>NC_143436.1:117350505-117668162 GCF_987193195.1 Phasianus colchicus
AGAAAACTCTGCTCATATTGGCTGTCAATGTCACAAACATGAAAATGGTACTTAAGTAAATAAAAAGAGGCAGATTGTTCATATAAGGCTGCCTGGGTTACTTAAGTTGCTCATTACCAAGGAAGTGAGGTTCCTCATAACCAAGGAAGCCAGAGCATAAAAACAAAGAATGCAGAACAATGCTTATAAAGGTTATCTTGGACAGAGACAACATGTGAAAGAATTAACTTTGAATAATGGTAAAAAGGACTAATAATATATTTGGATGAAAAAAAGGGGACATACTAAAAGAGGAGAAAATAGTACCTATGATAGCCTCTGTGAAAACAATACAGGAAGACAGTGTACATATCCCAAGTATACTTCATTACAATATGAAGAGATGGTTTGTGATAACCATGGAATCACAGAATCGTTTGAGTAGAAATGGACCTTTAAAGGCTGGTCGTATCTCCCTGCAAGGAACGTGGGCACTTACAGCTAGATGAGAGTGCTCAGAGCCCCATCCAGCCTGACCTTGACTGTCTGCAGGGGTGGAACGTATACAGGAAGGACCTCAACGCATTTCTAATGATTTGAGTAATTAAAAAATCTTAATGCAAGCATGTAATTTCTGGAGGCATGTGAAAACTAAGTGCATTCCACAAATGGTTGAAGAGTCATTGTAATAATAGCTGTTGATCCTACAGAGTAAAAGATGACAACTAAGATTAAAAATGGAGTGGAGGGGATCACTCTGACAGTTGAACTTGATTTTCTATCTTGATGCAAGAGATTCCTTGCAGCAGGAAAAACTATTCTTTCCTTTTACGTGGGCAAGCATTACAGAGGTCTGTTAATTCAAGACAACCTTTCCCAGTTTGTGGACACAAACACTTTTCAGTGCACATGCACAGCCTTTTATAAATTTCATACACGCAGATGGTTAAAGAATTTCTGAACTTGATCCCTTCTGTGAATTACGTAGGGACAGCAAATACAGGCTTCCAGAAGTGTGTTCATCACACATTAAATATCACACTATTCTCTTTTCTGCAACAGATATCTTTGTGGACCTCAAGCCACTAATATAGTCTCTCTCTAAACACTTCCTCAGCTTTTCTGTTTATCCAATTCAGTGCCAACCCAATGACAGTCCTAGCCCTGTATTCCGGCACAGTATTTGAACATGCAGGAATTGCCTGATCTACTTCCTTCTTGTGTTTTCAGGCATTACAACATCAAGTTGGTCTTTCAGTTCAGTACAGAACACCATTCTATTTTTGCCTTTTTATAGGAAAACAGTAGCTTTAATTCTCTGTTTTCTTAGGGATCACTCTCATCATGTATAGCCACTGAGCATCATATTTCATACCTGTGAGTACATTTTTCATGCCTATTTTTCATCTTTATTTCCATTCCTACACACATCCACAATATAAATTACATCTATTTCTGAAGCTCGAACAAGTTTGATTGCAAATGAAGCAAAATTTAGAGAAATAAACGTGCTTAACTTACTCTAGAAATATGGCTACTTCTGGTTGAATAGGAAGCTTGCCTGCTATACTATTATACACTGCTTTTTAAAAAGATACATTTTCTTCTTTGTAAATTGAAAACTTCTGTAGAGAAAAATACAGTAGAAAATAGAGATCTTTAAGCACAAAATGTCTGATAATAACAGGAGCAGTGAGAGAAGAAACAAGATGGATAAGAGAATAAAGACAGTGAAGGAAAGGCACAAGCTCTTGGAAATCTGCACATGAGCCCAGGAGTGTGCTATTGAGTCTGAAGCATAAGCTGTAAGGTGTCTTTAATGTAACTTTATCCATTACAACCAAGTACAAGGGTGAAAGCAAGCAGAGATGGAAGACATTTCTGTGAATTATTATTCTTACTATTTCTCACTTCTATTTCTTTTGATTCTTAAACACTTCAAATGTAATTAACTTTTCATTAAGACCATTTTGTCTGTAAAACTGTAAATGCCCCACAGTGTGTTCCTGAAGGCAAAATAAGCTTGTAACATGAGATGTGAATAAGAGAAGCCTGAGGTCTTTTCATCAGAGCAGCCTAAGAAATGGTGCATTGCAGACTTCAGCTATGATAGTGCAGTTAAAGTCAACAGATTACAGGAAAAGAATGGTCACATCCACAATCTCACTGGGCAACCTGTTCCACTGTCTCACCACCCTCACAGTAAAGAATTTCTTCCTAATATCTAGTCTAAATCTACCCTCTTCCAGTTTAAAACCATTTCATCTTGTCCTGTCGCTACGTGCCCCTATAAAAAATTCCTCCCCAGCTTTCCTGTCAGTCCCCTTCAGGTACTGGAAGGCTGCTGTAAGATCCCCCCAGAGCCTTCTCTTCTCTAGTCTCCATTATCTTCTTGTGATGGGCTCCCCAGAACTGGATGCAGTACTCCAGGTGGGGTCTCATGAGAGCAGAGTACAGAGGCAGAATCACCTCCCTTGACCTGCTGGTCACACTTGCTGCAATTCAGGATGGGTTGGCCTTCTGGGTTGTAAGTGCACATTTCTGGCTCATGTTGAATCTTTCATCAACAGACACCCCCAAATACTTCTCCTCAGAGCTGCTCTTGAGCCATTCTCTGCTCAAAATATATATGTGCTTGGGATTGCCTCGGCCCAGATGCAGGATCTTGCACTTGGCCTTGTTGAACTTCAAGGGAGTTGAAGTTTGGTATGGGCCCACCTCTCAAGCCTGTCCAGGTCCCTCTGGATAGCATCTCTTCACTCTAGTGTGCCAACTGCACCACTCAGTTTGGTGTCATATGCAAACTTGCAGGGGTGCACTTGATCCCACTGTCCATGTCACCTACAAAGATGTTAAATAACACTGGTCCCAGCATCAATTCCTGAGGAATGCCACTCATCACCTGTCTCCACTTGGACATTGAGACATTGACTGCAACTCTATGAGTGCGACCATCCAACCAATTCCTTATCCAGCGAGTGGTCCATCCATCAAGTCCATTTTTCTCCAATTTGGTGACCAGGATGTCACGTGGGACAGTGTCAAATGCTTTGCACAAGTCGAGATAGATGATGTCCGTCACTCTTCCTTTGTCCACTGATGCTTTAATTCCATCATAAAAGGCCATCAAGTTCGTCAGGCATGACTTGCCCTTGGTGAAGCCACGTTGGCTACCACCATTCACCTTGTCTTTATTTTCCATTTGCCTCAGTATAGCCTTCAGGAAAGGATCTGTTCCATGATCTTGCCAGGAACAGAGAAGAGACTTACTGAACTGTGATTCCCTGGATCTTCTTTCTTTCCCCTTTTTTAAAATGAGAATTATGTTTCCCCTTCTCCAATCAGTGGAAATTTCACCAGGCTGCCATGTCACTCAGAATCCAGGGACGGATCTCATCAGGTCCCATGGACTTGTGCACCTTCAGGTTCTTTAGATGGTCTCAAAACTGATTTTCACTTACAGCAGGCAGGTCTATCTTCTCCAATTTCTTACCTGTGCTTTCTGTAGCTTGGATGTGTGGCTAGAGCCCCAGCCGGGGAAGACTGAGGCAAAGAAGTCACTGAGCACCTCAGCTTTCTCCTATATTCCTCATGATGAAGTCTCTAGTTTCCTTCTGGAGAGGGCCTACATCTTTCCTTCCATCTGGCCTTTCTAAATATTTGGGATTTTATTAAGTTATTACATTAACTGGCCTTTGCAGAACTGTGGGCTTGGCAAAATCTTTGTTTTATATTTCAGCTTTAGAGTGCTTCTATAATCTGCTTAATCATATGCAGAAATTTCCCCTTGGAAGCTGCTTATGTTGTTTTAAAAGAACTATTCATGAGTGGGGCAGGTGTTAACTTCTGTTCTTTTGAAGTGGTGTATCTCAGGGAATCTGTTTCAGCTTTGAATTAACCTTCAGCTCTTGCAGGTAAGTACAGCATACTGACAACTCTATCAATTAAGAAAAGTCTATAAATAAAAACTAACTTTTTCTATACTCCAAAATGTGAACTGGTCACACAGGAATAAGAAATTGAATTCAAAATATTGAAATAAATATGACATTCCATCTTATTAGATTTCTATATCAATTTAGAACATAGAAGAACATTCTGAAAAGTCATGATTCAAGAGGAAGAAAAAACAATACCTCTGATTTTCTGAGTTGTAGCTGACTGTCATTTATTGATATCTTCTGGATTATAGTTTGTTATCAACTTGCTTTTCTTTTTTAAATGAGGAACTGTATTAAGTCTCACATGTCAGTGGAATGAAATAAAAATAAGGCTGTAGCTTTGGCTACTGGTTCCAGATCTTAAGCCAGAATTTGAATTTTCGATTTATGATTTTATGATTTTTCTGATAATTAACATATTTGAACTACAGTTTAGACATTAATTACTACTGACTTTGTGCCCAAAAGAACACAATTTATGTAACAGTGGAAAATACGGAGAGTCCTGCTGAATTAAGCCATTAGATTTCAAATATTAGGGAATTTTAAAGAATTCATACTTCTCAGTAAATATGTAGATACAGTCTTGGTTATACCTCTTTACTGATAGTGCAACAGTGATGAAACTGTTATGTCAGCTGAGTTGGAAATTGTAAGTAAACTATGAACCCTGCCTTGTAGAGGTATTTCTGCTGGTCCTTGCCAGGCATCTCCTGGGACACGTAAGTTGTGCTAAGGAGCTCCTGCTCTGCTTCAGAGCTTAATCAGCTGTATCTCCAATAAGCCTAGAAGAGTTTTATTACACTGTAAGATACGTCTCTGAATAACTCCAGCCATGAAACACTAGCAATTCAGTTGCCAAAGAAGTTGTTTATAATAACGGCCTGAGACAGGGCCAACATACAGAGCTTCAAAGTCCTCAGGCAACAGCTTCTCTTGAGTGTGCTTACCTTCAACCAGCTAATAAAGGGACTTGAGATATGAGAATCTGTGGTTAATGGTAGCATTACGTTTCTTCCATATTTGTACAATAATCGTAAGTCACTTTAGGCAGTCCATTTTCAGGAGATGACTGCCTTGCTCCACGAGCTGAAATCTCTATTCCTTCAGCCTTGTGACTCATACTGCACCTTTAGTCATATTTTAGCCTTCAGAACTGTGCTCTCTGTCATATCTTATTGCTTAATGCATGTTCTCACAGCATCACACCACCAGACAAACCTCAGTGATTTTTTTTAAAGCAAAGCACATTCACATACCTGATTTTTAAAAAGAATTCCCCTTAAATATGAATGTTTAATATCATTGTTCCCCTTTAATATGCTTCATGCATGCCGTTGACATGTTTATGACAAAAACAATCAGGTCTGTATATGTGAGGTTAAAACATGGTATTTGCCATCTATAAATGCCTGTTCAGTGAGTTTTCATATGGCTGGGTTTAATAGATTCTTTTTTTTTCCAAATCAGTTGCACTGTGAAAAACAATAGATTTGCGGATCTTTCAGGAATGCCTTTCGTGTCTTGAAGTTCAAGACAACTTACCTTCCTTCTGTATATTTTGTATGGATTCTCGTGACATAACAGTAACTGTGGAAAGGGAAAGTAGCTCTGAAATGCCAAAGTTGATTCTGTGGCTTTACAAACCACATGGCTCTTCAAAGCCCTATTCTATGGCAAACAAACTTTCTCCTGTGCTCTTTCAAAAAGGAGAAGTTATTGAGAAATATGAGACGCCACCAGTAAAACATCACATTACTAAAAAGAAAATTGGAATCAACATTATATAACCGTTAAAGGTATCTACATCTGCTACTCAGAGAGATCTTCATTCTCTTTCCCTGTTCCTTGAGCTTGTGGAGCTGTGACCTTCATTGCTTGCTGTCCCACTAGCCAGGATGCAGGGACAACTCATTCACAGATTTTCCTTGGAGGTCTTCATCTCCCACATATCTCACTGCTGTCTTTCCTGGTGATTGTCCCAGCAGTGTTCAGAAGCTTCCAGTTCCCATCAGTCCATCACGCTAGCAGCTGCAAGCCCTTCCCACTGCTGCTCATTTACAGTTCTTCTGACCCTTATTTGACTCTCATGTGGTTACCTACAGGGCTTTCTACACTAGCCAACTTTATGCATCTGGCATGTCACATTCTCCATTGGCTCCTAAGGGAACGACCACCTCACCTACAGAGCATTAGGGAGCCACGCCTCTAACACAAATGGATATAAGAGGTGCCTAAATCTGGTCAGAAGGAACACATCTCTTACTGAGATCTTAGACAACAGAATTTTAACTACTTTAAGATATGAACACCGTTCTTATTGCTGCTATGGCTGCAAGTGTACTGATCATAATAACTGTATAATTCTAATTACAATAATAATAAGAATGTATAACAACAGTAGTAGTTGCTTTTATCTGTTTAAATTAAAGACCTGATATTCCAAATATGATCACATTTATTTTTCTACTGTAGAAGAATAGATTGCCTTAACTGTAAGCCAAGATTTTTTCCTAATGACCCTTCCAGTAAAACACTTCAATCTTTTTTTTAAGATGATGGCAGATTTTTTTTATGCTTTTAAATTTTGGCAGTGGGAGCATTTACAAGCTTACAAGTAGATAATTTTTCTGAATTTCAGTTTTCATTTTTAAATATCTAGACTTCATCATAAATATCTTAAACAAAATTGTATGTTTAGAAAGAGTACTCCATATATATTCTCAAATGAAAACGGAATGTATCACAGTTTTTAACTGAAAAATGTCAGAATGTGGTTCTACAATAAAAAATATGTTTAAATAAATAGTAAATAGCTCTGGGTAGTGGAAGAAGAACAACACAAAGTGTTCATTCCAGGAATGTTGTTTTTTTTTTTTCCCAGATAAGAAATTCTTATACTTCATGTTGATCATTTTTTGCACAATATTTCACTACGGGAAATACAAAGAGATTTTAAACTGTCTCTGGGAAATTGTATATCATATTCTAAAAAGCAACAGAGAATATTATTGGCCAAAAAGCCATCCAGACCTTCAATAATAAAGGAGAAATATAGACTCAGTAAAAAGTTTAAAGTGAGTAGACTTGGCCTTTTGCCATTTTAAATATTTAGCTTTATGCATTTCCTAATGAAGAGCAAGAATATCTGTAGTATTGGTTTAATATTAGACAGTACTGGTGGGGCTGTAGCAAGACTAATAATCTGGGGGGAATATTTGGTGACAAACACCATTCTAGCAGGTGGCATTGCATTCCAGCCTTTTGAAGGGCACTGTAGTACCAAATGCTCTCTATTTGTCCATATTCTGTCCGGGAAGATAATGTTTTGGTCAAGGTCTACATCAAGTGTAGTTACACTTTACCGCATCCCGGTGAGAATTAATAAGAAGGTTGAGTGGGACGCTCGCGAGCACACAGTGCTCTCTTCAACTGCAGCCAAGAAAAAGCATCATTAAATCCTCCAGATTTTGCTTCACTATTTGTAATACTTGTTATTGTCTTACTTTCTCACCACGATTACCAGGAATGGAACCCAGACAAACCTCTGTAGAAGTGAGCTGTGGTATGGAAGGCACAAATTGCATTGGTGCTCCTTGGAATGTCCAGCAGAAGCAACTTTCTCAGCTACATCTTGTCCCCTGTAAATCCAAATGAGGCAACTCTGAGGAGACAAAGAACCAGCTTCCTGTTAAGGCAGACAATTCATCTCTTAGCTCGAACCCCAGTTTTAGCCATCCGAATGGAAACCAGATGGTGGGAAGACACTGTGGCTTCTCTTGTAGCACAGGTTATAGCACAATAACATGTGCCTAAAGCCAGTTACTATAACCTTCTTGCTAGCCCTCCAATTAATCAGAGAATTTACAAATACCTTTCTTAGCTTTATTATGCTTGCATTTACTCTTTTCCTGTTTCTTTAATGGACTGCCCAGACAGGGGAAGGAAGTGACAAGACAAATACTTTCAGAGGTGGGAAAGAAACAAGTTCACAGTGCAGAAAATGCATGTCCTCTACTGCTGCAGTCTGAATTTTAATTTAGGAATTCTTATTTCTATGACTGAGCAAAAGGATGTCACCATTTATCCTACCTACCATATATGTTTGAATTACAATTTTCATTTGAATCTGAAGTAAATTTTTGAAGTGTCTCTCTTAAACTCTCTCACTTGTAGTGTTTTTGTTTGCACCATAGAACAATTTCACTGTGCCCAGATTGGATTCCTTTCAGCTCAAACCAAACCTAAGAATATGGTTTGGGAGCACACCTATTGTACTCCAACCACCTGTGGGCATTAGTAGACTAACAACAGTTTGAAGAAAGCATGCCCTGCACTCACAGAGGGTGAATGCCCAATCTAGAGCTCTGATGGTTTCAACTTGATGGATCAGCTCCTATTGCCCTATTTGACTTGCTATGTGACAGGAAGCAGATGTATTAATTGTGAACCATTTAAAGCTCGGAGTAAACAGTTCTTATTTATTCTGTAATAGAGTTGTTGTGCTGTTTAGGTGTGCATATAGAGTGAATATATACAGTCACCTCAGGCTGGAGCTGCTTCTGTCAGAGAAAGGCTGCTATAAGAGAAATAATCCTAAAAAAAGCCAAGAAAGGCAGAATTCCTGTATGGGACAGGCAAAACTATCTTGCTTTCCACATTTGGAAGCCAGTAGCTTTATTATCCAAAACAGAAACAGTTATGCTGCTTCCAAGGTGTGTCCAAAGACTGTGTGTCCAAAGACACACCAACAAAAAGATCACAGTTACATGAAATCTGCAGGAGCAAATAGGATAAATTTCCAGCAAATAAAAAGTCAGCGTGAGGATCTATGGCTCATAATTATATCAAGGAAAAATGGAACTGAGGGTGCAATTGAAAGTGGAAGATCAGTGGCCTAAGAGGGTAAGATATCTTGCAATAAAACTGAACATTGAGGTTCAGATATGCAGTAACTTTGAGCTCTTTGGAAGCATTCAAGGATGCACTGTAGTAAATTGCAACTGAAGAGATGATTAGGCTTGCTGCAATTGTCTTAAGGTGAAACACCTATGACATTGCACAGACTAGGACAAGAATAAAATGGTGTCAAATAGTTGCTAATGGCAAGGCTAGAATTTGGAGAGTCCTATGTGAGATCTGAGCTAATTCTGGGCAGCCTATTTTTTTTTATCTTGGGCCCAAAAGGATGGAAGGAAATGTACAGGAGTAACTATGGATAAATCATCTTCCTCTGATTATGGTTATCAGGGTAAAAGGCAAACATTTTATTTACAAACTCCCTGAGAAGATCATCCTGCTTGCCTTGGGCCATCAAAGAAGATATCATGCAAAGGACATCCAGATTGTCTTTAGATCGACAAGATGTGTGAGTGCTCAGCACCTTCCAGAACTCCAGAGGGGATCACACAACCTGCAGTGGCCTTCTGGTGGTTAAATACAAAAATGTAAAGTAACTCTCTCCAAAATCTACTTTCATAGCCTTAATAATTCTACTCAGTACTGGAAATAAGTTTTATTACTTCATCTGAAATTCATTAGGGTGCTAATTAACAAATGAAACATAGCTCATTAAACAAAGACACAGCCAGTGTTATCTCGTTCAGTTTCACTTTCGAAAAAAATCTCAAATCACACAGACCTTGGAAGTATGGGAAAATGCATTAAGAGAGAACTAATGAAAATCATTCAGGTTTACTGTTTTACCACATATCTTTCCTAACAGGAAAAAAAGAAGGTATGGTTGAAAAGTCCTGTTTTCTCTGCTAGTAGTATTGAACAAAGTAATTGAACAAAGACTGATGTAAAACACTGTTAAACTGGATAATAGATATATTGTCTGTAATCTTATTCTTAAAGGTCACTGGCCATTGTAGCTCAATTAAATAGGTATTAGGGGGAAAAAAAACAGTCTAAACAGTTACTTACTAAATGGAAATTTCATTCTTTCTGTTCCACACACCAGTGAATCAGGTAAGAAGAAAATGCTTACTTTAAGCATATACTTACATTCCTTGATGGATCAGGACCATGACAGGGGTTCTTGATCTTCAGCAGACAATTACTGCATAAGGAAAAGGCTGAGGGAACTGGGCTTGTTTAGCTAGGAGAAGGCTCTGGGGAGGCCTCATTGTCGCCTTCCAGTACTTGAAGGGAGCACGTAAACAGGAGGGGTAACAAGTGTTACATGCATTTATAGTAGTAGGACAAGGGGGGATAGTTTTGAACTAATACAAAGGAATCACATTGCGCAAGGAGGTTATGGATGCCCTATCCTTGGAGGCATTGAAGACCAGGCTGGATGTGGCTCTGAGCAGCCTGGTCCAGTGGATGGCAGTCCTGCACATTACAGGGGGGTTGAAACTAGATGATCTTTGAGGTCCTTTTCAACCCAGGCCATTCTATGATTCTCTGATCTTAAGGGAGGTGGGAGGCAAATGGATGAGGTCAGGCTCTTCTTGATGGTGTGTAGCGGTAGCACAAGGATTAATGGCCTAAAACTTGTATATAGGAAGTTCCATAATAACATGCAGAAGAACTTCTATATGGTAAGAGTGATGGAGCACTGGAACAGGCTGTCCAGAGAGGTTGTGGAGTCTCCTTCTATGGAGATATTCAAGACCCATCTGGACAGCTGGCTGTGCCACCTGTTGTAGGGTTCCTGCTTTAGCAGAGGGATTGGACTCAGTGATGTTCTGAGGTCTTTTCCAGCCCCTGTGTTTCTATGATTTCCCCATTTTCCTTTGCCTACAGTCACCCACAGTCCCCAAAAGCACTTCAGCAACTGCGATGTTGAAATGAAAGCTGGTAACTGGTAGCCAGCTGTATCAACTCGTCCCTCTGGTTTACAAATTGTGTCTCTCTGGCACCGAGGGCCCCTTCTGACAGAGTGGGTTGTCCCTGTGCTCAGAGGCAGTCCTCGCAGAGTGCCACAGACCTTGCTCAGCTTCAGTCAGTGTCCTGGCGCAGTTCTGCTGCCGTGCCCCTCTGGCATTCCCGTGCAGTTCTGTTTCGATCATGACTCACTCACCAAGAGCTGCCTCGGAGCCAGCCCAGCCAGAACCGGAGCAACCAATCTCAAGGTAGGAGGCAGTCTGTGGCTTCATTCACCAAGGAAACACCGAGACGACAGAGCTGTGTGCCATCAGGGAGGCACAACTAGAGAGAGTCAGACAGATTCATGTGCAGACTGCATTGAATCCACAGTCTGGGGCCAGACAGCCCCAAACTCCCCCACTGATGTATTCAGCAGTATAAGCAGTAACGAGAAATGGAAAATTGCCATGAGAAAGACTAACAAGAGGAGGAAGCCTGCCTCAAAGCCTGAGGTGCCTCTGCAGAACCATTGCAGACTCAGCGAGTTCTCAGAGAACTGGTGAATGAAGTTGCCAAGCTGCTATCCATCGTATTTCAGAGGTCATGGCAGTGTGGTGAAGTTCCCCCTGATTGGAAGAGGGGAAATATAACCCCCATTTTCAAGAAAGCAAAAAAAGAAGATCCAGGGAACCACAGGCCAGTCAGTCTTGTCTCTGTGCCTGGCTAGATCATGGAGCAGATCCTTTCCTGAAGGCCATACTAAGGCACATGGAAAATAAAGACGAGGTGATTGGTGGTAACCAATAGGGCTTCACTAAAGGTAACTCCTCTGCTATCCATTATTCCCTCCTCTCCAACCTCTGGTTCTTCCTTCAAGCTGAGATTTCAAGGTGCTCTATTCTACATCCCAAGCAATGATTGGGGTGAAGAAAGGTGGTCAAAGGTGCCTTTAGAGCCTTTCCCCAGCCCCTTGCAGGGTCCTGCAGCTATGGGGCTATTGACCTCCTGTGACAGCACAGGGAAGGGCTAGTGTTCCCCAGCCCATGGGTCTCTGGTTCTTCCCTGTCTGGGAGACAGCAGTCTTTCATCGCATAACCCAGCACTACCTCATCGCTGTAAGATCCATATGGGATTTTGGAAATGTCACAAACAAGTAAAATAGCTGTTGTGGAAGGGGAGGTGATGTGCAGTGGTGAAACGTCAGCACCTTCAGCAGTGGCCATCACCTGCTGCCAGTGGCCCCTGCCGACAGCAGGGGCAAGGATGAGTGAAGCAAAAGAAAAAGATTGAGAATGAGATGTGTGAAAGAGAGCGTGAGCATCAGGCAGAGATGATCTGGAAGGGTGCTGCTAGAAAGGCAGCTGGCCTCAACCTGCTGCTTGGAGAAAGGTCAAGGATGAAGGGGGCACAGAGAAATGACAGGGAGGCAGGCAAGAACAGAATGCATCATCTGACATGGAGAAAGATGGGCGCTGCAGGACTTATACTTTGTCTGCAAGTGCAAGGAAATGGAAACACGCCATGAAGGAAGATGCAAAAAATGAGTAAGCAGCCAGATAAAGAAATGCACGTGACACAAGCAGAGTCGAAAGTGGAAATATAAGCAAGCAGGAGTGAGAGGACTCATGTTAAACCACCTGGCTAGGCTGAAGGGAATTCTCCAAGAGTTCAGAGAGAAACGGACCTGTACCTCTAAGTCAAAACACAGGAAGAGCTCTGAGTGTGAACAACAAAGTAACCTGCTTTGGCAAGCCATGTGTTTGGAAGATATTCTGCAGGAGACACAATATATTCACAGCAGGGCTTTTGGCATCCTGCAGAAATGTCCATCCCTGTGCAGACACAAGCTCTGCTGTGGGAAGTTTGCTCCCCTTGCAGACCAGTTCATGGTGTAACTGGTATGGTCTACATCTATTAAAATGAAGACCTGGTAAAAAAAAAAAAACTCTTTGCCAAGATTGTGGTATTTAAAAATGTTTAATAAAAATATATATAAAATATATATATACACATATAAAAATATATATTAAAATTCTGACATATAAATATATATACATATATAAAAATACATATAAAATATATACATATAAGGATATATACATATATAAATTTATAATACATTTATAATACATTAAAAAAAAAATTTAGCTCAGCTTTCCTTTTCATTCTTCTCCCGTCTCCACTCTCGAAGATAAAACTCTCTTATTCTCCTCCATGTCTCGCTAGAAAAAGGAGAGTCTCAAGTTGTGATTGAGTAATTTTCACCTCAAACAGACTTTGAGAGTAACATAGAAAAAGCTGCTTCCTCTTGGGATCCCTCTGAAAGAGGCAAGCTACCACTGGGATCGCAGCATCAGCAAAGGCAGGAGAGCCAGTACCTGTCTGTCGGCTCAAGCATCTGGAAGAAGTTGTCAATTGTGATCTCTGCGTGACAGCGGGTGAGGATAACCATTGCCTGGCACAGGAAGGGCATGAATGTGTTCTGCTTCATGGATGACATGCAGCTGCGCAGGATGTAGACTATCAGTGCTGCCTGAAAGAAGGGAAGAAAGAATGATTTGCTGCATCCTTGATTCTGCAGGGCCTAACCACGGACATTCAGCACATGAGCAGTGCCTGCTCCTTTGACATACTGCCAAGGCCTAAGCCTAAATTTCACACCAATCACCCTGTCCAAGCCCTGGCTCTGTGCTCAGTCTGTGCTTCTTTAGCACAAGAGGTAAATGGCACAAGGCGTAGTGCAACAATCAGCGAAAGTCCAAGACACGTGGAAGAAAGTCTCTTACATCCCAATGGATGTCCTTTCCGTGCATCAGCAGAAAAGTGATCATCCACTTCCCAGCTGCCCGCACGCGCATTCCTCTGGCTTTCCGGAATGTGTCCTCGATGGCCATCATGAAGTCGACAGTTTGTTCCAGGGGGAAGTTTCTGCACACCATCTGCAGAAAAATGAGAAGCAGGAGAGATCTCATCACGGCTCTGCAGCAGCTCTTCGAGACAGAAAACAGTCTTGAGGGCATTCTTAGCTCAGCAGCTTGCCAGTCATTCAGGCAGCAATCACAATGCTCCTGCTCTCCATAGCCTGCTATTTATACAGAAGGCAGTTGAGCCTTCTCTCTCTCTCTCTCTCACCCACCCACCCACCCACCATGGAATCAGCTCCTTGCACTGAGCACCTGAAGGCCAGACATAGCTCAGAGCCTCCTGCTACGTGTTGATAAAAGTGGTCTCAGTGTGACAGCTCATTCTGGAAGTGGTGGGCAAGGTTGGGGGGAGCAGAAGGATGTGCAGAAGCCTATGCACTGAGATTCTACCACCCCTTTTTGGATACACTTACCATTGCAATTTTGGACAAGGTCCGGAGCTGAGAGATGGTGCTGCAGTCATTCAGTCCCTCACATAGGCTCTTGATGTCTCCAGTCTCGATGACTCTGTTGGCTGCCTTGGCTGGAAAGAGCACAGGGAGAAAAGGGAAGTCATGCTTCTTGAAATGGAACCGCTTTCCATGGGGATAGAGGACAGGGTGGGGATAAGAAGAGAGCTGTGCATGTAGCTCTCCCTCTCCATGTCCTCTCCCTCCTGTAAACAGGGCCCAGCCCATGAGGCTCTGGTAGTGCTGCAGAGGAGAGCACAGGGCTGGTGCACCCCGCTCTACTCACCTTGGATTCGGAGAAGGGAGCTTAGGCAGGTGACGGCCAACTGGCGGGATGTGGGCATGGGGTCACACGTCAGCGGAGCCAGCAATCCCACCAAGGAGCCAAAGTGCTTGCAGGCATCTCCTCTCTGCAGGGGTGAGAGGAAGGAACAAAGCTGTAGGCAGCCCCAGCTCCCCCTAGCTTCTCCTGCCTGTGCCTTCCCCACGGATGACATAGCATGCGAGCTGGGCGGAGCTTGCCTTCCAGCTCAGGAGCACCAGGGAGGGAGCCGGGGGCATGCAATGAGACTCTTTACTCACTCGAAGCTCTTCATAAGCAGCCAGCAGTTGGGAGCAGATCTGCAGGGCTCTCTCGCGCTCCCACATGTTGTCTGATGTCATTGATTTTTGCAGGATCTGGAGCAGAGCATCTGTATCACTGAGGACATCTTTTCTTTCCCTTCCTGCCATCCTTCTCTCTGTCCCTCCTTTCCCAGTACTTTCACTCAGGGCCTGCCCTGTGGCTTCACACAGCCCCCTGCTCTGCTGAGCACTGGCACTACTGCCCCGGCTCTCTACAGACACTCTTGCCTCCTAACGCAGGCGCTTTTCCTCAGCTGTGACCTGCCAGGAGCTGGCTCCTGCCTTTCCCTCTGCAGGGCCCATTTCTCTGCCCATTTCTGAGCTTGCAGTGAGCTGGCACATCAGCAGGAGATTTCTCCCCCCTCATTGCCCTCTCAGTCCCCAGATCTCCGTCCCTGCTATCGACAGGCACCATGCTTTCTCCCTTGTCCCACACATACTCACATGGACTGTGTTCCGGAAGAAGCCACGGGTGGTCTCTGTCTCAAGCAGGACTGCCATGATCCGGCCTAGAGCTTTCAACGATGTTTGCAGAAGCTGAAAGCAGGAGAGGGGATTGAGGTGTGGCATCACGGCTGCTGCTGGAGCATAGGTTGTGTGTGCTGAGGTAGGGTTCCAACGCAGAGGTGATCGGGAAAATTACGGCAGGTTACCTGCAGGTACTGTGCTGCTTGCTGAGACTTCTTGATCTTCAGCATCATCCTCGCTGAAGGGTGTATCACAATAGTCTTGTAGCACAGAGTCAACATTTCACTCATGTCCTTGCTTCCTAAAGAAGGCTTCAGCTTGCTGACAAGAGGAAAAAAGGAAGAGAAAGAAAGAGCCTTTACTAGTGCTCTCCAGAGTGGTTCAGACAACATCTGAGATTCTCCTAATCAAAAGCTGCAAAGCCAACACCCCCAGTCCGTGCTGCTGAGCACTGTCTTTAGTTCCATCAGCACTCGCCTTCTCTCCGGCAGCAGTGAACAACCTCCCTCTCTGAAGGGAAGGAGACCCCAGGTCTCCCTTCTCTTCCCTACCAGGGGACAGGAGCACCAGGGCCTTTCTCCCTGTTCAGAACCTCTGCTTTGCTGGGCACAACAGCCCAACTGTCTCTCCTGTAGATGTGGCTCCTCACCCCCTACCCCCTCCAGGCCTTCGGAAACTACCCTAAATGGGGACCACCATCCTGCCTGGCAACCCCAGAGGCTCCAATCCTTACCTCAGCTGCTCCAGGGCCAGAACCACCTTGAGGGGCACTGGGGATACACGGGTGCCCAAGTAATACTTCTTCAGCAAGTCCTGCAAGTACCAGAGAAGCACTGTCAAAGTGGGTAAGGGACATGCAAGAATTCCTCTGCCCGGTCCAAAGACAGACACAACTGCCACACACCGGCCCCATCAATCCCACATTTCCCATGAAAGCACTGCAGGATGCAGCAGCTCCACAGCTGGTGGACCAAGCCTGCTGCCCAGCTGCTGCCTGCCCACCAGCTGGAGATGTGTGGCTGAGGGAGACCTATATGGCTCCAGGAGAGCACACCTCATGGCACAGTCCAAAACTCCTCTGCAGGGAGCCCTGTATCTAGGCACTCACCATCAGGATCTCCATCAGCTTGCCCTTCAAGGAGGAGTTAAAGCAGGCAAAGTCACCCACAGCATGGAAGGCAGAGCTGAAGTCAGTGATGCTCTGCACCAGCGCGAGCTTGTTCTGCAAGTCCTGAGGTCCAAGAAAGAAGAACATTCTTTGAACTGCGGGAAGGGCCAAGGGCTGAAGGGGAGATATGTGGAGGCAACGCTAAGGGAAGGGCTTGGATCTTCATCTAGGCACAAACCGTTCCCCAAGGGATCTTTGGAAAAAGAAGGCCCATTGAAATGGGTATCCCCCCATGTGGAGAGGCTGCAGCTGGGCACTCAGACACCCTGGCATGCTTTGAACTCTCACCTGACAGCTGCAGCTGTACAGCAGCAGGATGTTGCCCACGATGTCTCCCTCCAGGCGGGCAAGCAGCTGTTCCTTGGAGGCTCTCAGTGCCAAGCTGCCATGGGCGAGGATGAGAGCCCTGCGTGTGGCCTGAGCTCTCATGCTGTCCAGTTGCATCTGTGTGGGGAGAAATGCCTTGAGACACTCGCTCAATGGCCCCCAGTGACTTGTAATGCACCTGAGCTCCCAGGGCAGGAGCTGCTGTGAAAATAAGGTGGAAGAATGCCAAGATGGAAACTCGTAACACTTTACCTTCTTGAGCTTGGAAATCCTTCCATTCCGGCCTTTACACAGCCTGGACGCAAACATGGTGAGTGTGTCCAGGACTGTGTGGAAGTTGCTCTCAGCAGCATGGCTGAGAAGAGAGATCATCCCCTGCACAAAAGAACAAGGGGCAGTTGGTGCAGGCCTCAACCTACTGGCGCGGCCAGCCACAATGGCCAGGCTGGTCCTGACTTGAGGGAAGCAGCAGCAGGGAGGAGATTGAAAGGCCCAGAGCAGGGCCAGGAGAAGCCCTCTGCCCCAGGGACAGAGCAGGGATGCTCGCAGGAGCTGGGGGGAGAGCTCACCTGGGCCTCAGATGGCTCCTCTGCATTTGCTTCCTCCAGGTGCTGCAGCAGCTTCTGTTGGACATGGAGGACTTCCTTACAAGCTCCCAGAACTGTCCCCAGAGCCTTGTACAGGAAATACTGCATGGGAAGGGAAGGAATAAGCTGAGACATGGCAGCAGCCTGACCTGCTGGCAGAGGGCCAAGTAAGGACCCACGCTCCCTGGGAGATGCTGAGAGCAGCTGCTGGGCTGAGCTTTAGCCAGCCCCTGGGTAATTTGCAGGGAAAGGCTCTCTGGGTGGGCATGGGCTGGGGAAGCAGCATGAGCAGCCCCTGTGGGCAGGGCACCAGCTGCAGCTCCAGCCCCAGTTGGGCACCTGCAGCTGCACCGCTGGGTAGAGCCAGGGGAGACCCACCTTTTCTCCAGAGCTGCTGGGGGAGCTGCTCAGCCGCCGGCTCAGCTCGCAGCTCAGGGCCTTGGTCCAGGCCTCGTCCTCCACAGTGTCCAGCGATGCCCTCAGGAACTGTTGGAGAACAGGAAAAGCCAATGTTCCCTTGCCCTTTGCCTCTTCCCAGATTCCCAAGTTGCTGCAGCTTTCTGGGGAGAGATGCCTCAAACAACAGTCCCTCTGCCAGCTCCCCCCAGCATTCTCTCCCTGGCTCGTATGGGGGTGGGGCTCCTTGAGGCAGGCAAGCACTTCTCTGCAACGCGCTGTACCTTTAGCAGACGGTGCTCCCACTCTGCAGAGTCCTGGAAGCTCTCATCTTTCCCTACACAGCAACAGGAAGCAAAAGACGCTTGCTTGGGATCAAGCCACAAAAGAAGAGCAGCAGCAAACCTGGCTTGGCTTGACTCAGCCCTGCCAAGCTGGCACCTGCACCCCCTCCACAATGACCTGTCCCTCCCCACAAACACTGTTCCAACAGGAGCACAGAACTAATGGCTCCAAGACTGCTGTCTCAAGGGACTTGAAGAGTGTATATGTGCCCTGGAATGGGCAGATCCCTTGGGGGAAAAGTTCCCTGGGCCTCAGTGCTGTCTCCCTGGAATGGAAACAGCATCAGAGCAAGGAGTGGACTGCAGGCAACACTTCTGCCATGCTGCAGGGCTGCGTTTTCCATCCCGCCCTTCCTGCGCCCCCCCCCCCCCCCTTCCTCCACCTCCATTCCTCCCTCCTCACCAGCACTTTACCTTTAAGGCACTGCAGCAGCAGGGGGATCTCAGCAGCCCACATGGCCCCCACAGCTGTGTGGATCTTGCTATGGAGGTTTTGCATGAGCAGTAAGGCAGCGGCTTGGAGTTCACTGCCTGCAACAGGGTTCCCTGCCACCACCTGAGCGAGAGCAAAGAGAAACTTGGTCACTTCTGCAGCAAGAGAAGTGGCTTCTTCCAGGGGGGAAGCAGCTTGGCTCTTCTCTGGTGGGCAAGGAGCAGCCAACAGCTTTGCCCATGGCTCTGCAAGCCCGGGAAGACAACGGCATCCTCAGGGGTGAGGCGGGTGCTGGCACACTCAGCCATGCTGCTTCCTCTTTGAGGCTTGTGGAATCAGCCTCTGGAACACGTACTCACCAACAGGCGTGCCAACAGTATCTGGGGAGTCAGCAGCGGGCCTGCAGGGAGAAAGAAGTGCTGAATGAGATGCAGACACTCCATGCCTTGCCATACGCACCTCTGCTATCCCTTCTGGGCGCTAACACAGGTCAACAGAGCTCACTAGGAGAGTTTCTGCTCCTACCTTGAAACATGGAGCTGAGGAAATGGGGATCCAGTTCTTCCATGTCCCGCACCGTCAGGTCCCCTCTCTTAGCCATGGCTTGGACACAGCGGGAGACTGGGATAAGCATGCCGGTGTACTCGGCTGGCACCACGTACAGCAGCAGCCGTGGCCACAGGAGCTGTAGGGAACAAGGCAGTTGAACATGTCAGCATGCCTGCCTCCACTCAGAGATGAAGAGGACTCTGTGAATTTCCCTGAGTCTTGTGTGCTTCAGAGCACATTGGAAGGGGACAAGGAGTGGCAGCAGGGCAGTGTGACTTACTTTGGACATCCCTCTCGCAGAGACATCCAGTGACCCAAGGATGTCCACGCACAGCTCTTGGAGTGCTCTTTCTTCCTTGGCTTCCTGGGCAGAAAGGTCTCCGGCTTCCTGCACAACAGTGGTGTTGGAACACTGGTTACTCTCAGTTCTCAGGAGCCTCTCAGGAGGCTCAGGTGTGGCCCCACTGCTGCTTCTGTGCCAGCCTCAGAGCAGCACGGGTCTTCCACAGGAAGATGCTGCCCACTGTCCTTACCCTTCTTCCTGTGGTGTGGCTGAACTCGCTGAAGATGTGCCCCACCACATCCCAGGCTGAGCAGCTCCAGGTGTTAGCACTGAGCAGATCTTTGATGAAGAGCAGAATGGCCCTCCTCACCTGTCAGGGGTCAATTGTGGGTTTGATTTTCTTTTTTTTTTTTGCCCTTTGGGCATGCACAGAGACAGCAAGAGCAGCGGGGAAGCTTTGGCCCCTGAGGTGAAAGCCAGGCCTTAGCACCGGGCTGTACACTTTCCATGTGCAGCACAGGGACCTGCCCACACCACTCTGCCTGCTCTCCCCACAGGAGCCATTGCAACCATGTGTTCAATGCCCCAGCACCTTCCTTGGCACCCCAGCCCTGCCCGTGTTGGCAACAGCATCACTTCTTGCCATCGGGCTCTCAGAGGACACAAAGGAGAAGGGAAATACTTCCCAGGGTCTGAGTCCTTCTAGTACAGCCTCACCAGCCTCTGCCTCAAGGGAAAGGGTCTCCCTACCACCCCAACAGTGCTTTCCTTTCCCAAATAAGCTCACCTGGGTCCTGGGATCAGTGCACAGACACTGCACAGCCTCCACAACCTGGGGCATCTTCTCTGTCATTGCAGGCTCTGCAAGAGATGCACAGAAGCATGCATGGAGGCACAACCCAGATGGCAAAAGGGATCCCTGGAAGTCCCAACCCGTAGTACTGACCATCAGAGCGAGCCAGAGCACCGAGCAGACCCAGGGCTGCCACACAACCAGCCTTCCTCTGACCGCCCAGCTGTGACTGCAGAAACAGGACTGTTTCCTCTGGGCAGATTCGGGCTGCAGGGAGGAAATCCCGCAATGTGTTATCAAGAAACTCGCACCTGTTCCATAGGTTTGCAAGAGAGGTTTTGGCCAGGGCATTGCCAAGCATCGCCAAATTTCCTCTCCTTACCCTGCAGCATGATGCAGTGGGTCAGCTCTGCTCTGTCAGCCTCGCTGTGCTGCTGGGTGTCATCAGAGAGCTGTGGGAACAAGATCCATTTGAGAAAATTGCATCATCATTGAGGATGGAAAAGAAACTGCGCTGCCAGCTCTTGTCTCCCTTGGCACTCTTGGGAAGAGGAGATGTAGACAAAACACAGCCTGCTCTGGGGGCACATACATAGTGCCTCTGGAGCAGCCACAGGCATGCAGGAGCTAAGGCTGAGTGGCCATCATAGGCTCTGAGCTCCACAGTCCTCCTGAGACTTAGCCAAGAGGGAAACTGCTGTGGGTGCAAGGATAGGCTCCCCTTACCTGGTAGAATACAGCACTGGTGACGGCCAGAATCTTGTCCTCTGGGATAACAGACTGAACTTCCTCTAAGGCCTCCAGGAAGATATTGAGGCTCTGCAAGAGACCAGCAGAGGAAGAAAGTGCTAAAGGCACATCTAGCCACTTGAGATTAGAGAAACTGATTCCCAATGGTTTGTCCACTGGGAGAAGCTCCTGCACAGCCATTCTGGTTTGTCCCCCCTTCCCAGCAGCACTAAGAGAGACTCTCTGCTCTCAACTGAGCTTTGTTTGGGCATTGTTTGCCTTCTTCCCCACCATCAGATGCAACTGGATGTGGTCTCCTAGTTATTAGTACAGAGCTCCTCTTAGCACTTAGACCCAACAGTGATGGTGGTGAAGCCTCCTGTCCCCAGGAGTGACTCTTTGCTCCCTTCTGGCCCTGTCCAGATTGTGCCTTCCTTGACTGAAGAGCTCAGGAAGCCTCAGACCTCCCTTGAACACCTGTTCCTTCTTTCTCCAAGGGCTTCCCGCCTCCTCTCTGCATCCCACTGACCCCTCTTGGTACTGGCCCCATGTCCACACTGAGCCCAGCACAACATCTCACCTTGGTCCCCCTGCAGGTGTCTTGGACTTCCTGATACTGGTGCACAAGCCAGAGGAGCTGCTCCCAGATGTGCTCTCGGTGCTGCTCCTCTTGCAGGAGGACAGCCATCATGGAAGCCATGGCCCCGAGGACGGCCTGTTTGTCCTGAAGAGGGATAGCAGAGGTCCGGCATCAAAGACTGAAGGTCTGCCCTCCTACAGAGAGGGCTTTCTCTTTCCCTTACCCTTCCCGATGCCCCTATGCCCAGCAGGAGATGGCCTTGCTCTGGAGGACAGGTAGATTTTCCCCACACCCTCATCCCCAGATACCCCTGCCAGAGTGCTGTGACATGCAGCTGCTTCCTCGCAGGGAGATCCAGCCCCGAGCACAGAGCCAGTTTGGGGCCCTTTGCAGAGCCATCCCACACCCTCTTGTCACCTCTCTGCTCTCAGCCCACTGGGCACAGACAGAGCTGCCGACATGGATGCCCCAGCTGCTATCCTGGGCTGGGAATGCAGCAGTGCTCACCTTTTCCTCCTTGCAGTCCTGCCAGTTCCTCACCACAGAGCAGAAGAGCTGGTAAAGATTCTCATAAATCTGCCCTTTCTCTGTGGCAGGCCAGGGGCATCGCTTTCCAGAGCACAAGTGAACCTTGACTCCTTCCAACCATTGTTTCACAACTGAATAAACAAAACAACAGCAACAAACAAAATATATAATTAATTTAAAAATAAAAATAAAACTAAGAAGAAAACAAAATAAAACAAAAAAAACCCACAAGATAAAAGGGAGCCCTTGAGAGTCTGCAACAGTGCAAGGTGCAAGGGCTGTCCCAAGCCCCCCTGCTCTGGGGCCAGCACTCACCAGCACAAGCGATGCGCAGGGTCCGGCCGCTCCTCACCTGGCCCACCAGACTGCACAGACCAGCCAGCGTCAGCCACACAAAGGAGATGCACTGTGGAGCTGTAGAGAGGAAGGAGAGGGGCACGGTCAGAGCCTCAGCAGGGAGGGAGGAGAGGCTGCAGCCCTGCATCCCCCAGCTCTACACAGATCATGCCAAGGGGAGAGACCCCTTTGCTTGGTTGTTACAGATGTCAGGAGGCTGAGGACACTCTACCATAGGTGCTGAACAGTTTGTTCAGGGTCACGAGCACAAAGTCCTTGGACATCTCCCGTGTGGCCTTCAGGTGGCCCTGGAGCTCGGCCATCACCAAGCTGAAGTGTGTCCGGGCCAGAGCCACCAGGACATTGCTGGCAGCCGTCCTCATGCTGTCCGTCACGCCCTGAAAAAGAGTCACTGGTGACACACGGCACAGGAGACTGCCCGAGGCCTTCCCTTGGAAGGGCTCAGCCACCGCCGTCCGCCAGCAGAACACCAGCGCGGGCAGGCGGCTCCCTTTGCCTTCAGGAGTGACCCCTCACCTGGGCTGCTGTCAGGTCCTGGGACACCTCTGCCAGCAGCCGGTTCACCACTCCGCACGGCGGGCGGCTGTCACCTCCCCACAGGACGTGCTCCAGCTCGCAGTACGCCTGCGCTCGGTCACCCTGGGGACAGGGATAGGTCACGTTTTGCTTTGCCCTCGTTCCCAGGGAGCCGCCCGCTGCCACCCATCGCTATGCCGATGAGCTGCCGGGGCCTGGCACTCACGGGACAAGAACCAGGGCAAGGATTGATGGTTGGACGTCCCCAGCTCACCTCCTGGTCTTGCAGGCGCTGCAGCAGTAAAGTCACGGCACAGACAGGGACAGGGCTTTCCACCCTGCCTCTCTCCCTGCGACGTGTAGGTCTGGGCATGCAGCCCACACAGGCAAAGAGACCTGGAAGGAAAGAGCAGAGCAGCTGCTACCGGTGTTGCTTGGAGTCAGGGCCGAGCATCCAGCCAGCTCTGGGAGGAATGCTCCTCTAGCCCCATGGTGTGGGGTGGATAGCTGGCACATGTGTTGTTGGTGGAGAGAAGGGAGAGAGCCTTCCCCTTGCTGGGGTACTGGGGAAACCACGATGGACGGCCGCACTCAGCAGAGCAAGAACAGTGCTGCTGGCACATCCTAAAGAGACACTGGCGGCACACACGTGCTCGGGCAGCGTCATGGTGTCCAGAGAGGTGGAGGGACCTCACCTCGAAGGGCTCTCAGCCGCTCCATCACAGCAGGATGTCTCCAGATAGACACAAAGCTCTCTCTGGGTTCACTTCCTGCGCGTCCCACAAGCGGACTGAGCCACCGCTCCCACTGCTGCCACAGGGGTGAAAGCGACAACTGTGACATCACAGTAAGGAGTGCCACCTCACAAAGAATGACGTGTCCTGGGCTGGGGACCAGACTGCATGCAGGGCAACCTTGCAGGCCCCAAAACACACATGTTTTTGTGAGGAACTTGGCTCCAGGGTGGACACATTCCACACTGAAGCAGGGAGTCACCTCAGCAGATGAGGAAGTGCCCTGGCCAGGGAGCAGCTCCGGGTGCCATTGCCCGGCATTGTCTTAGTGACTGGGGACTCCATGCTGGGAGGTACTGAGGCCCCCATCTGCTGCCCAGATAATCTCTTCAGAGAGCTTTGCTGTCTTCCAGGGGCACGTGTCATAAACGTTAAGGAGACTCCACTGCATGTGATCAAACAAGAAGACCATCATCTGCATGTTGTCATTCAAGTAGGGTCATGGAAGCTGCCACGAGGAAATGGCAGAACATCAGAGAGGGACTTTGCGTCCCTTGGAAAGACGCTAAAGGGCTCAGAAGTGCCAGGAGTGTTCTCCTCTGTCCTCCTGACTGGCGGCTGGGTCTCAGAAAGGAGGAGGAAAATAGAGGAGGTAATTTAGAAGTAGATTACTGTCTGAGAGGATGGTGTTGGGATCGAGGTTTGTGTACCATGATCTTGGGCATGCTTTGAGAGACCAGGTGTGTGGATATGAGACAGAATGTGACTGAGCAGTTGCAAGGAGCAAACTGGCTGGACTGATTACAAGAACGTTAAACTAGATTTGATGAAGGAAGGGGATGGAGTTCCTTGTGACAGAGAAGGGCCTGAGAATGCTGTCTTTTTAGTAAACGGTGGAGAAAAACTTTCCAGTTGTCCAGTAGGATCTTGTGTGGACTCCTCAGAGAAGATAACATTGCCAAGAGCCCGGCTTAAACCTTCCTGCATCTCACTAGAGATACCTGTACCCTCTGCTTCCCTACGGTGCCTGTATAGCAATGCATGCTGCATAGGGAATAAACAGGAAGAACTAGAGATCCTTGTGTGCTTACAAGGATGTGATCTCATTGCAATCACGGAGACATGGTGGCAGAGCTCACACGACTGGCATGCTGTTGTGGATGGCAAGATGAGGTGAGGTGAGAGAATTGCTCTTTATGTGAGAGAGCAGCTAGAATGTATTGAGCTCCACTGTGGGGGGGAATATGAACAATGGATAGCTTGCGGATAAGAATTAAGGGGCAGGCTAACATAGGCGACACTGTTTTGGGTGCATGCTACAGGCCACCTGATCAGGAGGAGGAAGTGGACGAGGCCTTTTACAAACAGCTGGAAGTAGCCTTGTGATCGCCAGCACTGGTTCTTATGGGGGACTTCAACCATCCTGATACTTGTTGGCAAAGTAACACAGCCAGGCACACAAGGTCCAGGCTGTTCCTGCAGTGTGTTGATGATAACTTTCTGACGCTGGTGGTGGAGGAACTGATCATAGAATCATTGAATCATAAAGTTGGGAGGCCATTCAGAGGGATCTAGATAAGCTGGATCACTGAGCTGAGGTGAATGGGATGAGGTTCAACAAGGCCAAATGTTGGGTCCTGCACTGCCCTGAGGTGGAGGGGTGTGCTACTTGACCTTGTTTTTACTAACAAGGAAGGGCTGGTAGAGGATGTGAAGGCTTGGGGCAGGTTGGGATGCAGCAATCATGAGATGGTGAAGTTCAAGATCCTGTGTGGAAGAATCAAAGCAATCAGTAGGAGTGCTACCCTGGACGTAAGCAGAGCATACTTGGAGGTATCCCATGGGCTAGTGCGTTAGAAGGTAGGTAGGCCCATGAGAGCTGGTTGGCCTTTAAACTCCACTTCTGAGCTCAGATCAGTTGTGAAAGACAAAACTGTTTTTTTATTGGCTCAAAATTTTGCTTTCTGAGGCCTTTTTTTGTGATAAGACTCTAACTTACAGCTGTGAATTATCTAGGGGGACGAGTGGTGGGTGTCACTGTGCCACAATACTTCTGCTTATGATTGTAAAGATAAGCAGAAGCAGGACAAGCAGTCTTTTTCAGAGAGTGAGGCTTGAAAGGGCTGACCACTGCAAAAGGTGATAATGCTGCTCATGGCAACGAAGGCACCACTCCCTGCTGGCTTGTCTGTTGGGCCAGGTGTGCCAAGCTAACAGAGAGAAAAGAAAGAAAAGAACCTGAGAAACTGGGGATAAAAAGCCCTCACTAAACTAAGGACTAGGGAGAAGAACTCCCAGAGAAAAGAAGCCTTTGATGGAGGAATTCCCTGAGGGGAAGAAACCTCTTCAGAAGAACAACCTGGGTTGCTGCAAAGCTTCCTGGCTTTCTCCCATTCCCCGCAGTGACTGGACAAGATCCTGAGATCAACAGACATACTACGAACCACGCTGGACCCATAGTGGTGACTATCTCTCTTGCTTTCTTCAAAGACTCCTTGTTTTTATCTCTTTTCTATCACCTGTCTTTCCTTCCTCATATCCCGAAGCAACTAGGACTTGTAATAAACCGGTCAGGCTAACGTTTGATCCATTGTGTCTTTATCTTACTGTCGGGTATACATATAGTAAAAGAACCTTCTCTCCCTCTTATAAATTGGAGCAAGACATTGGTGCTTCCCTAAGAGTAAGTAATTGGGGAACGGTGGCAAGAAGCCTGTGGGGATGAGCAAGGAACTCATGGATAAACTAAAAGGAAAGAAGAATGTCTATGAACAGTGGAAGAAGGCCCTGCCCACCTGTGAAGAATATAGGAATGTTGTCAGTGCCTGTAGGGATGCAATGAGGAAGGCCCTCTTGGAATTAAACCTTGCAAAATAGGTAAAGAAAGAAAGGGTTTTTTAAAAGCATGTCAACAGTAAAAGGAAGACTAGGGAAAATGTGGGACCCCTACTAAATGAGGTGGGTGGCTTGGTAATGGAATGCTGAGAAGGCAGAGATTCTGAATGCCTTCTTTGCTTCAGTGTTTAATGCTAAGACTAGACGTCAGGAACCCCAGACCCTGTAGGTAAGAGAGAGAGTCTGAGGAAGGGAAGGCTTCCCCTTGGTTGAGGAGGATTGGGCCAGAGAGCATCTACCAAAATTTATGCACACAAATCCACAGACCCGATGGGATACACCTACATGAGCTGAGGAAACTGGCAAGGGTGGTTGCTGAACTGTTCTCTATCATCTTTGGAAGGTCTTGGCAAATCGGAGAGATGCCTGAAGACTGGAGGATATTCAATATCACTCCAGCCTTTAAAAAGGTCAAGAAGTCGGATCTGTGAAACTACAGGCTACTCAGCCTTACCTCCATCCCTATAAAGGTGATGGAACAACTTGTTCTGGATACCCTCTCCAAGCAATTGAAAGAGAAGAAGGTTACTGCATGTAATCAACATGGATCCACCAAGGAAAAGCCATGCTTGACCAGCCTGCCAGCATTCTATGGTGTCATCACTGGCTGAGTTGATGGGGGGAGAGCAGTGGATGTTGTGTGCCTTGACTTCAGCTAGGCATTTGACACCATATTCCACACCATCCTTGTTATGAAACTTAGAAAGAGTGGGGAGTCTAGGCTGACGAGAAGCTGGACATGAGCCAGCAGTGTGTGCTTGCAGCCCAGAAGGCCAACTATATCCTGGGTTGCATTAAAAAAAAAAAGGGGTGGCCACTAGAGAGAGAGGTGATTGTCCCCTTCTATTCAGCTCTTGTGAAGCCCCATCTGGAGTACTGCGTCCAGGCCTAGAGTCCCCAGCAGAAGAAAGACGCAAGGGTCTTGGTTTGGGTCCAGAGGAAGGCCACTAAGATGATCAGAGGGCTGGAGCACCTCTCCTATATAGAAAGGTTGAGGGAACTGGGATTGTTTAGCTTAGAGAAGAGAAGCTCTGGGGAGACCTCACTATGGCCTTCCAATACTTGAAAGGAGCGTATAAACAGGAGGGGTAACGACTGGTTACATGGATTGATAGTGATAGGATAAGGGGGGATGGTTTTAAGCTAAGACAGTGGAGATTTAGGTTAGATATTAGGAGTAAGTTTTTCACTGAGAGGGTGGTGACACGCTGGAACATGTTGCCCGAGGACATTGTGGATGACCCGTCCCTGGATGCATTCAAGACCAGACTGGATGTGGTTCTGGACAGCCTGGTCTAGTGGTTGGCGCCCCTGTGGCAGGGGCATTGAAACTAGATGATCACTGTGGTCCTTTTCAACCCAGGCCATTCTGTGATTCTGTGATTCTATGACATTTAGATGGCAAGACTTGGTGAAAGTCTGTATGAAAGAATGTATGTCATTGCAAACCCAGGTTATTTGGATTAAGAAAGAGCAAGAAAAAGCAAGTGTCACTTTATGTGTCATTCAAAACCTCTCTACTTACAATTTTAGAAAACCTCACAAATGATAAAATAATCAAGTACTTTCTGTACAGATTAGCAGTAGAGGACAACATTATCCTTCCTTAGTTATTTCTAAAATTTCCTCAGCTGGAAAGATGACAGATGTCTTAAATTAAAAAAAAAAAAAAAAAAAAAAAAAGAAAAGAAAAAGAAAAACAAGAATTAACAAACTATAGTCTTCTGATAAACTTCCTGAAATCAGCAAAAACTTGAGAATATCAATTGATTTTAATTGGTAATTTGAAAATGGATAGTAAGATTATGTTTATTATTTTAAGGATAGAAGGTGTATTTTCAGCATAGTGTGGGCTTTCATTCATAGAACTCCTCTTTTGCTTTTTTTTTTTTTTTTTTCTTCTAAATAATACCTTGTCTGAAGGAGTTGTGCTTTGCTGCCATCATTAAGGACAACAGCACACCTAAAGTTTTATGTAGTGGGTATGGCACTGTCAAGAACACATCTGTAGCTATAAGAATAGCTTGAAACAGAAGCTTGATGTCATATTTCAGTTATAAAGCCTGACATCTGCAGCATGTCCATTATTTACTACAGCACAAGATCCTCTGAGGAGTTCTGCCTCCAGGAAAGGTGTTTTTCCAGTATCCCTCTAGCAGTGAAACACTGTTAGAGCACTGTGACTCCTACAATGCCACTAACCTACAGAACATCACTTCTGTATTAAGTCAGAAGTTCACATCTCAGTAGAAAGCCACAGCAAATGGGAATCAGCTCTAATTCCTGTTTATGCTGTGCTGCCCTTAACATCTAACCCATGCAGCACAATTAGGTGCCTCTCAGGGCCACAGCCATGCTGTTACACAGAAGGAAAAGCAATGTAAATCAGAATGCAAAACCTGTTGGTGTCTGGAATAGCAACACACTATTTGCAGTTATGAGATGAGGTGGAAGTTGGTTTAGTAGTATCACATTTGTAGCAGTGGTATTTATTATAAGATGCTTTTAAAGTCTTTTGTGATCTTTAAAAAAAAAAAAAAATTAAGAAGTTCCCCTAAGATCTTTTTTCTTGGCAGTCCCAAATGCTATGGTTTGAAATATGGCTTCAGTAATGTTTACTCCAGTCAAGTACTGAGAATACACAATTCTCAGTACTCCACTGGACATAAATAAGAAGATTAAAATGTTACAGATAACTTTTGAGAATTTTAAGGATATGAAGAGCATTCAGGCCCTGCTTATGAGGCTGAGAAAGAAATATGGGAAGAAAAGTACTTACTGTGTAAGCACTTTTTATAGGTCAGGATTATCTTCTGAGCCTTAAGCAATTGCTTGCACATCACTTTAGCCCACTTACAGTGGAGGAAAGGGGAAGAAGGCAAGCAGCTGACTCCCGCTTTTCTTTCTCTGGAACTGACTCACTGCACAGTCCTGAAATACCTTAGTCCTGGAGGCTGACTGGAACTCCTGCTTAGAGCAGAATGCTTGGGGCATTGACTTCGGTTGCTCAAGCCTTGACTGGCTGAGTTGAGAAAAAAGCCCTGGGCAGCCCCTACCAGCAGCCACCCCAGGGAACAAGGCCAGCCTTGGCCTCCACATGCAGCAGGTCACAGATGCCTCTGAATGAGCCTCCCAGAAAGGTATATATCCTTTCCCCAAAGGATCGGAGAAGGTTAAGCCCAACATTCCATCCTTTACAGCACCCTTCGGGATGTTTCCCAACTATGTAGGCCATGTAAAACATGAATTTGTTTCAAGACATTGCCTTGGGAGTTCCTTGTGCCCAGCCCTTCCTAAGCTACAGAAGAGTCAGTCCTTCTGATTATGCACAGAAATGTTCTTTGCTAGCTTATGTTTTGAGTTTGAAGTGGCAAGAAATGCAGTCTCCAATGCACTCCTGCCAGCAGGACTTCCTAGAGAGTCACACTCACTGTCAAAACTGTGTTTTACAAACACAGCTTCCTTTACTCAAAATTCATAGCTTTAATCTGCTGTTGTCCTGATAGAAATTATGCTCAGACCCACCAGTATAGTTGCAACTGTTTTCTGTCATGGAAAACAATAAACAATAGCTGTCAGATAAACAAGACAGCTTATTCAAGGAAAAGTATGCCCACACTGAAAATTAGATGCAACTGTACAAATGGAGAAGCAATTTACTACAAGATTGATTTTCCACTGTACTTTCAAGTGTGGTTGCCCAAAATTAGATCCTCAAATCTATTTTCTGGCACATAGACAAGTGACCTGATATTCAGAAGAGCTCTGCACTTAAAATATTCCCCTCAAAACAGCTTACTTTTCAGTCACTACTGACACTTTCAGAAATGCTGCAAGACAGACAAATCTTGGTTGCAAGTTTTTCTCCAACTGTTTACATATGGTAATTGTTTTCTACTTATCTTGCAAATGACAGAACAAATGCTACCAATTCCATTGGTTTTCTTTTCATTAAAACAAACAAAAAACCCCAAATCCCTGGTTTAATGAGCTGTATCTCACATTATGATTCTTCTGCAGCATTTAGGAAATGGTACAATCAAAATGACACTCCTATCCCATGTGATAAATTATTCCTCCAGGCAAAGAAATTCAATACCACAGATAATACGTTCTCCCTTACTAGAATTCCAGACATTATTTAGTACTGCATACAACTTTCTGTTGAAGTATTTATCAGGTCATCATTGAACTTTAACCCAGGATACTTTAAAATGAAAGGTGCCACCATTTGGCTAGTAATGCAGAGGAAATTAATAGTTATAGAAAAAGGAAAAATAGTTCTATTAATGGTGGCTACTGATAATCACAAAAACAAAACAAAACAAAAACAAAAACAACAACAAAAAAATCACATTATATTGAATAAAGGCAGCATTTGCCAGGCTTATGGCTGGTTGGTTGCTTACAAATTAGTATACACACACACACAGAGATGCTCAAGCAGGACAAGTGGCCCCAGAGCAGCAAGCATGTGAGAAGTGCTGACTTCTGGCTTCTTCCCTCGCTCTGGGGCACTGGTCAGGGCAAGGACACTGCTGCGGGAAGGAGGACATCATCTGGGAGGTTCTGGCTCCTTGCCTGGAGAAGCAGTGATGCTGCTCTGACATGACTGGGGTCACCAGTTTGCTCTTTAGCTGCTAATGTAATGGTGCTTATGCATGTTGCCCTTCATTTCAAATTTCTGGCACTGTCACAGCTTGGTCCTAAGAAAATACGAAACAATGCATTGCAGATTGTTCCTGCACAGTGATTTTTGAATGGTAAACTCATCCTTTTTATATAGTTTTACTTGCTGCTGTTTGAACAAAATGAAGGAGTCTGTCTCCCTGCTCTGGTTATCATTTTGTTGTGTTTTTTTTTTTTTTTTTTTTTTTTTTAAGTCATGTCTGACCTTGTTCATGCTATTTTGTTTAGTGGCCTTGAGTTTAGCTTTAATCTTAAGTAAAAGCACAAGAAATGCTACGTTTTCAAAGACAGAGCTGAAAAGCCATTGACAACACATATTGTAATACTTTTATTCTGCTTTACTGAACTCTTCTACTTGCTAGGAGCTCTGATTTCACTGAGCTAACAAGGTTATCAGATTATATGTCTATTGTCTTGTTATGACTTCCTTGGCTGAGTTCCTGCAGTAAACAATGCTGATGTGATGTTTTGTTCAAGTAGCAGAGTGGGAGGCAGCCAGAGGGAGGGGAGCGGCATGAGGATGAGGGTCATGGAACTGTCAAGGCCTCCGCGGTGGTGGTGTGGCAGGGAGCGCTACCTGCGGTCAATATTAATCAGCCTCCTGCTTCATGCACTCCTGTTAGCCACTGCTAGTCTGTGGCAGTGGAGGAGCCGGGGCTGAGTGTCTGCAAAGCATCTTTACGGGGTAATAGAGGTGCAAGCAAGCAGGACTTTGCAGACATTGTCTGTCCAGGATGACACGTGAAAAATGTCTTTAAAAGAAGGTAAATAAAACCATTTAAAGGCGATAAACTGATGCATCAGCTTGAGAATACATTTCCACTCACACCATCACTTCCCAGAGTGCTCAAATTATAAGAGTAACAGTTTAAATAACAGTTTAAAAGGAAACATCATTGTACACTACCTTTTCTCCACTGTGTTAATGATGTGCATTCAGATTTCCTTTAAGCCATGTCATAAACTTGCTGTTTCCCTGCTGATTTAATTAATGCACGCCACCATTGCTGTTAAAATCACCATGGATGCCAGGGCAACAGCTGCACATTTGGAGGACTTACATCAGCATCATGCCAATTGGCTGGTAATTCTGGTCACTTTTTAGACTGTCATAGTAGTCTGAGAAACAGAAAATATGTTAACCATACAGCATTGGTAATACAGAAGTAGCAGCCCTACCTTATGGGACTATAGCATAATTTACAGCAAAATCTCACATTATATTTTTCTTGCATGGTATACATGGAAAAACACAAGGTACCATGGAAACACTACATCTCATTTCTGACCCCAAGAATTTTCAAGCAGTAAATGTTACTGTTCATATTCTTTCCAATGCCTGTGTGATCAGATGATACTCACGAGATTCCTTTGCAGGTACCAAATAGATAGGATTCCCTGAAAAACATTAGCAGTCTTATACAACACTGATAAACTGCTATAAAATGGGATGAATCTTGGAATTTCTTATTACTATGGAACTTTCTTATGACAAAGCTCACTTTGTTCAGCTGTACATTAACTATTAAGCTGTGGCCACCATCCTGCTTCTGAGCAGGATTGCTCAAAGACAGGGCCAGGACTCAAAGGCGATGAAAAATATCACTTGAACACCTTCAAACCATAAGCAGACAAGTGTACTCCACATCTCCAAATATCACCTTTTATGCTTCTCTACTCTGTGAAAACATAACGAGTCCAAAGACAGAGGGATAGAAGATGATCACAGAACCATAGAATATCCCAAGTTGTAAGGGACACACAAGGATCAGAGAATCATAGAATGGCCTGGATTGAAAAGGACCACAGTGATCATCTAGTTTCAACCCCCCTGCTTGTGCAGGGTTGCCAAACACTAGACCAGGCTGCTCAGAGCCACATCCAGCCTGGCTTTGAGTCCAACCTCTGGCTCCACATGGGACCACTGAAAATCCACACTCTATGTCTGAGAGCCTCCTCCTTGTACTGAGGGCCGTGCCCACAGCCCTGTGCATCCCGTTCCATGCCCACAGCCCTGTGGTGCAGACCCTTTCCCTAACCCCAGCCTTCCCTCCCCTGACGCAGCTCCATGCCGTTCCCTCGGGCCCTGTCGCTGTCACACAGAGCAGAGCTCAGCGCTGCCCCTCCGCTCCCTGTGAGGAGCTGCAGCCGCCATCAGGCCTCCCCTCAGCTCCTCTGCTTTGCGCTGAGCAAACCAAAGGACTTTATCTGCTCCTCATACATCTTCCCCTCTAGACCCTTCAATATCTTCATGGCCCTTCTTTGGATGCTCTATAATAGTTTTATGGCTTTACATTGTGGTGCCCAAAACTGATGTGGGTACGCAGCGGTCCTTCCCACCATATCCAGTCAGGCCATATCTTTTGCCTCTGCCCTTCTCTCCCCATGTTCAGTAAAAAGTCAGCCATGCTGAAGTGGTCCACATCTACATCCAGGCATGCCTGTTGCTAGGACAATTGTTCTTCCAGCTAGCAGTTTAAAAAGAAATCTTACTGTAAAATGCTAACAAAGGTGCTGTTATACTGCTTTTTTGGATAGCAAGGTTCTCCAACTGTGTGCATATTGTGCACAAGAATAGCTTAACAGTAGCAAAAAATCCCGACACTTCTGACAAAACCTTGCTGGGTGACACTCATCTGAGGCCATTGCAGGCAAGTGTTTAACTCTCATGGTGGTTAATGCTGCTTGCCTCTTAACACTTCAAAATCTGTATCACTTTGAGGTCAAACAAAAAAAAAGACACTTAGTATTCATTACAACCAGGCATTTTTTACTAGCATTCATAGTGAGTCAAACATGACTCTTTCAAAGGGGACTGTCAGAGGATCCAGAAATTTTGTCTATCCATTTTTCCTTTAAATGCATGTCTGGCAATTCTTTTTGTGCAAGTCAAGTTTCAGTGAACACAGTTAAAACATCTCACACAGAGACTTCATCAAAATGTGTTAGCCCTACAGGAGCTGGTCACTGAGTCCAGTCACTATTATTCAGGAAATCTTTATCTATATAAAGAGCAGCAAATACTACAGCAACATCTCTGAGTTCCCGGTCCCTTTGAAGATTTTATTCACAAAACAGAGTAGTATCATGGTGTGAAAGATGCACTATAATTACGGGGATCTGGGTGAGTCATTCATGGCTACGAGTATAGAGGTATGATCCCCAGGCTGAAGTCACTGTTGAAGAACCACATCCTTAACCTTTCAAGTCAAACACTGTGCCATCCCCTACAAACACACATGAGATACCTCCCTCCCTCCCCCCAACGCCCATCCCCCCCCCCCAAAAAAAAAGGAATATAGAAGTACAGGAAGACAGAAAATACCTGTGTTCTTTCTCTGTTCTACATGAGACAAAGGCAAACCATATATTAGGGTGCATGAACAATGTTCTTGTTTTTAAGGCACAACAACTAATCCTTCCTCTTTGTTTTGCATAGTGTGATTGCGGCTGTACTGGCTCAGGACTGTGTTGAAAACATAGAGTGTGCACTCTGGAGTAAGAGGATGATCAAAGTGGCTCTTAGATTGCTGATGAGGGAAAATTTGGTGAGTGGGTGCATTATTCTGCATTCTGAAAAAGACAAGAAATAGCAAATTTAAATTGTAGCAAAAAAGGTACAAAGACAGCATGGGTAACTGTGAAGCATCAAGGAAAATCGTCCTGGGTATTAGAAAGAATTCTGTCATTGGTGGCTTTTGAGAATAACTTAGAAAAATCTTTGGTAAGAGTGACACTCAGCTTTGGTTTGCTGAGGAAGAAAAGGAAAACTAGTCTGTCCAAATTTCCAGGTAAAAGGAAGTGATCTGTTTTGTTCAGTAATCTTCAAAGGCTCAGCTGGGTCTGAAAGGGGACATTTTTTTTGTTGAAGTGAATTTTGTGTTTCCTACTTTGCACCATGCAATCTAGGGTTTTATCAGCTCACGTGAAGTGGCATCTATGTTTTTAATATGAAAACTAGCAGTGGTAGATATTTACAGAGTTAAGATGAAAGCAAAGATTTTTGGAGATCTGAACTTTGGACAGTGATACTTAGAAGCTTTTGGTCTCTCTTCATCCCTTAGTATAAAACTTCTCTTTGAATGATGGTGAGCAGGAAGGAAGATCCATAGAAGAGTATGCTCATCAGCCTAATCTTGGTGTTTGGAAAGGCTGGGGAGCCAACCTTCCTAGAAGGAATTTCCAGCTACATGAAGGAGAAGGTTGTGGGGAACAGTCAGTATGGACTCTGACAGGCTGTAGAACTTCATGAAGTCAGTAAAAGCAAAAACAACGTCCTGAAGTTAGCGATCAGTTATCTGGTCAGAAAAGATGGAAGTGGACAATAAAAGCATGGGAAGCAACAGGAACTAGGGAAATTCTAATTGCATACAAGGAAAAGCTTCTTCATTGTAAGAGTGGATCAGGAGCCCAAGCAGGTTCTGAAATCTCTGTCATCAGAGAGAGTCAGTCTGAAATGACATGGCTCTGAGCTACCTGCTCTGATCAAATCTGCTTTGAGTGGGGGGCTGAGCCAGATGGCCTCCAACAGTCCCTTCCACCCCACAGGATCCTGCAATTCTATGAAAAACACCGGACTAGCATCCGTAAAATTCTAATGAACACAGGTGCTTGGTCCATAGATTAGCATGACAAAAGGACAGTAATATCAATGTAATTTTTTCATTTGAAAATAAAACTTAAGTGAAAACTAGTCACTCAGCTGGAGAGTAGGGTGCCTTTCTGCTATTTTGGCTGCTATTGTGTGGTGTAAGTGAGCAGGAAATCTACCAGCAAATCTTAGAAACTCCCTGATGATGCACTGATCTTAATGACACTTCACTCTCATGTCTTCACCCCAGCTGTTTGCCAGAGAGTTATGAGGGAACAAAAAAAAGCTCTTCAATATTAGATGTTTTCCTTTGATGTTTGATTAGACATTCTTGAGTTTTTTTAACCTTTATTTCCTGGCAGCATGTTGGTGTGCATCCAGTTTTGCAGGAGGCAGTACATACTTACTAAATGTCTACCTGTTGCCCTGCTTTCCTCCTTCACTTCTGTTATAGAACAACAAACAACCTGGTTTTATAATTTCTTTAAGCTTATTACATACATTTCACAACACAATTTGTCTGGTTTGTTATAGCTACACTTAACCAATCTTCAGGTTTCAGCAACTATAAAACATTTCTGTGAAACAAGTTTTAATTTGAATCACAGACTCTTTCATGTCTGATTTATCAGTAGTGTTGTAGAGTATGGATATCCAGGAACGAATAACTTTAGAATTCAACCTCTACAATATTACCAGCTTATTGAAATTAAGCATATCTACCCAGTAGGCATTTTGAGCGTACTGCTAAAATTCCAATGGACAATTCCACAGCATGCAATATTATTAAAATGAGATGATGTTTAATTTGAAGTTCATGCTTATCAGCCATTACTCTGCACCTAGCACATGGCTCTGAATGCAAAATGTTTTTTAAAATAGCGTTTTCTCCCTGAAAAGTTTTTGAAGGATGACTAACATACTGATTTATTTGCAGCTGGACATAGAGAACATGCTTTGTCTTTATCAGTGAAGATCACTGCTCGAAATAACAGTGTGGACCCTAATAAAATCTCAACTGAGATAACCAAATCTCTGGGTTTATAAACTGATTAGGGATGAATGAGGAGGCTGAGATGAGATCTGACCTTCTATCACATCTTAATTCAAAACCCAAACCAAAGGAAAAATCACACTGTCCATGACACTGGAGGGCAGCACATTTAAAAAATTCTCCAGTATAGATTCCTAGAAAAACAAAGCTATTATGAGTTTGCTGTCTGACACTTTGCACCCCTTATTTTTCTAAGTATTGGACAATTGTAACAGCAGTGATAGAGATTTAACAACCTCAGTGATGTTGTGTTTCTTTCCCTGGCCCACATATTTTATTGTTCTAAGAAATAATTTCTGATTGGTATCAAAGCAGCCAAGGGGGACAGGATGTGATGCCTGGGCCAAAAATTGAAGAAGCAGTAATTCTGTAAAAAAAGACATTTCTGGACATCTCTTTCCAGAGGGAGAGAAAAAAAAAATTAAATGTCTCACATGTATGCTATTTTATAAGACTTTCAGCATACTTCTTCCTAGATTTCAGACTTTCATACAAGCATACACAGATTTAATAAAGTGTCCAGTGAAATCATAAATATAAAGTTTAAACACAATTATTCCTGTCTTTAGGTCAGTGCTGCTGTTTAGATTACATACCAAGGAATACCATAACTAAATACATGGGTAGTTCTGCAAAATTCTGGGCATATAAGTCTTTCTTGGCAGAATCCCTTCTCATATCTGTCTTGCCTACTTAATCTGTAAACTTCACAAGAAAGAGAGTTTCTCAGAATACATATTTGGAAAGTGCTTAGCATCTTGATGTTGGTCCCCTGGGTGTATAAATAATAATAAAATACTCAATAACAGATTTTTTTTCTGATTCTACAATGTGGGGAAAAAAAGACAAATCATTCATAGAGATAGGATTAACGTTCTGTTAGGATTGTAAATTCATAGCTCTGTTGTGTGTGGTTGACTCTTTATCTTGAATAAAGTGTTTTCTCTACTGAAAATAAATAGACTTCTGTGAAATAAACAAAACAGAAATCTTAAATTGAGCCTCAGTAAAAAAAGGTTATTATCTCCTTCTATCTTGTTATGATCTGCATCTTTCAGAAAGCCAAAATATTTCTACGCAGTCCCAATAGTTTTCCTTAGTGATATTACCAAAAAACAAAATATAAAGGCAAGAAAATGAGGAAGAATTTAATTGAAATGATCTCTAAGACATCAAAGTGTTTTGATGAATATGTTCTTTAAACATATGATGTTTAAACCTTTCAAGTCCTTACAACTAAGAGAGGTACACCTTCTGTGGGGATTATTAATTAGAAGCATCATGTGTAAATTTGACCCAATCACCCAATCACCATCTTGTGTTTTTCGTTAGTTTTTTTTTTTACCAAATTACTTGGTCTTAGGCTGCAAACTCTTTTGGATGATAATTGTTTTGGATTTGCATAGCAATAAGCAATACAAATAATCATAATTTAGCCTAATCTGTGTGGTTAAAGAAAGGTAATGGTTGGGTCATCCTGTCCCAGAAATATTTTTCTTACCACTGCTGATTTGAAGCATTTTTGGCATTTTGCTATTACTTTTTTTTCTGTTTTTGTAGGGAGTCATTTTCCTGGGAAGATTTCTTGAGAGGTTTTGGCAGCAGGATTGGGTTCTGGGAGGTGGGAATGACTTTTTTTCCTATCAGGGAGATAAAGGAATGGGACAGTACATGATTTCACATCACCTCACTTTTGTGGGACCAGGACTTGGAAGTGTGGTATTCAGGCGAGTTAGGAAATTGTAATGTGCTCTTTTACACTCTTGGGTGCCTGAGAAATGAAATAGCTTATCTAATTTTGTGTAGAGTATTAGGAAATTGGTATGAATTAAAATACAATACCTATGCATATCTTCTGACTTTGGCCTTTTTTTTTTTCCAATGGAATTTGACATGCTGGGCCATGACTCAGATATAATCTGAAACATTTAATGTAATTCAATGCAAAGACCATTTTAGTTCTGAATCTGAAGGTCTCCTGCAGCATTCTGGGATAAAGGTGTCTGAAGTGCTTTCCTGACTTCAGTGTGTAACCAGTGATGGTGACAACAGCAACAGCAGCAGCAGCAGCAACAACAACAACAAGCAAATACCTGAAAACCCAAGGAGGAGACACATCTTCATGCTTGCCTGTTTTTCAAGTTAAATCTTCTCCCTTGCAGCACAAAAAGTCAAAGTTCAGAGGATCTGTGTACACTTTAAAAGGTGATGAAAATGCCTATGATGTCACTGGATGAGTGGGATGCATTTTTCTGAGATAACATGCTGTGGGTCATGGTGCACTGTTATACCCTCATAGACGTATGTTCTTTTCTTTGCGATACGCACTGTAATGTGCTATCTTTTTCTTTGTCACTTTGATTACCATGTAGGCCAGTAGAGGCAGGTGGGAGGCTAAGTGTATAGTTAGATAATAACAAAATGTTCTTTCTAATTTTTTACTGTGTCCAGCCTTTCTCTGGTGATGGAAAAATGGTGATGAATTAAGTTTTATCTTTTTCTTTTCTGTTTTGCACTTCACGCACTTTTTCTAAAGCGATATAACAGAGATGAACCTAAAACTTTTTTCTTCTTCCACAATTCAACACTCATGAATGCTGGGTACATTTAAAATCGAAACTATTTCTCATTATAATAAATAATCCCTATTTTTTCAAAAAACTTAAATGTAAACAGGCATTCAGCTGGAAATGCATGCAGCACTAGTATTGGGAAGGATGGATCTTGGAGGTGAGAAAAGCTGCCTCGTGCTATCTGAAGACCTGTATCTAATACTGAAATCAGTCAGATTGCATCTTGAAAGCCAGATTCATATTTGGTGGCTTTTATTTGTCTTATGTTTAGGTGAGCAAAAGTTTTAACGGATAGACTTGGCTATTTAGATCATGAGTTTTTTTAGTGTCTTGATTATTACTATATGAATCCTAAAAATGATTTTGTTATATGTCTTGGAAGATATAGAATCCTGTATCTTCTGATCCAATCCTGAAAGCTGAACCAAAGTACACATAGACTATTGGTGTACATGTCAATAGCTGTATATGTTTGCCTGTCTACTCTCACCTTTTGTCTGGTTAACAGCAGCTTCATAGTGCCTCAGTACTGGAAGTAAAACAGCATTCATCTTAGATTGCCTTTCTTTTCTTTCTTTCTTTCTTTTCTTTTCTTTTCTTTTCTTTTCTTTTCTTTTCTTTTCTTTTCTTTTCTTTTCTTTTCTTTTCTTTTCTTTTCTTTTCTTTTCTTTTCTTTTCTTTTCTTTTCTTTTCTTTTCTTTTCTTTTCTTTTCTTTTCTTTTCTTTTCTTTTCTTTTCTTTTCTTTTTTTTTTTTTTTTAATGTCTTTTGTATTTTGTGACCTTAAAGTCCTTTCAGAATAGCATTTATTTTGGTTTTAACCATGAGTAAAATGTAAAAGGTTAATGGATTATCAGCTCATTCTCCTGCTTATGCTAAGTATTTCAGCTTTAATTATCTCCTACTTCTTACAAGATTAACTATAAATGAATGAATGGAAATACCAAAGCTCAATATGTAACAGTTAACGGTTAAACAGCTAACTTTCTTGTTTGTTCTGCTTCACAATTTCTATTCATCTTAAGAGAGGATGAAAAATCATACAGGTACAAATGTTTAGGCACTATGCTAGCCTGTGATATGGAGACTCATTCAATGGCTTGCTCTGAATCACACCTCTTGCATGACCTTAGGCTCTCACAGCATGAAGAGAATAGTACTCTGCACCTTACAGAACATTCTGAGAATGAATGCATTAAATATTTTGAGATGCTTCAAATGAATGTGGATTGGATGGGTAATGAAGGTAAACAGGTGATTTTGTATCTTGTTTTCTAAAGAGGAAAATAACTCCTTAAAAGCACTGATTACCTAATATGTCAGTAAAGCTCTGGTTCACAGTTTCAAGTGCATGTAAAGAAACTGGGAGCACAAATTCTACCACAAGGCAACAAGGTTTAAACTTTCCAACTGTGTAAGGAAAAATGTATCTTTGTTTTCTTGTTTTTCTCCAGGCAAAATGTGAAAGATGTCTTTATTGCAGTGTAAAAGTAATTATTAGTTTTTAGAAGGAGCTTAATGCAATTTCAGTTTTTCTCAGAGAAGGTTTTCTATGACACCACAAGTAGTTAAAATGAATTTGGATATGTGTTTTGGATCAAGGAACTGATGCAAATGAGAAGATAAACCCTGGGCTGGATGAATATGCAGATTGGAATATAAAAGACATTTTATTCATTCCTGCAAGCATTAAGGAGCAAAGTCGGGAGTGTCATAGGAGCCCAATGAACAATATGTAACGTAAAAATGAGTGTTCGGTGCAAAAGCTTAAAGCAAGTGACACAGTATGCTGAAGAAACGTGATTTGTTTAAAAGACGATTTCATTTGAAGGAGTTCCGTTAGTACTGTCAGTACTTGTAATTGATTAAGTATGTCCTTAGCGTATTTGTCAGCAGGAAAAAACAGTAAGCTTGTTTTCACGGTATCTAGGTGAACAAGGTCAAACCAAAGCATGAAATGAGATAATACCAGTCCCAGTGCAAATATGGGAACACTTCAGAGTGTAGCTAAAGAATGATAATGACTTCCAAAACTCACACTCCTATGAGAGGTTTCAAGGATATTTCTCTGCTACACGTAAGGGTACATGTTATCCACAATCAAACCAAGAAACTGTCAATAATAAAAACAAGAACTTGTTCTAAGAATAGTCAACATCTATTATTTGAGCAATCAAGTCTATTTTTTCTTCCTTGGAAAGAAGAAGTGCTGTTTATCAGAGAATCACAGAATGGCCAGGGTTGGAAGGGACCTCAAGAATCATGAATCTCCAACCCCCCTGCCACAGGCAGGGTCACCAACGTCCACATTTAGTACTAGACCAGGCTGCCCAGGGTTCCATCCAGCCTGGCCTTGAACACCTCCAGGGACGGGGTGTTCAAGGTTCCACAACCTCTCTGGACAGCGTGTTCCAGCACCTCACCACTCTCATAGTAAAGAACTTCCCCCTGACAGGGTTTATTTCAAACCCTTCACATTTTTTACTAAAAAATGTGTTACTCTTGCAGGGTGGCTGTTAACAAACACAATAAAGTAGACTGCTGTTTCTTAACATTTCCTATTGAGTGAGTACTGCTACTCGTTTCTGTAGGAGCTGAATGAGGGGACTGCAAAGAAGTCAGTACATTGGCAGCCTATTGGCATTGACAACTCCCTAACATCATAAAATTCTCCACATTAAGGTCCAGTGCCTTATTCTACAACATCAGTAATATTGGTAATATAGTATGTCATAGTGAGAGGACTGATTTTTGGATCATGGCTATTAAAATCTTAGCAAAGTGTTTGCTACCAAAATTACTATCTCAGCTGCTTTTCTTTGTATCCTGGAGCCTTTTAAAGATCTTCTGAAGGCTTTTGCCTCAGGCCTTTTCTATTTTCTATTCACTACATTATGTTCTCATAAAATGCCCTCTTGTCCTTCAAAACAGGAAATCTTGGTTGGCCCTCTGTGTTCTCTTCATTATGTTGTGTATCTTGCTCATATCTTTCTTGTGCTTTCTTTTACCAAAATGGGTAATTAATGTTTTTATTCTTGTCTGAAATGGGAAAATATGCCTTCTACTTCTCAGTACAGAATCACACAATTGTTTGTTGTTTTTTTTTTAGCTCGGTTTCCTAAGACTTGCATTTACACTCTCTTTTTGTATAGATGACTACCAACCCCTTATGTGGCAATTTACAAAGTCCTTTATTTCACTGACAAATTTCATCTAAATTTGTCAGGGGGGAAAGATCTCAGAGACAATTGGTTTCTTTCAAATGTCATATAAATAAATGGCTGAGAAAAGGTAGCAACGTGACCTCACTTCAGCAGATGTCAGAGAATTACCACCTGGCAAGACTCAAGGGTGTCTGTGGGGAAAGCTTCATTCAGAGAAGTTTGGATGTCTGAAGCAACAGCAGCATGTGGAAGCGACTCTTGAATGAGGGGGCTAATAGAGAAAGAGTGAGGATCTGCCGCTGATGGCTGCTGTGCCCACCACAGAATTTGCTGTGTGTGTCAGAATCAGGAACCTGCTGGCAGCCATATAAAACCTCTGCTTCATATGAAGAGAAAAATGGAATGATAATTAAAGAGACCTACGAAGAAATTAGTGCCACCTCATAAGCACAGATCTATTTTAGATCAAGTCAGATAATGATTTTTTTTTAATTATTATTTTTATACTCAATTTTAACATTATACTCTGTTAATTATGTAGTAAGAATACTAATTATATTCTGTGTGTGTAGGAGAATAAAAAGTGTCCAAACACAGAGATCAGTATTGTCTAGCAACAACAGAAACAGAAATACTAGCAGAGGTCACAGAGGACAGTAATGATCTATGCATTTCCTTGATATAACCTTAAGGAATATTTTGCACTTTATTATTCTTTTCACTTTTTGTCTCTTATGTTACCTTCTCTGAATTTCAGTTTAGGGAATATCTCTGATTATTCCTGGTACTGCTACAGGCTTCTTTTTGTTAATTTGACACCAGTAAAAAAATGTGGTGGTATCAGATCACGTGAAACAAAATAATCCCTACTCATGTATGAAATCTCAATGAATTTTTCTAGCAGTACCCAAGAACTTTCTACTTTCCATAAAAATATTTTGTTTGCCTGCGCTTGTTTCCATGCAAATCCCATTCTAACAGCACTTGGTTTTTGACAAACAATTGGATGAGAGATGCTAACACTCCACAATGCAAGCTCATTAACAGCTAAGAAGATGTTAGTTTCACATAATTGAAAAAAAAATTTCTACTTGAAACCTACTTTCACCTTTACCATCACCAATACTCACTAGGTGACATTATTAGTTACTAAGGTAACATGGATGAGGATGCATATTTACATATCTTTCAAGGCCAAAAGGTTTTGCCAAGTTACAATGTTACATTAACCTGAACTTCTGCTGGACACAACAGAAAACAATCTGAATTACGTTTGGAATGTGTGCTATTAATTACACATAACAATACAGTTTTTATTCCAATGGCACTTGCTGTTACAAGCGCTTGTAGCAGAGGGTGCATTTAAAACTCTTTCATCTATTTTTATATATTTTCTCTAACATTAAATGTGTTTTGAGAACACATAATTTTGGTGTGCAATCACTTCCTGTTGTGCAACGTTTTTGATAGGACGGTCAGTGCATACAGTGGTGATCCTTCTCAAATGCAAAGGAATGTTCCAGCAGAATTACCTGGTGAATCTTAATCAGATCAGCTCATTTAATCCAGATAACTCTCAAATTCAGATGGATACAGCTATCTATACAATCTGCTCAATTTGCCTTCAACTTCCCATAGTCTTTCTTGTTGGTTTGTAAGGTCTTCAGTGCAGTTCTTACTTTGTAGATGTCAGCGTATTGTTTAAGGTCTCAGTAGTAAGTTAAAAGGATCATGGAAATAGCTGATGGTGGCCACAGTCTCCAGTTACCTGGGACATGTGAGCAGCTGTCAGCCTTCCATGGCCCAGCTTGTATGCTTCCAGATGTGTTGTGAAGAGTTACTGAAATGGAACGGTAAACTGAAATTTGGTATTACCTCACCCATTACACAGACTTCCACTCTTATTGCTTTTTTTGATCGTAATTGCATGGAAGTTTCAACTTTTAATGCATGCATTATTATTGTAATATAGAATTTATTGAAATTCAGCTGCGGTTAAACCAAAAAGGTTACTGGCTTCTTTCCTATTTGCTTATATTTTATCTCATACATTTCCAAAAAGAGATTATAATGCTCAGTTTAGGAAGCTCAGACAGAAATTTATGGCACGTGCTGTATAAGAGATTACATTAGGAGCCTACAGTGGTTTGTTTTAGCTTCTTTGAACACATGAAGCTATTACTTATAGTTGTAATAGTTGGTAAGACAGCCCTGTACTTTCTCTCATTATCTGTTTTTCAATAAATGTCAATGGTTTCAAGATGGATGTTTCCCCCTTGAAGAATTAACCATTTAGTACAGTACATTCCAAGTTCAGTATAAAAGTCACAAGCACTTCTGATGAGTGGGGAACAGAAAAAACTTATGTTTTTACTGATATAAAAATAGTTTTGCAGCTGTTTACTTGAGAAGATTTAAATGTTTTGGTCTTGGAATGGTGACTTTAAAGAGGCCTGGAGGGCGGCTTTGCTGCCATAACTTTGCCTACCATGCACAGCAAACTCCAGATTCTCTAAATTGAACAACAAAAAAATCATATATATACATGTTTCAAAGGCATGTTAGCCAAGTCGACTCCATTAGAGTCTGGAATTTTTATTTATTTATTTATTTATTGTTCTCTTGATCATGGGACACATTGCTGCTCAGAGATTTGAGCACAGGCCTTCCTGATAGTGCTTGTCTCTCACTTCAAGCATCACTCTGCTATGGATAACAAAAGTAGAAGGAAGATATCTATTTCCACTGTGCACTCATCCTTCTCCCTGACATGACTCAAACAATAAAGAAGAAAGGAAAAAGAAGGAAGAGCAAGGAAGGGCAAGGATAGGCAGGACAGGAAAGGACAGGAAAAGGAAAATAAAAAAGGAAATAGTGTCTTCAGTGTTTGACTTGTGCAAAGAGCAGAAGATGACATTTAAAGTAAGGAATGCTGAAAAGGCTGAAAGTTATGAAAAGGTGAGCCAGCAGTGTTCTTTGTTTTTCATCTGTCTTTTAGTAGGAAGCACTAGCAAAGTACTTCTTCATTGGTGAGACTGCTCATCAATTGCTATTGAAAGTCTGATCAGGTCCTTCAGCCTGCAAGAAGAATTGCAGTGACAATGACTGCTTTTGGGACACAAAGTAAAATTAACTTCTAGGCTATCCCCGTCAAGGGCCATTAAGTCCTGAACTATGAGGGACACTGTGAACAAGTCATATTTTAACCTCCCATGAGCACAAAAGCAGGCAGGTTCTTCTCCTCCCCCAACAAATCTGACCTTCACTGAAATTTATGTGGAAATGAAAAAATAAAAGGCTGCTGTAGCTCTGCCAAACTCTGATGATGTGACTCATTTTAATTACTGGTATTTGGAAATTAAATGGCCTGAGTTTCATTCGGTAGTTTGTTTCAGGAAGAATGATTTAAGCAAGCTTCTGAGTTGCAGCTCCTTTTATAGCAGGTGTGAAGTAAGGCACTCATTTTTCTTTTAACAGTGTCCTTGTAAGCATAATAACAATTAAGGAGCTAGGTCTTCACACCAGGATCTCCCATTCATTGTGACATTACCTCCGTGGGCTACTTCATCACTTCTAATTTTCTCAACAAGTTTCTCAAATACAAGTTTCAGTGAATTGACATTGACCAGCATCAGAGGTACACGATTTCTTCAAAAGCAAAACATGTAAGAGACACAGACAACTGGAACATATACCCTGCTCATGTGAGCTTCTTAATTAACTGAACATCTTTCCCTTTGAATGCCTTTCCCACATCAGCTTCCTTAGAGCAGAATATCCACTACACCAAAATAGTAATTCTTCATCTGAGGTATAAAAGAGCTGAGGAAACAAGAGGTGTCTTCTGAGAGCAGCGGTGGGCTTCCTTGTTAAAGGAGCAAAGGAATGTATAGTAGCAATACCAACACTACGAAGTGATAATTTTTTTTTAGAATTATGGAATCACAGAATAGATCAGGTTGGAATAGTCCTTAAAGACCATCAAGTCCAACCTAACCATACTACCCTAACTCTAACAACCCTCCATTATATCATGTTCCTGAGCACCACATCCAAACAGTTTTTAAACACATCCAGGGATGGTGTGTTTTTAAAAACATCCCCACCTCCCTGGGGAGCCTATTCCAGTGCTTAACAACCCTTTCTGTAAAGAAGTTTTTCCTGATAACCAACCTAAACTTACCCTGACGCAACTTAAGGCCATTTCCTCTCATCCTGTCACCTGTCACCAATGAGAAGAGACCAACCCTGCCCTTGCTGTAAGCACCTTTCAGATACTGAAAGAGAGCAATAAGGTCTCCCCTCAGCCTCCTTTTTCTCAGACTAAACAGCCCCAGTTCCTTCAGTCTCTCCTCATAGGTCATATTCTCCAAGCCCTTCACAAGCCTTGATGCCTTTCTTTGGACCTGCTCCAGCACCTCAATGTCCTTTCTGTACTGAGGTATATTCTGTTTTGAGAAATCCAAATTAATTTTATCAAAAATAAACTAAATGATGCATAGCTTTTAGATTTTAGGTGGGATTTGTGATTTGTAAGGTTCAATATCCTGAAGTTACATTAGGTAATTACAATATGTTTAAACTATAATTTATACTGGTATTTTCAAGTTTGATGGTAATGATTTCTACTGTTTTATTACTGAGGAGACTGCACCAGTTCAGACTGCTGAACATATCTTACTGTCAGCTTTTGAAACTATATTTTCTGCATTGGGATAACCAAGGTATTTCTAACCATTTGTTTTGTAAACTGTGCTTTGCAAGTGATAGGGGAAATGAAGTCGGGACTTTTTATATGGAGTCTTGCTGCATATCAGCCTGAAGGACAAGACTGAAGGACTGAAGTACATTTTTAGCCTGTTCTCCCCCTTCTCTTTCCCCCCACCCCCCAAGAAAAAAAAAAAAAAACCTTAAAAATAAATAGCGAATTGGATTTATAAATACAATCTATGAAGAAATACTCAGAAATACTGGAAATCTGAGAATCTCTAAATATGAGAGAAAAGGGAATTTATATGTCTGATGCGTGTCTTCATGTTGGGAGTCTGTTATCTTGAACATATATCATGACAACAAGTAATAAATACTTGGATATGGCTCATTTCAGTTGAGCACTTTAGGTAAAGATTGCAAAAACAGCTCATTTCCTATATGCTCACCTGAAAACACTAACAGAAAAAAGGTCATTAAAAAGCTAAAAAAAAAAAGGGAAAGACTCAAAAATCAGCTTTGTAAAGATAGATGATGAAATAGTTTCAGAAGGACATCATTATAGCAATGGAGGTGCTGGCGGGGGATGTTCTTATGAAATCCAGTGAGAATTATTTATTAAAAGAAAAATTTTATGGAAAATCAAATGCTTTTAAGACAGTACATAGTCATCTCATTATAAAGAAGGAAGTTTCACCTCAGTTTCATATAGCTTACAACTCCTTTTCTTTAAACATTTTTCAATACTTGTGAAGCATTTAAAATTACATTCTGAAGGACAGCCCATGTGAGGGTATCACCAGCTCAGGTATAATCAGTGGAATAGCACACCTTGCATATGGCTCCAACAAGCTGCAGAATCTTGAAGGATACTGCTTTGAGGTATTTGTTGTTCCTATACTTAAAATACCATTTCAAATAATAGTGCCTAGCTCAGATATGTGCTCCCTTCCCACGTGTTTCTTCACAGTTAGGTTTGAAGACCTGGAGATATGCTTCTGAGCAACAGCAGCTTAAGCACGGACTAAAAATGGAGGCTAGACGATTTCTTTTCTTTTTGAAAAGGAGTATGTATTTTTTACCACCATTGCTTCATTCCTCACAATACAGTTATTTGATGGCTAACACTATGTGACTACATTTAAAATGCTAAAGCTATATTTCCAACAGTTTTGCTACAGAAAACTTCAGAAGTGAAGCATACTGTGTCAGGTACAAATCATGGAGATACCTGCTAATTCAGTACCAAAATTCAGATTTACTATTTGTCTATGCAATATGTACAGATTAAGGTAAGGTGCTAACAGCTGTACTCTGGGATGAACAAAATACCTTGTACATTTTAGTAGGAGAATTAAATGGTCAGCAAATATGTAAAATGTCATAACTGAAGTATTAATGCCCACTACTATCAGAAAACTGTTGGAGGAGATTACAATTGAAAAAAGTGGGGAAAGGATGGACATTTCAGCAGTGTTTGCAACAGCTTTAGTTCTGAATGTAAATATATTTTCTGTGAAGTATAAACCAGTAAATGGAGCAGCAAACATGTCTTGAAACCATTGCTAGAAAAGAGAAGTTCTCTCCTTCTCTAGAGAACAGTTATTTACAATCCTGTAACTACATTTTTGTTTCTACTGCATTTTTGGGACACCAATATTACACTTCTGTAGAATAAGATTTTTTTGGGGAGGGTTAATAAATAAGCATATACAAATACATCGAGGAAATGAGGTAAAGCTTTTGGGTGGTAGATCTTATTTTAGGTTGATGGCTCTTGACACCCAGTGAGTACCTGGTCTGCTCCCCATCACCACTAGTGATTGGGAAAAAAGGGAGGAGGGAAATAGTTCGTAATCTTTTGGAATGAAGATTGATTAAGCAGAAGCTTAATTTCCTGTATAAAAAGGGTAGCTTAATCATTGTTCTGATGACTCTACTTTGACAGCTGCATGCTCCACTGATTCATATTTTACTTATGTTCTTTGGCAGAGTGAGTTTGATATTAAATTTTGAGCTGAGTCTATAGTTTGGAAAGAGTACTAAGCCTAATGATTTTGTTCATATAAACATTCATTAGTGTCATCAGTCTTATGATGTACACACCTGTCCTCTAACATTGTAACTCATCTCTCAAATTGGATGACCACAAAATCTACAAAAAGCCACCATAAAATAAATAGTAGGGGAGATGATTTCCCCTTTGGTGACTTGCAAATTAAGGCATCACATTAAAAATCACGCCACTGTGCATGCTAACATTAGGAACATCAAAAGAGTGATACATTTAGCTTCTTTCACAGTTTCTCATGACTTTAAAAAATACATATTTCAGTCCCTGTGATGCAAATTCTATCAGGAAGAAAAAGTAGGGAATGCATCTGGCCTGTTTATTGACACCATGCTAAGATGAGATATAGCCTGTCGATGTTAGGTGCATACTTATATGGCCATCCTGATGACATGCACATGAAAAGAATGATTTTTCACATGCAGTAATCACCTTGAATTATTCAAAGTGCAGCTTCTTCCTTCCATATCTATCATATATTATTGCTGGGCCAGATAAGTGAGCGTAAGATGGTGGGGACATATTTCAGTCCAAAGTGGGCTTTTAAAAATGAATTATTAAATCCCTAAAAATAAAACAGGGGTTTATCATGGGACCTTCAACTACAGAAGCACTAGTAAGCATAATTAATACTCAGCTCAAGAATGGGCAATCTACTGCCACCCCCTCTGGAGAAGTAACATTAAATGAATTAAAATGCCTCATGTAATGAATAGGAAGAGATCTATTATTACTATAAACTCTTTCTGGTTCCATTATCTTCACCTCCAATTCCGTATCAATCACTACAGTGATACGTAAGTAAGGAATACTACAGTCACACATGTGATTACCTCAAGAATTCTCAAATAATTACATTCTGTGCCAAAGGTACAATATATAGTGAGATACCTGCAGTTAAGGGTCAAAAAAGATGCAAGCACTAGAAACTAATGAAAGGTTTACATCAAGGATGAAATTGAGGTAATTCTACCTGTGCTATACAGCTTTACGGAGGGATAAAATTGGACTGGCCTTTCCGCTCAAGCTGCAAGGACTCTGATTAGACAAACTGAGAACAGGTAACTGGAGAAGAGCTCCTAAGATCAGGCTGAATCATAGCTCTTTGGGAAAAGCACTTTTAACAGTGAATAACTTGTACAACCAGATTTATAACAGAGGAGTAGCTACAATTTGGCAACAGTGAAACTCTGAATGTCAAACCTACCTTGATTCACACCCATAGATTCCTGAACAGTGGATTCCACTGGTCCTTGACCCATCAAAACATGGCTTTGAGGTTTTAACACACTTTGTATTATTCTTGTATTCACATTTATGATTCTATGTTTAGTGTCACATATATTACTAAGACAGAGACCCCATTTTGTGATATTTCTAAATAAACTGTAGCACGGTTTAACTTTGCTGCTAAGTACATTTAAACCAGCTGTAGATCTTTATTACCATTCACACATCAAACAGGCTAATTGAAATATCTGCCTAAAAATGTGTGGTTTTTTTTTTTCTCTGAGAAACACAAAATATGAAATATTTATTTTTAGACATGCATAAATCTTTTTCCACTTTCATACTAAACCATCTTTAAAAAATGAAGTAAGGGGAGAAAGGAAAGTAAATCTTACTGCTTGGAAATAGTAATACAAAAAATGTTTTCAGGTCTTTTTTACAAAGATCCTTATTGACCTCTTCTTGCTTCTACAATTTCCACATTACATGTAGCATGTGATGCAGTCATCACTCAGTTTTATATATTTTAAGCTTCCTTCATTATTTTTCTTTTAGTTCTCATATGTACTTTCTGTGGCCACAAAATTCCAAAGGATTCTCTCTATTGCATCATACTACACTATATGACTTTCTTTGTTCTTTGTATGACTTTGCTTCAGTTGATAGCTGTGAGTCTTAAATCTTTTACTATGTCCTCACAGTAAAGAAGGGAAAAACTTTATAGAGAGAGGGGACATATCTTGCCACAATAGTGAGAAATAGTGAGAATTTTTGAAAGTACAACTTTGATCATTACAGTTGCAAAAACATCTGCAAAATGGCAAACATCAAAGTGGATGAATATGCAGAATAAAGAACAAAGAATATAAAGAAAGCTATTTATTTCTGAAGGACATAGTCAATATTTATGTTATACTGGCTACAGGAAATTTTCTTAATTTGTCCTGTTTTTCTGTGTACTGTATCTCTTACAACATCAATAACTTTCCAATGTGTTATTGTTATTTTATCTTAACCTTAAACCATTATATATATATATTTCCCTTTTTTAGGTCACCCAGCACTTGAGTGTATAAAGGCTGAAGTACGAACTTCGGTAGTGTTTGGGATGGTGTCATTTTATGAGATGAGCATAACTTAACTGCAGATACATACCACTACATTATTTCTTAATTGCTTGAGTTGGAAGGGATCCTTAAAGGTCATCTGGTCCAACTTCCCTGCAATGAACAGGGAAGCCTACAGTTACATTAGGATGCTCAGAGTCCTGTCCAGCCTGACCTTGAATGTCTCCATGGATGGGGCATCCACTACATCTCTGGGCAACCTGTGCCACTGCTTCATCATTTTAGTACAGCAGTTATTATTCCTGTAATAATTCCCATTTATCCACAAATATAGCAGAATCTCTCCTGTTGACTGCAAAAGACTGCATGTCTAAGAGAAATTTTGAAATGTTTAAAAGCTCCATTCAGAAATCTCACACACCTTGTAGCTTGGAGAGGAGGAAGTAGGAATGGGGCTTTTTTATGCTAGATCTATTTTATATGCTAAAAAGTTTTAAAATTTTCATTTAAAAATAAATTATCAAGGCTCTTATTCCATAGAATCATCGAATCATAGGATGGCTTTGGTTGAAAGGATCTCAAAGATCTAGTTTCAACCCCCCTGCCATGGGCAGGGTTGCCAACCACTAGACCACTTGTGTTTTAAAATGTTAGAGTATCTTCTTGAGGGCTTTAGAAACAATCAAGGAAGAATAGACAAATCGATATTCAGATCTATCATCATGTCATGTCAAAGTAAAAAAAAAACAAAAAAAACCATGAAAAGCAGCAACTTCCATTCTCTGCAGATAACATGAGAAGTGAAATCTCAGCCAGAAATTTAATATGTCTCTGCAGCTTTAATAAGATGATCATCTTGTAACTCTGCAATGCCTTCACTAAATCATCATCAGTAAATGGAGTTTGTGCAAAGCCTGCTGGAGATACCATGCTGAAAAAGGTGTGCTCCATGTGCACTATAAGACAATTTAGACAAAAACTGTTTCCAGAACAGGTTCTACGAGTCTTTTCTATCACACATAGTATTTTTTTAAGTCTGTGTTGGAAAATAGGAACATTTCTTAAATTGCCACAACTGAAACTTAAATCTCTTCTTCACAGCACTCAGGAAGGTACTGGTCATGTCCTGTTACTGCCAGTCAGATCAGATCTCTATATGTAAGGCTGAAAACCACAGTAGCGTCTATATCTGCCTAGCTACCTCTGTAGAACAGGCATTACATCTTTGGCCATTATGTCCTTCTCAGAGGCAGTACAAAAATGTAGGGAACAGAAACACTTGTAGAACGAGGGAATGGAACAGAACAGAACAGAAGTCCTTGTAGGAGAAGAGATTGGGACTTTGGAATCTCAGGAGCTGTGGAATCTGCATTCCTTTAAAGACCTTTCAAGACCTGTCTGGACAAAGCCTTGAAAAGCCTGAACTCAGTATTGAGTCTAATTTGAGCAGGAGACTGGACTAGAGATATCTTATGGCTCCTTCCAACACAAATGTTGCTGTGAGTCAGTGACTGCTATACACGTACAGATCCATAGTGGGAGTACTTCAGAGCAACCAATGGGCCTGTACAGATTAATCTGCTAAGCACGTGGTGTTCTATTCTTACCAGAATTATCAACACAGTATTAGGCTGCCTACATAAGTTAGAAAAGAGACTACTGTGAGCAAGGGAAATCAAGTATTCAACATGCTCTTTATGTACACAAGCCATTTGACCTACAGAAACAACAGAACAGATAATCTCCCACTTAGAAACACAGTTATAATCTTAGAGAGATTCTGCTCTTCACTTTCTGTCCGCCTTTGCTTCCCGAGTTCTGAGAGGTGCTGGACCAACAGCCCACCCTCTACTGTCCTGGCATGCAGCTGCTACTTGTAGATGAGCTCATAAATCATTACCCTGTGGGCTCTGCTGTGGACTGCTTTTCTCCTATCTGCTGCTTTTCCCTATTTTGTGTTGAGGTTACTGGTACTCTTTTATTTGAGGTCACATTTTTCTTTTATTTCTTGACACATTTTTGAACTTCTGCCTAATGTTCCGTTTTCCTCATTTTATCCATTTCCTCCTCCATCAGCTGATGTGTCCTCCATTGCCTATTTCCCTCTTCCTATAAATATATATATAGTGTTTATTTAACTTTCTTTCAAGGATTTTCTCTTTCTCTTCTACTTTTTCTGTGTAATTTTTCAATCACATCAGAATGTCAGGGAGTCAGTTACATATAAGTGTTACAAATGTAGAAAAGCTGTTTAACTTGTCACACTACTGAATGTATATCACTACCTGTGAGAACACATTGTGTAGACCATATATAGCTGCAATACTGCTCAAATTTTACCATATTGTGGGTAAGATGCTGTAGGCCACAGCCTTGACTACACCATTAATAATGAAATGTGACAGAGGAGATGGAGAACCCTGTCATCCTTGTATTCTATATTACACATTGTCATCCTGTCAAGTCAAATCTAATATAAATGAATCACATTAATCAGAAAATGTGAATTTGTATTTGACAAGCTAAAGGAGCATAACATCTTCAATTAGACTGGCTACCTAAAATTAGCTACTGACTCAAGCAAGTATACATGGTCAATTTGCCTGACTGAAACTCAAAATCAAGTAAGACGTATTAGATAATAGATAGCCTCAGAGTGAATGCAAGGCTTTAACTCATCCAATGGGCCACGTTGACATCACACGAAACTGCAGTGAATTCAGCTATATATTCAGTTTGGGGTCATCTCTCAGCATATGATTTATAACATAAATTTTAAGCTTAAATGCTTCAGACTCTGTTCATCAATAATTCAGTCTTTTTGTTGAAAAAGAAATAGCTGAGTTCCATCTTAAAGGCTTTTTAAGACTTGTGCTGTTTTGGGATCCCAGCTATGAAAACCAGACAACAGGCTTCATAAGTCTTCAGTTCCATACACAGCGAATATATTCTACAGGTTTATTAGACTGAGATACCAGGAGGAGAGGCAAATATGAAGAATATACTGAAGACACATGTGTGCAAGAACATAAAGAGACTTGAGTGTAGAAGATGAGGAAGGATGATTTCTATATGCACTCATGCTGAAGTTCAGGCTAGGATTTGGCCGACAACCTCCTAGGGTAAGTACAGGGTTGTGGTTAGATGATTGCCATGTGGCTGCCAATTATTTTTCAGAGCTATCTCCCTGGGCAGCTGTGGCTACATGTTCAAAAGAACAAGACAAGACCTGTTCTTGATATCCCTGTACTTCATATGTATCAATGTGTAGATTATCCATAATCAACTACTGACACAGAGGTGTGTGAATTTGCTTCTCAAAGGTAAAGTTATCTCTTGTCACTTGAGTTGCTGAATGCAACCAAATATACACTAGATTCTTAGCAAAGATTTTCAGCTATTTTTAACCTTCACAGGGAAGCCAAGGATTCAGAAAATAACTTACTTCCTTTTTTAAAAACTTGCCTTCTGGAACTTCAGAATCTAAGACAAAGCTTAAGAGACCTGAAGTCTCTAACTTTTCCAGTTTTGAATAAAAATAATCTTTCTTCCACAAAGATCAAAATTGTAACAGTTATAGAAATAAGAAATGTCTATTACAAACAAACCAAATAATAATAGAAACACAGAATGATAGAGTGGTTTGGGCTGAAAGGGATGTTAAAGACCATCTAGTTCCCATACCAAGGCTATGAGAATAGACACCTTCCACTAGATCAGGTTGCCCAAAGCCCGATCCAACCTGGACGTAAACACTTGTAGGGACGGAACATCCACAGCTTGTCTGGGCAACATTTTCATTTATCAATCTTCTTTTTAAAGTGTAGATATCTGAATATATTCCAGTGCCTCACCACCCTCATAGTGAATGATTTCTTCCTAATGTCTAAATCTAAATCTAATCTGTATTAGTTTACAGCCATTACCCCTTGTGCTGTCACTGCAATCCCTGACAAAGTGTCCTCTCTCTAGCTTTCCAATATGTATCCTTCTTTGTCAGTAAATGTTGTCACAGAACATATGTTCTTAATTAAAGATATCTTCACTTAACTATGTTATCCTTCATTTATGACTAATTATAATCAGCCATAAATACAACTCCATGCTGCTGGCATCTGCCAAGTGATTGCACCCAATGGCTTTTATGTAGTTTTCTGAAAATGGGATATGCAATAATGTAAACAGGATGCTTTATAAGTTTTTTTGCACTTCCCTCAAATCCATTTCACATTTTATTAAAATAGACATAACTGCTTTCATAATATAACACCTCACATCTAGATTTGGTTTTCACACTTCTTAGATTGCTAATACGATTAAAATTATACTGAGAAAAGGAACAGTTAACAAGAATCAGAGACAAATGATGCTTTTGGGTTAGCTGTTTGACTTTCATTATGCATAGAGAGAAAGGATACTGTATACACAATAATCTATATAAACAGATTACATACAGATTATATACAGATAACCTGTATATATACCTGTTGTTTGCTTTTTTTTTTTTTTTTTTTTTTCTGTCAGATAATCTCCATGACAGGAATGTCAAAGATATTTCTAAAGTGGTAAATGATACAAAATTTATAAAGGATCTTGCAGTAGGGATCTTCAGATTTTCAGTGCTCTTGGATTCATCCATTTCTAACACTTCACGAAACTGCCAGCAGTGAGAAGAAATGACCATGAAATGTTTGCCTCTAATACCTAAAGTTAGCATTAAAAGAAGAAAATCAGGAAATATTGTTTTGGAGAAGAAACTTGCCAATGGTGTCATTTAACTTACTATAAGGATAAGGTAATGAATGCATTCAATGTCACACTAAACAATAAAAACACCTGCAGAATTTCAGCCTGCTAAGTGACACAATCTCAACTGTACGTGGCATGGAAGACCTATTACTTCTGCTGAAGTCAACTCTTTGAAAGGTTGATAACTGGAAGATAAGGGGAAATGGTTTTAAGCTGAGGAAGGGAAGATATAGGATGGATGTCAGGGGGGTAGTTCTTTACAGAGAGAGTGGTGAGGTGCTGGAACAGGCTGCCCAGAGAGGCTGTGGATGCCCCATCCCTAGAGGTGTTCAAGGCCAGGTTGGATGGGGCCCTGGGCAGCCCAGTCTAGTATTAAATGTGGAGGTTGGTGGCCCTGCATGTGGCAGGGGGTTGGAGATTTATGATCCTTGAGGTCCCTTCCAACCCTGGCCATTCTGTGATTCTGTGAAATCAACAAGAAAACAAGGCTTGAGCACCTTAGCAAATAAAACCTCCAAGTCTATACCTTGATTTCTTATAAGGAGAAATGGACAGGCCTGCCCTATTCCAGTCAGCTCCCTGTTTTTCAGCTTAAAAACATCCCTTTCCCAGAGTTTGTGTGGATTACCTAGTGACTTTATGCCAGCTATTGTTTTGAGGAGAAAAAAAAAAGAAAAAAAATTGTTCATTTGACTGGTATTGTCAGGCACTGAGCTGTCAACATCATTACAAACATTCAGACAACAAGGGATTTGCACACCTATCTCTGTTTCACAAGTTTATCTTCTTTTTAGTAGTGCTCACTATCCACACAATTGTAAGGAAGTTTAGACTTCCTTAGCCTCTCCATTCCTTTAGTGTAGGGATCCAGCTAAGACCCGTTCATTGATGACTGCAGCTTTGCTATTAGTATTAGCCTTTACACTTTGGCAATAAATTTTGTTATGCAATTTTTTGCTTTTTTTTTCTGGAACCTTTTGTATCTATTTAACTAGGCTTACAACAGGGCAAGGGTTGGAGGGACAAAGCTAAAAAGCATAAAAATCTGTCCAAAGTCACAGGAAACCTGGAACACCACATGCTGATGTAAGATTACCAAATGAGTTCACAGACTGGATGCATATAAGCCACTGATAATGCAGAGGAGATACTGGGCCTGTTTGCTAAATAAACATCACATGGAAGTCATAGAAAACCACGATACTGCTTATGCAAACATATCTATTTGGTTCACCTTGCTCAGGAATTTTCCACAGTAGGTTTACAGGAAATGGGCTTTCCATTCCTTTACAATATGGTTTTTAAGGAAAAACAAATCTTTACATGTTACATTTTCTCAGTTTATTTTCTTGAGGCAATATATCACAGAACGACTTTCAATTCCACTTAAAATATACCAGTTAATTCATAGGAAAATAAACAATGGAGGAAATGTGTAAGTAACAGATATCAGCTTACTTTTCCAACTGATAGCTTGTCTGTCTCAGGCATTGGAATTTCTCTCACCCCCTCAGAAAACCCTTATATTCTTTAGTCTGACTTGTTTTCTTTTGCTACCTTTAAAGCAGAGAGCTCCTCAGTGTTTGTTTTCCACAGAACACGAGTCCTATCTGCAGATGCCCTGCTCCCTGCTGCTTACTTAAACTGCTGTTTCATGCACCTTTACAATTCCTGATACAATCTCTCCTGTTTCTCACTGGATCTCAGATATAGGAGTAGCAAACAAAAAATGCAGATTTTTATTTGCTCTGTTTTGGTGGAATTCTTGCCAAGTGCAGAATTGCTGAAGCTCAACTCTTGCTTTCTCTTTGATAAAGGCACAAAGTCAATGATTTTTCCTAATAGCAAGGCTCATATAAAAAGTTCTGTCACTTTTGATAGAAAGCAATTTTACTTACGTGCAGATTAATAGGAATTTTAATGGCAGCTACACTCTTCCTTCTCTCCAAGGGCTATGAGTACCTATACAAATAGTTTTGAAGTGGTTAGAATTTATTCAGTCCTACAAAAACAAAGCACCAGATTTTGATACACACCCTTTCTTTTGACCATAGTTTATCTTAGAAAATGTAATAACCCACATGCAGTACTATATTTCCTAGCTCAGCCTTCTCGTCATATCAGTCTTAGCAAGCTATTCTCATCTGTTTCTGAAAATTCCAGTACAGAAATATATTGATCTTCAATATATTGAAGATGGAATGGGAGAGGAAATGACAAAAATTTAATGGTCATATAAAAGCTATATTTAATGTCATATATACAAATTAGTGTTAATGTGGGAAGAAAACATTATTTAATGATACTTTGGCATTACCTCTTTTGCAAGTAGGATCTGTGCCAGTAATACTGAAAGTTTAGACATCATTTTTCATATATTGATGCACAGACATTTTTAATACATGGTAAAGCATTTGGACCTATGATGGAAATGGATAAAGCAGATGTTGTGAGTGGCTTAGATTAAAGGGCAATAGCTGTCTGGAGATATACAGAACAATAGCTGAATAAAAATCTTTGTGAAATGCTTAAAAGGTTGTTTTGCTCTTTCTGTCCAATCCTATAATTCTGTGTGGAAATTCTCAAGAAAAGATTTTTAAGAAAGTAAATGAACTTACGTTTTATGGGAAGTTTATGCTGAAATGCAACCTCAGCTGCTGAACTGATCCCAGAACATTTTAATATATATGCATCTATGTCAGACAACCTCTAAGTCTATGACACAAATTCATTTAATCCCCTATTTTAAGTAGGACGATAAAAGCTCTCATTTCTCTTCTTCCTCTGCAGGAAGCAGTTTGGCTCAGAGAAGGACTTCTCTGTGGAAGTTACACAATGAAATCAAAGATGAGTTTTTTTCTAAAGTCTTTTTTAAAAAACAGACCTTCAGAAATCACTAGATCTTTAGCTATATTTCCCTACCACTATCACCTAATTTGATGTACTTCTACTGAAATCACTGAAACTATGCTAAGCTTGCTGATGATCATCAAGAGCTTTCAACTGAAAGTGATTAGAAAAAAAGGAGATTACATACAAGTAGGAAAAAATTATATGGTGTTATACCTTTCTCATAAATAGAATTACCTCTTCTCAAAATAGAAGGTAATTTGCTTTTATACCCTATCACATCAGACAGAGACCAATTTTAAGGTCATCACAACACGTAGTACCTATATAACAAAGTAATCAGAGTAGCACCTGAGAATTTTATGACCCTGGCAAAATGCATCCTATAGTGTTTATTGACATTATATTATTGAGCAAAGGAAGGAGGCACAAGAGACTCTTGTAGAACACTACTGCTTGAAAGAGTTGTTTATCATTACACATGCAACCGACTGAAAGATAAGAATATGAAGCCTCTCACAGCACAGATATAGCAGCAATTTTTGATTAAGGCTTGGACTAAGTAAAATTTCTTCATTATTTACTCAGTCAAAGAAAATCAATTGCTACAACATAATCCTATTGCCAAAACCTGTATGGACACATGGCCTATCAAAAGCATAAACAATTTCAACACTAAAATAAATAAGCATTCAGACCTTGAAAAAGACATACTAGCCATTTTACTTCCAGCATTAAAACACATTCCTACTCCAAATGATCAGAAAGTTAACAAGTATTTATTTCAATTAATTCCTGAGAAAGAAAAGAAGTCTGATTCATCTCTGCTGTCCTTTAGAAATACTCCAAGCTATGACCAAAGGATTCTTAACCCCTGTTCCTCTTACAAGGATTACTACTGTTGGTATTACTAGTATGTGGGATGGAAAACAGGTGAGGCTATTTTTGCTGGGTGCATGCTGAAACAACTGGCACTTTCCACATGAGAACTGCCATGGTCAGCTTCTAGAGTGGATGATCCAACACTCAAATATTGGCAACACTCAAATATTTTAAGCAACACAGGGCCTTGACATTGCAAAGTAGCTCCGCGAGTTTACAAATTAACATGTTTACTATAAAATATGAGTTCATTATGCTACAGAATATAGTTTTTAATTGCATTTATTCGGCAATCCCTAAGAATACCAATTTCAGATCTAAAAGTGCAGTATTAGAGAAGCTAAGAAGCAAGTCTGCAACTTAATCTGCAGAAGGATAAGGTGACAAGGGCAGTGCTTCAGGAACACCATCATCGCAGATCCCTGGAATACATTTGTACAGTACAACACCTGTACAAAGAGCAAGAATGCATGTATTTGAAAACTGTTTTTACTACAGAAGTCTTGTTCGAGTCCTTGACTATAATTAAAACATTTCTTGCCTTCAGTGCAGAGGTCACATTTCTTAATAAGATTTAAAGGCTTTTGAAAGAGAGTGGAAATAGTTTTGGTCATGTAAAAACTCATTAAAAATCCACAGAAGTCTATGCACACTTGGACAAATGCTATGAAGAAATCAGCAGCTCAGTCAGCTGTGAGGGATTCTTCAAAAGTCTTATGCTTTTTTTTTTTTTTTTTTTGTGAAGTGATACCACAATTTTCCTACAAACAAATTAGTTTCAAAGCATTCAGAAGGTCAAATTATTGATTTTTTTACAACACTAATTGCTTTATTCTTTCACTTCTTTGCACTACATGTTCACTGACTACATGTCCTAGATAATTCAAGAAAGCTAAGTACCTCTACATCTTTAACACCATGAAGGACTTTTGGAATATGTTCATGTAACAGCTAAGAGAAAGAGTTGCTCTTAACTAGAAATGGGAAGTTGACGTTGCATACATTAACAGTTATTTACAGCATCAGTAGGATATAGGAAAAGATGAATAGAGTAGCTAAGGATGCATGAGCACATGTGCAGTGTAGGACATCAGAACTTTCAAGGAAGTGACAGTGTGGTAAATGTAAGGGTGACTTTTGAGAGTTAACTCATTGTGTTTTTAAATGTGAAAGTGATCCATGGAAAAGTTTTTAATAGATCACAAGTTTAACTAAATCACTTCAACATGCCTTATTATTAATTTACTATGTAACTATGATTTATTCCACATATGTAGCCTTTGTAACAAAGATTCATATTGTCTGTTGATGAATCATTGGGAGAATAATACGACTAAGGGGAAGAGTCCATTAGGGAAAATCCTAAATTACCAGAAAATATGTGCTTTGGACTTTTGAAGCTATTTTTGAACTCAGCTTGAGTTGCAACTGTTCTCCTTTTATCAGGATCTGAAACTAAATTTCAAAAAGAAAAAAGTGAAGAGGAGGATATAGAAGAAATTTAGAGAAAAGGAATACAAACTTTAAGTTGTACATTACAACTGGAGTTCTTTAAGCAATATAGAACTAGGCTTAAACAGTTCTCATCACTATAAGAAATTCTGGGGATAATAACTGGAAGGGATCACTCAGGTAAGTGAACTCTATCCATCCCATTTAGAGACCTTTATTGGAAAGTCCTGTATCTATCTGCTAATGGATATCAGGCCAATGTCACTGCCAAGGTTACCACTCTGAATGCAGATTTTATATGGATCTTACAGGAAAGAATTATGCATGTTCTAGTTTGACATGAATTTGCTAAAATTAGAGCTTCATTAAGGGTCTTCACAGCATCAGTGTCTTTTGTTTACTCCATCTATTACAACTGTCACATACCTGCCAAATTCAGTACTGTACTTAAAAAAAATATATATATACATATATACATATATACATACATACATATATACATATATACATATATATATCCACCCTACAACTATTTGCCATTTTGTGCAGATTCCTTATGGACAAGCAGTAAGTATTCATTTTCTCAACTATACTTGCGTAGAATGCTTTTAAGTAGGTAGGTTATGAAATACTACATAAACATATTAAAAAAAAATATTAAAATTCTCAGGTCAGGAGTCAAAAGAATTTTACTTGCAGAAGATATGTTTTGTTCACAGTAATCATAATTTGAATATTATTACTTTTTTTTCATAAGTAGTAAGTCAGAGTGCATTTACCACTGAGTGGCTACTATGTTTAGTAGAGCTTATCTAGCAGAAAAGTCTATCTCTAAGCTACTTATCTCTGGATTTCACCACAGTATTAAGTGAAGCATAATTATTTACAGTGAAACCAGGCAACTTACTTTGCAAAATGTTCTTAAATAGCAAAGGCTGCCTTGACCATTTACTTTTGTCAACCACTTTGCTTCCCATCCTATGATGCTAGGCATATGTTTCTTTGGAAAAATTAAATCAGAAATGTTATATTCTTGTAGTTCCAAAACATCATAAACTTTTTACCTAAGTGCCCAAAAGGATACTGCTCATACTGTTCATTCCATATTTTCAAACTTCCTGCACTTACCTCAGAAACATGCGGAGAAAAGTGTTAGGTTTCACACAGTTGTCAGCTGAGGATATTGTGAAGGTCTCAGTGATGCCAGCTTTGCTCTCCCAGGGAACTGTTCCATGTTTGTTTTTCTCCAGAGGCTCTTGACTGGAGTACAAATGCTGTGTGATTGGGCAAAAACCATTTCATAGAATCATAGAATGGCCTGTGTTGAAAAGGACCTCAAAGATCATCTAGTTTCAACCCCCCTACTACGTGCAGGGTCACCAACCATTAGACTGGTCTGCCCAGAGCCACATCCAGCCTGGCCTTGAATGCATCCAGGAATGGGGCATCCACAACCTCCTTGGGCATCCTGTTCCAGTGTGTGACCACCCTCTGTGTGAAATAAAGATACATCTTAGCATATGTGTTCTCAGTGACTTGGCAGGTTACCACACAGTCTGACTCTGTCTGCAAATAGTGATACTTTTTTCCCAGCCTTGATAAACACAGGAAAAGATTTTTATTTTTTTTTAACATATAGTGAAAAAATATATAGTAAACTATACATGTTAATTGATGCCACAGAGAAAAATTGTCTGCGGTGGAAGAAGTGCTCTTCTGTTCTTTCCTCTAACAACCTTATTCTTTCCAAAATCAAAATAGAAAACAAAAGAATGCAAAGACATTACCTGTTTCTGCCTGCATCCATGCTTTTTCTGTTCTTGAATCCTCACCTGGTCAGTTGGATTGCTCATCTTCCTCACTCTTTTAGGAGTCCAGTTTACTCTCTTCACACAGGATTCTCTATGTATTAGTCTCAAGAGCATCCTTTACACTAAGTAGTTACAATTGTTGACACATAGCTCAACATTCCTTCCCCTGAAATAACTTTGTTTCTTATCTACCTCATACTAGGATCCTCTACAACTGCTCTCCTGCAATACCTGTGTGAGAGATCAACAGCACTACATGAAGGAGGAAAAGAATCAGTCTGTGTTAGTGTTGGCAAGTGCTGCAACGCAGTGCAGAGGAAACAATCACAGAGAACAAACAGGTGGTGCTGAGGATTCAACATCTATACTGTGTATATTTCTGGAGCATAGCAAAATTAATTTCAAAACCCTTCAACTTGACATTTATTGTGCCCACGTATTCTTTTCAGTATTTCTGAAGTGCTGCTTGGCTGAGCCATACATATCAATGAAACTGTATGGCTCAGGGTAGTGCTATCAAAGATAACCAAGTTAGTGACCAGGTCTGCAGTGTCTCTGCCTGTGCTAAACATACAATTCACACTGAGAACCTTAACTCTAATATGGGAAGTAGCTGGAGCCCCAAATCCAAACATTGTCCAGTTCTGAAGAATGTCCAAATAAATTCTGAAAACAAGATGGATTCAGGTAGACTCCTGGTTTTCAGAGAAATCTTATTCCCTTCATTATTGTGTATTTTGTGAGGTTTTTTTCCTATTCTACAATATTTTTGACAATGTCACACTACAGTTTGGCAAATACTGCCAGCTGTTAACATGTTATGATGGGATCCAAAAGGTGTGAATTATAAGACCAATAGCAAGAATTTAAGGAATGCCTAGGGCTATTAAAACTGCAATAGATCTCATGTTCTCTGTCCAGTATGCAATTCTGGAAGCACCGTTATGAGCTAAAGGCAGTACTGCATCAAGGCTAGTACTCAGCTCAGCAGCTGTGATCAGAGTGCACATAGAATTGAGTTGTTGAGTGTAATGTTATTTTTAATGTTGTCTTTCTTTATAGCAGAATTGCATCTTCAACCACACTTCTTTCAGAAAGTCTACTGAATGTTTTTCTCACTGTATGCGTTCAGCCTGAGAGACAAATACCCACAAGTATCAGACAGTCATAGTATGCAAATTCTAAACACTAGAAATGACTTAAAAAGTTTTAGTCTAGCCCATTTGTGTGTCCTACTGACAGCTTGTGAGCAATACAAACCATGGATATCACAGTGATCCATGACATCTTTTGCCTAACTCCCAGTGAAAGAAAATTGTGGCTTACAGATGAGAGAAAAATTTACAATTAGAGAGCAACTAAGAAAGAGACATCATGAGGTTATCCACTGTCAGCTAAATTTAGAGCATCTGAGTACATTATCTTTCACCTTTGTCCATGACGAGATACACACTGTTCCTAGATTTACTTGCAATGCTTAAAAAGAAAGGTTAATAAAAACCAAAGGTTTGTAGAGATCAGTAACTGAATTTGCTATAATTAATGTATCTTTTTCTTTAGATACTATTAAGGCATAATTCAGAATCTTAGTTCCAGTTAGAACCCATCCCTGTGTATTTCATTCCATCTTTTAGACAAAGTCTCAGTCCTGGGCCGCAAACTTTTTTAGAGATAAGACTGTGACTGTTCATATCTAATGTTAACAAAGCAGAAAAAATCTTGGAAAAATGAACCTCCTTTTCTCTCTCTTCAGCTGTTTCTAGTGTGGGTTACTTCCGACCAGCACTGACAGACTAGCATGTACTTAGCCCTAGTAGTAACAGTGCTAAATGGAGAACTCTTCAGCACTGTTTGAAGTCAATCATTAACAAAACACAAAATATAAAACTTAACAGTTCCTGTCTGGAGAGCAGTCTGCAAAGACACACTTAGATTTCAAAGCCTATACACGACTCCCACAACTGTTAGATGCTGCTCATAGCCTCCCTTTTATGGACTTTTAAACATAATTTATTGGTGATGAGGAGCTGATCAGCCTGAAAACAAACACTCTTTTAAATTTATCATCTATGGTTTAACTTCAGCTCTGTAATTGATCTTTATATGGAGCACCCGCTTTGGATGGTTTGCTAACAGCTGTCTCATATTACTGTGACCATTAATGTTTTATACGCTATCACAACTTTCTTATGCCAACAATAGCACCTTTCACCCTCTTGCATCTCTTCTTCTCTGAGACACTGACCATCCAAATCATGAGGCAAAAAAACGGAGCTGCCAGAAGATGGTCTATCCATAGTAGCAAAATAATTAGGAATGCTTAAGAAACTTTCTTAAAACAACAAAAAAAGAAAACCTGAATGTTAAAAAGTCATTGTATTTGAAGATCAAAATTCTCAACTGATGCTTTTAAAAAGCAGAGGATTTCTCACTGCAAAGATGAATCCTCGTCACTTGCACTAGTTACCACAAGTTTTTACACATTTCAGCAGCTGTGTGTAAGTTATGTGTAAATCTGTAGACTTAAAAAATCATCAATAAGAATAAATGCAACTACACCTGAGAAATAAGGCGAAGAAATATCTAGAGTCAATAGTTATATATAAAAAAATCAAAACAACTCCTAATAGACTTAGTGTGAATATAAATACAGATGATAAAGCTGGAATTCAGTGATGCTATGAAGTAATGAACAAGAGCAACCTATGTTAGTAGCTGCAATGCCTCCTCCCTAGGTAGCTATGCTGTTCATAACCTATGTCACCACTTAGCATTACAACTGCTGAAACTGTCTAGTGTCTATCTAAACCTCACAGGGTAACTGCCTCACTGACATGAACAGACATTATTTTCATCAACATGCCTCTGTGGTAAAAAGATCCCCCATTCACAGACGGGAAATTGAAGTCTGAGAAAGACTCCTTTATCCAAGGTCAGTCACAGTATCTGTTGTCTATGCTTGGAAATGAGCAGACATCTCCACTGTCCTACACCCGTACTCTGCCAACATGGCATTTAATTCTATCATTATTTTTATATCGACTGTGACCTTAACTTAGATGTGATATCAGCTTAAAATAAGCTGCTGCTTGAAAGTCTCCTTGAAAGTTTGTAAGGAGTTAACACAGCTGAAGCTAAAACTTTCAGTATATGTCAGTTTTTTTATTACAGCTCACAACAGTATGATATTTTTTTCCCCAAACAACAAGGACTTTTAAAAATAATTAAAGAGAAAAGTAGGTCAATGTCAAGGATTAAGTGGTACAGAAGCATAAAGTCAAATAAAATCAAAGTTAGTATTTAATTCACAGTCCCATTTTGTTGTGTTCCAGTACTTTTTAAATGAAGTACTAAAGTGGAAATAGAATACTTTCACTTCATGTCAATTCTTAGTTTTTCTAACATGAACTACATAACGTCATATCTTCCATTGCTGATAAACCACATCAAGCTACAGGGATCTCTGATTTATACAGTACAGCAGAATAGGTTAGAATATGAAACTTAAAAGCACCAAATATATTGCCAAATAAAACCAACTATATGGACATTTATAATGAGGCTAACAGTTCTAACCCTTTCAGTCTGCATGGCTGTAATTCCCATTTTCTTTGCATGAAGAAAAATCTTCATAAATACAGAAAACTTTTTACTTTATACCTTCAGATGGTGATTATCTAGAAACAGTATCCTGGGCTGCATCAAAAGAGGAGTGGCAGCAGTGAGAGGGAGGGATTGTTCCCCTCTGCTCTGCCCTTGTGGGGTCCCATCTGGAGTACTGTGTTCAAGCCGGGGGTCCCCAACACAAAAAGCATATAGAGCTGTTGGAGGGGGTGCAGAGGAGAGCCATGAGGATTATTACAGGACTGGAGCACTTCTCCCATGAAGGCACATTAAGGGAGTGGGGCTTGCTCAGCTTGGAGAAGAGAAGGCTCCAGGGCAACCTCATTGTGACCTTCCAGTACTCGAGGGGAGTGTAAGCAGGAGCGTGACTGATTTTTTACATGGTCTGATAGTGACAGGACAAGGGGGAATTACTTTAAGCTAAAAGAGGGGAGATTTAGGGGAGATGTTAGGAGGAAATTCTTTACCTAAAAGGCAGTGAGGCGCTGGCACAGCTGCCCAGAGAAGCTGTGGTGCCCCATCCCTGGAGGCACTCAAGGCCAGGTTGGATGAGGCCCTGGGCAGCCTGAGCTGGTGGGGGGAGCTTTTAATAAATAAATTTTTCTTTAGATAAAATCCCCTTAATTATGTGCATAAAGTTATGAATATTTTTGTTTTTCAGGTTTGTTTACCTGGCAGCAAAAGTCTGGACAGAGTTACAAAATGAGCTGTCTGCTTATGTTTCTGAACAGCCATTTTAAATCCCTGAAAGGTAAACTCACAAAGCTATGTAAAATAAATCAATAAAACCAAACAATAACAAAAGTGTGTATGTACTTTTTTCATTGCTGAGTTACAAGGAAAAGGACAAATGACAAATTACCAATGGAGTCCTAATATCTCTTTCACTGTATGTCAAGATGATGTGGATAATGAAAGTCACAGAAAGTGTTATGCACAGCATCTAAGCAAAACTCCATTAATACTAAAAGAGCAAGAGTAGCCTGAGACACCTATTTGATGTTATAAATTCTGGAGATGCTATAAATTCTGGAGATTGGCCTATGCTTTTATACATCCTGGAATTATCACATAAATTTATAATTTAACACAAATTAGCAGTATCATATTTTAAATATAAAACATCTGTGCTGTCAGTGACTGCTTTTTCATAGAGAAAACAATTCAGTCTATTTTGAACTTTAAATCTCTGGACTTTTACCCTTTTCCCATTACAGCACATCAAAGCATAATTGCATATGATAGCATATGTCTGTGTGGTGTAGACTGCCAACTAAACTGCTGTCTAAAAATATCATCGTTGCTGGATCATTGTCTTGCTGTGGTAACTGTGAGCCATGACAAATTTCTCCTCCACCTTACCCACCTTGGTGCACTGTGGTACAGTCTGTAAGCACCACACTTCTGTTGTCCAATGATCATGACAAAAGCGTGCATACAAAAAGATGAATTTCAAAGTAAAAAAAGAAACGAAAAATTCACTCAAAGAACTGCGTCATACAAAACAATGGATGGATTGCAACAGACATTTATGTCATTCAGCATGTGTAAGTTCAACTGAAAGAATAGTGATTTTATACACAGTTCATGCCATAGAGACTGACATAAAAATGTCTTCAACATGTAAAAAGAATTCATTTGTCTCATCTACTGCTTAAAATCTGATTCCTGAACTAGTGGAAAAAAATTGGTTTTAATGTCATTCTACAGCAGACACAGTTTAAACTATTTGCTCTTATTTTTCAAAGACACTCTATTCCTAACAGTGCAGAAGTTGGTACACTAAAGAATTTAATGATCTACTGTGAGATACTATTTGTGGGTATCTGGAGAGCTATGCACTGAAAAACATGAAACCCTTCATCCTGTTGTTGATTCACTTTTAATAGTTGCTAAAACACATGCATCTATTTCCATAATTTGTTATGAACAGAACTTAGACAAGAGAGGCTTTGTCTGTCACTAATTTACAACAATTATAGAAGGAATTAAAAGCAATTAGCACAATGAGGCTCTGATTTACAGTTTTAAAAACACATACACACAAAAGCAACAAAGGTGGTAGTTAGCGGATGTTAGTATGAGTAAGGAGAGAGTGATTTTATCTCTTTAGGCAGTTACTGAAGTATTTAACCTCTACTTGCTATGTTCTTCTAACTGCAATTAGTCTAACCGCTAAGACCCTGAACGTCGCTGTATTTTAGGAGGCATGCCACCCTCTTATGAATCAGCTACAGCTGTAATTGTACTGTGGACAAATTCTTCTCTACAAAAGGAATTTCAACAGGTTACTTTCAATAGGTATAGAAGACCCGGCACTAAGAAAAGCTGTTTGTGTGCCTGTGCCATGTGTTTTAATGGCATCGTTGTTTCTGTACTTACATGCTGAGAATTTGCCCTTCCTTTACTGGTGTTATGAGAAAAGTCTGACTTGTAGGAAAAGTAAGAGAAAACTAACAGTTTCATAATGTGCAGCTGATAAGACTGTCTGAACTATTACAGTCTATTTGGAAATGTCCTTGGAGCTTTTACTTGGGGTTCTCTGGGGGAAAGAAAAGTCCTAATAGGCCATTCTTTTAATAGTAATGATAGCAAATAGAACTGATATCTGTCAGCTGTTGTGTATCAGCAAAAACTGCTTTCTGTTTGTTTAAAAATGACAAAGCCTAACTACATCTGCACTGAATTACACATTTTCTGGAAAAGGGTCTTCCGTTCATTATTTAGTAAGGGAATAGAATAAATACATAAATAAAAACATTGGAAAACAGGTACTAGCAGCCTTGCTGAAAAAAACACATGAATACTCAGTCTATCTTCAGCACTAGATTATTTGAGATACTAAGTTAAAGACACAATGCAATCATGCTTTAACATTGATTCAGGATATTCTGCATTTCTCTACATTTTCCAACAATCAAAAATCTCCATATTGTGATAAGACAATAGTTTTGAGATGGCTTGAGTGTGCCTTGGCTGGAACAAAATGGGGAAACGCAACCTTCAGCAGTGAAAGGTACAGAATATTCTGAACAAGGATTCATAAGGGAAAAAGAGGCTGACAATAGAGTTGCTCTTCTGCTTTGTTTTCTGGGAATCACTATATCACTTAAGTCAAACTCCAGGAAGCGAATGTAACTTAATGAAGAAAAAGGAAGGTTTTCACAGTACTGTCTGCAAAGATCAGAAACCGTATTTGTTACATATACCATTCTTGTTGAGATGATCTGGTAAAAATGAAGAATCTTAATTACACTAACAAGTTTTCCAACAACTACATTAACTATAGGAAAAAGCAGACTGACTTATTTTTTTATCTTTGGACAAGCATGTGCAGAGAACCTTTCTTACAACCAAGAAAAAGAGTTAACAAATTAAGTATGCAGGAACTCAGAAGGAGAAGTCCTCTAAGCTTCTACTTACCTGTACCACTGACACAGCATCCCATGCGCAGGACTGAGACAAATCCTTCCTGTGGAGACACAGAGGAAAATAAATTCACTTCGTTACTAAGTATCTCATAATTAAGCCCAGGCCCGTGACTTAAAACAATCTTGCCCAGAGATTTATATCCAATGAAAAGAAAAATTGATTTCATTCGTTCTTTGCATGGAAACTAATAAAAGCATATGGACTTTATCCTCCCCAAACCTGAAATGTAGGAACAATCTCTTTTTCCTATTTATGCATTCCACAGCAAAGTTCCAGTCATTTTATTACATATTTTTCATCAGAGAAAAGGCTAAAATAAGAAAACTATATTCATAATTATAAATCAAGAATACAAAGAAATAGTTGATTTCTCTCATGAATCCTCCTGGTATGATTTAACCATTTTGAGCAGACAATAAAATTGAAGATGAAGAATACAGTATGAAAGTGCATGAAAAGGTTCATCCTGGAAACATTCAAGGCCAGGTGGAAGTGCTCTGGGCAGCCTGGTTTAGTGGCTGGTGACCCTGCACATAGCAAGGGGGATGAAACCAGATGATCACTGTGGTCCTTTTCAACCCAGGCCATTCTATGATTATGTGATGATTCTATTCCAGGCTACCTTCTGACTCTCTTACATTCTTTGAAGTACAAGCAACATCATGCATTTCAGAGGAAAGATATGGAACATAGATTACTAAACATGGCAAAATCCAGCCTTTAAAAAGAGACAGGAAAATGAAGTTTTTCAATTGAGAGAATTTTACAGGACAAAAAATGCAATCAAATGGAATGGATTACATCTATACACATTTACAAGTGCAAGTATATTTGCATATATAGTTTTGCATAAACTATATTAACATTTTTTAGAAAACTGAAAATAAAATCCAGTCAAAAATCCTTTGAAGAAGAACAAAGTGCTGAGAAGACAGAAAAAGGGAGCAGGCAAAGAAAGACTGAATACTGAAGTACACAAAACATGCAAACAAGACAGTTAAATCACCTTTAATGAAAATTCAGCTGTACCATCAAAGAATACAGAGGAAGCTGTAGGTTTTGTCATCTGAGCTTTGAGGTGCCAAGTGTTTTCAAGGTCCTTAGCGTAGATACATATTCCAGATGCACTCTGAATCCCAGACATGGTGAAGATGTATCAAGATGTACCAATCCTAAATCATCCCTGCATTTCCATGGTCTTGATTTCTGTGGAGAGAAAACTACAATGCATAGGCTTGATGCCTTCATAGCACCTAAGCTCCAGGACATAAAAATCTTGTACTGGTTGCTCAGTGTAACTACTGAAAGTCTTGTTACCTTCTTTCCTTCTATCCAATCTGATGTGCAGCAGAACAAAGGCAGTTTGTGTGTGAAATGCAGGCTGGATCACATTCATGAAACTGGTCTCTTCCAGCAGTGCTACTGCTGCTGCAGTCTGTCAGCGACAGAAATATATTTATGACGAGTTAAAAATCAATACTACCAAGTGTCAGGGAGAAAAGCATCCAATTAAAACAAATGAGAATGTATAAGAAATTACATTATTTCATGGTAGTAAATTACCCTTTCCTTAAAATGAACTGAATACTGCTCAGAGTGAAGATGAATACAGATTATTTAGTAACTAGAAACAGCCTAGTGACTGGGAAACATATAGAAGAAAACCAAACCAAACTAAAACAAATCAAACACACAAATCACTCCAAAGAAACATTTATTGTCTCCATCTTATCTATTAGTGACCTTGGATTTTTTCATAGACAATATTTGGTAGTGTTTGGACAGTTTTGAATTGTAATTAATAGATAACTGTCTAGTCTTACTATGAATATGCAACTCAAGCAAAATGTTTCACTTCCACTCTTTTGTTCTAAGATCCTATTTGTGGTGTTCCCAGTGAATGATGCCAGGCCAAAAAAGCCAAATAAGAGAGGTATATTTTCTCTATTTGACTGGTAAAAATGGCTGATAGCAAAAATGCAGCCAAGAAATTAGGAATAAACCAAATCAAATAACCATATATGTTTGATTCATTTTGAATTTAATTATTACAGGATTAAATTATAATGTTGTGATAAAGATCTGAACTGAGAGAGAGGTTTAGTTTAATTAAGATTCACAAAGGCAAGTTTTCCAATATTCCAAACTTGCAAATACTGTGATCAGATCAGATTTCTTGAATCCAAGGAAAATAATGATATGCCTGAAGTTAGACACCGACTGCATTTTCCACAAGTTTGGGCCTAAGTGATAAACTATGGAATGTGAAATGGCAATTTAGGGAACAGCTTGACCCTAGAAAGGTAGGATGCAAAGAACAGCAGTCAAGATCCAGCTCTCCTTGATTACTGACTGAGAACCTTTTGTGGCTAACCTGTGATTTCTTTGAACAGTACAGACTGACTAAATGAATAAAAAACTCACTAAAACAAGAGAACTAAGTAGCAACTAATTCAGAGATATCACAAATATTAGCCAAAGAGGAAAGTACTACTTGTTGAGGGAAAAGAAGGGATGGATGCCTCTGAGTCAAAATAATAAGAGCTATACAGCAAAGAAAAGTGCTTTTTTTCCATTATTTGTAAAAATAACTGCCATGTCCCTCCCCCACCCCAACAATTTCCAAATCAGTTGATTTGACTAAGTGCTCCTATTTTTCAGACAAAAGATTAAGGGCATCCCTAGGACGATGCATTGAGCTTCTACAACAACTTACACATTCATTAAAAAAAATACTACTCTAGCAACCAATAGGAAGTGGATTTGTATTCTTATTACACATTTGTACAAAATAAATATAAAGGAAAGACAAAGTTGTCAGAGAATGTTGCATGAAAATTTGTAAGACTGATAGGAAATCAAATGACTATATCTTGCTATGTTTTTACATTGGAAAACTGGAGTTATAGCTACCTCTTTCCCTTGGTCTTCATCCTGTTTGTTTATGCTTTCTTTTAACATGGGCATTTTTAACACAAAAACTAAAATATCACTGTAATGGTATAAGATGAATGTGAAAAAACAGGCCCAGGCCCTCCTGTCCATTTTATAACCATATTTTCTTCTCCTCAGCCCTCTAACCATAAAAGTGCATGCCTACAAGAAATAAATATAGATGGGATATCTTCTATGTTTCGGAGAAACTCATTAAAATATGACTGGATCTTGAAGCTTGGGTTACTGAAATTGCTACACATTTTCAGAGAAAAACTCTGAATTTAGAGAACAAAAACCTGTATAAAGCCACAAATATACGGAAACAAATGAGAATAAGGAAAGTGGAGGGGGAATTATTGCAGAATTTAATCTACTCTGGAGTATTTACTGGGTACAAAGGCATCAGGCACATCATCAGGGCAGGACAAAGAGCCCAAACACTGATCCTGATGTTGGTAGCAGAAATGCTGGCTCCTCTATTGATGTTAACTTCCACAATTCCTCTGCAAGTGGTGCTTTGATCCAGAGCCAGCATGCTTCAGGTCTTTGTGAATAGTGCTTGGATTTTGATTAAGAAACTGGATAACCTCTATTTCAGCTCATGAGAGAAACAAATTTTCAGTTTGTTTCTGCAGATCCAATAAAATTTATCATAACATCTGTACTGAATATTCCTTGTGACATTTTTATTAAAATTAAGATGAACTGTGCTAGGTTGGGTGTGGTATGGGGAAGAGAATAAGGAATTTGTAATATGTGGGATGAATCCTAGTCTTACTGAATCTAGCAGGAGGACTGCTATTGGCATTAGCACATAAACAAAGCCTTAATTCCACTGGTGGTTTCCCTTCCTAATTCTGTTTTGGCTCTGATAAATAACATCAGGCAAATAATTTCACCTCTTTGCTGCTTGCGCTCTCAGTCTTCAATTCTCTTCAGTCAATTGTGATACTCCCTCTACTGAACTGCTGACTCTCTTACCTCAACGTAGAGAGTCCTAAACACAATGACATTCTTATATCAGTCTATAGTTATCATATTCCTACATAAGTAACAATATAAAAGCAGACTATCATGAAATACATAAGCAGTTTTTATTTTCACCGAGGCCAGCAACAGAATTGCAAGCAGAAATGAGTACTTACCCATGAACTCTCACTGAAGAGAATATTTTGATCACTACAGAAAACATCACATGCCTAATACAGAAAACTGCAGTACTCTGAGGCACATGGCAATCATTGTATTGATGCAGAGTACCTATAAACCAGATGAGGTGAGGGAATCAAGAATAGGCTTTCACACTGCATTCTTTCACTTGCACTTGTAGCATAGCTTACAGATAGATGATATGCCTGTTTTTGTTTCACAAAGCCTACTGCATGTCAACACTTATCTAGAACAGGGCAATTTAGGATGTCAAGTGCTACTTGAAAAATGTCCTTTAACTTTCCTTAATTGTCAAACTTTAAGAGTTAGCTTAAATTTAATTTTGTTGCATTTAAGGTCTAGTTTTATGATGATATAATTTATTTTGGACATCACGGGTGACATTGTTCTGCCTGTCAATGGAAACATGAAAGAATATCATCATAATGAATATCCATGGACTCACATAAATCATTCAAAACTTCAGATATGCATGGAGAATTTACTTTGACCCTGTAATGACTTTAATAAAACTGTTTCAACCTCGGCTGTGTCAGCAAGAGAGACATGAAATGATGGTGTTACAGCCACAACACCTCAACATTTAAATATTTAGGAAAAAGACTGATCATTTTCTTTTAGCAGTCTTTAATCCTTCCAAAATTACAGTCTCTTACAGTACCATATGCCAGAAACACACGGGATTTCCTTTTTATGTTGCCTCATAACATCAGGGAGCTGTAGTTATTACTTGAATCAAATCATTTAACAACAGACATTAGGAGTATGTCAATTCAGCAAAACGAAAATGTGAAACTTTAATTTAGCTTTAATTTAGTCATAGGAATGAAGGTGATATCACCGATAGTTTGGAGGACTTAGACTGTGACTGTAATTTCCATCATGTCATTGATGCTCCTGTTAGTCTTATTAAAACCACTCATGATTAATGTTATGTGGTGGACAGAGCCTTAGAGAACTTTCTTTGAGCAACCCAAGGCAAAACGCTTTTACATTAGCCCTGTCACTACTGTTATTTCACTTACTATAGGAAAATTCCACGGATCAGGATGGAGTTCAGCATCCAGCATGGCAAGGAACAAGACTTTTCTTATCTCTTGGTAGGTGAGACCTTGAGAAGAAAGCTACTTTCACAGTTTCAGTCATAGAAGAGTTGCATTTTAAAATTATAGCCTGACCTGCTTCAAAGTGAGCTGCTTTTTGCTTACCAGGAAAGACTGTCAAAGATCTGGGAAGGCTATGACATAGAAACTTTTATAAGAACTGAATTGCTTTTGGATTTGGAGGTGGAAGGGGAGAACAATGCTGAGAGAAAAAGATCTCCAGGGAACTCCTGGCTTTTGTGTGTGTAAGGGACTATCCCTTCTCAAGTCTGATACAGAAAAACATTCAAATCTTCTCTAGGAGAAGTAAGCAACTATGAAATATCAGATTAAATTTTCTGTGCGTTATGTGGGAATTGTAAGGACAGAACACAGATAATGAGAGATTAACAAGTCAGAAGTAAACATAGTTGTAAACATACTCCCACATAATTGATTAAGGTTTTAGATATTAAAATCTACAAACAGCAACATCCTCATTTGTCATCCTCAGACCACGGCCCTGCAGTTCTGAGATTAAAAGTCCAAGGTAATGATGTGATTTACTATCTTACAGGTATACAGAGAAAACGTCCTTGAGAAGAGTGAAAGATTTAAACTGAACACATTTCTGGATGCAAGAAAGAGACAATGAAATGTCAACAATGACATTTTAGGTATATATTTTTTCTCCTTCTGATCTGGATGCTCTGCACAATGCAAAAATAACTGGAAAGCAAAAGAAACAATGGAGGTGTGAAAGAAGGAATTGCTAATCTTCCTATTCTAAGACAACTATATTTTCAAAGCCAAAACCTGGAAAGATGCACCTGGAGATAACAGTGAAATCAGTGAAATTAATGAAATAGTGGAATTCTAGTGAAATTTAACCAGAAACAGAAAGCTACATGGAGTATAGTTTCCATGGGCTGGAAGAAAAAAAAAAAGTGTCTTTCTTCTCTAAATCCAGCTCCCTGTCATGTTTCCAAAACCAAATAAACTAAGCCCCTAGCAGCAGGTTACCAGAAAGAAGCATAAAAAATATAAACATTTATCAATCTTCCTCTATTTTTGGACAAACCATCTCCAATCTGTCCCTTTAAGGTTTCTCTTCCGCTGCATGCTTTACTGTATTATCAGTTTCTTTTCCTTTTCCCTTGTCTATTTCTCACTTCTGGTTTTCCAAGCTAAAGTTTTCCTCAGTATCCTGTTCACTGTACTTCATTTTCTATTTTACACATACTTCTTATGACTACTCTATCCCTATGCAGTGGCAGTGCCTTCCATCCTTCTTTGCAGTGTACTATTCCTTTGCATATTCACACCTTTCTCCTTCAACCCATGATCTTGCCTAACAACAATATGCATGCATTTTACTGTCCCCTGCCTGAGTGAAGCCACTTGTACAGATGCTGGAGCATAGCAGTTTTCTACTCAAGTAACTTTTCTGATCAGTGACTTGCATTTTTCTGAATGTCCATGGCAAAACAAATAAAGAAACAAAAAACAACAACAACAAAACCATAACAAAAATTCCACCTTCAACAGATGATTTTGTAAGACAAAAAACCCTTTCCCTGTTCCAATTCAGCATTAAATGACTACCTTTTCCTTATCGTGATCCCTGAATAAAAAAACATGTATAGCATTCATATTCACCAAATCCAAATCAAGATTGAATGATTTTGGGCAGATGTATAGAGATGAACAAGCTGCACTTCAGTCAACAAGAGCTCAGTGTACAGCAGCAGAAATAGTGCTGTTAGGCACTGACAGTGCTAGTCCTGGGATCCTCTGATTATCAGACCAACCAAGGATGTTATCTGGCTGCAGGTGAGCTAGATAAAGATGTCAGTACTTCTCACTGTACACTGGGCTGTCAATGACTGTAACACACCAGATGTATCAACATAACTGCTGGATCACTCCCTTATCAAGTTCTATTGAAATGATCTAGGTTGGAAAAATCCTTACTTTAAATGGTGTAAGTGAGCTCAGTTATTCTGACAAAACTGAAGACGTAATTTATCTCATATGCCAGCAGAAGAGAAAGCAAAATGATGTTCCTGTTCTATACAGAATACATAGAGATTTTAGAATGGTAGTCTGTGATTTAAGCAAAGGGTGTAGCCAAAAAAACTGCATAAGTTACTTGAAGATCATAAATATTTGAGATACAGACTTTAGATTGTCTGGTGAACCTGTAATTCCTTTATTTATCTGTCAAATTCATGTAAAAAGAATGGTAAGAAATGAAATGAGTATGTTTTCTAACACTAAAATGTGAACCTGACAATGAGAAATGATATACTGCCTCAGCAGAAGGATGGTATTTTTAAATATCCAACTTGAGTGAAGTATGTCTCAATTAAAACCTATGGAAATATGCGTGCATTTAAAAAACCCTCACATTGTTTTTCACATAAAATATGTGTTAACTTATAAATCTACCTGAATGCAATCTTTTTATTAGCAGCATATTCTTGCATCTTACTCACAAATGTAAATGTATTTGTGTATTTGTTAGTCACAGACGATCAGTTACAAAGATGTGTATTTATGCAGTAATTTCAACTTCAGAATCTGTGTAAGAGTTATGTAGTGCACTATTGCCACAGCAGTGCTAGACTGTATTTTATTCTCACAACCTTGAACAGCGTATTAAAGAGCTTAATTTGCTAGCTTTTGTATGCTATTCAACTGTTTTTCTCTGCCGGAAATATATTCCTTGAGGCAAATAATTGTAGCTAAGTTCAGTAATTCAAAGTTATTTCTACACTAATATTTTATTGTACACATCCCTTATCCAAGTGTCATTAGCAAGAGTCTAATTGATCTAACAGATCAATTTCAGATAGTATTTAAAAGAACAATTTAAAAAAAAAGATTGCTCAAAGCCCTCTCTCAGCTAAGCTCAGGCCTTAGGGTTTTGTTCCCATTGGGTGAGGGGCTCCCTATGGTGGTTGAGTAGAAGGACGTACAGCAGTGATCTTCATCTGAATGAGCTCAGATCAGTCAACTGGCAAAAAATTACCCTTTTCTTCTTGATGGCATAGCTTCTTGCTGATCGAAACAAACAAAAATCCGCCATTACTCACCATTCTTACAGCTTTTTAGGTTAAGTGGGACCTCGGAAAGTATTACTGGGGAAAATAAAGCACGGAGAACACATTGCTAGGTTCTCGCTTCTTTGTTACCTTTCTTGTAATGACTATTCTAAAAATGCTGCCAGCTTTATGAAAGCATTTGGCTCACTGGAGCCAGATGAGTGACAAAACTGGCACAAGGAAAGAAGCTGCAGCAAATACATATCTGGGAGTCACCTTTTTGGACCGGCTCAACGTCTCTCATAAGACTGCAACCTTAAACATGCCACACTGGCAGACATTTGGGAGCGTATGAACTCCGGACAAAAAAATCCTCCTAAAGTCTAATTGCATAACCTAACATGAATTAGCATATGAATGCAAAAAGATGTCTGTGACGTATGAAGGTCTTAAATTGGTTATCTGCCAATGGAAATACAACAGTAAAGTACACGGTCAAGTAACAGTAAATTTAAATTCAGGATTCCTGCTTCTGCATACAAAATGCCATGACTTTATGCAGATCCCATAAAAAAAAAAAATCACAAGTTCAAATTTATTTAAGAAACACAAAAGGGTTGATCTTGCATCATTACAGTTTATGCTGGATCAGGTATCACCTACTTTCCAGCAGTTTACATAAAGATCTAAAACTGATACAAACTTCATATAGTCCAGCTAATCCCATAAAAAAATGTGCCCATATGCTCATCCTGATCCAAAACAAATACACCCTGCTAGATGAGCTGGCAGTAAATAAAGTAAAAATACAGTGGGAAAAAAAAAAATAAAAAATTGCAGCCTTAGAGCCACTGCAAAAGCTTTATAAATTCAGGTTCTGCATACCCTGACCATGTACAGATCAACTGCTCAGACTGAATTGATCACGTTGTCAGTGTGTTCCACCCAATGAATCTATTACACGTCGAGGAAGAAAGCAATAGCGCATCAGGAATACTTGATAAAGTATATAGGTAAAACGCTGTTAATGATGATACTTTGCCCTTTAATCCCCAATTATTTTCAAGTAAATATCCCTGTAAAATACAAACAACATGAATGGTTGTTATTCTGATAAATGGGCGGTTACCATGAGATATATGTGTAAAACACAAGAATATACTCAAATTCCAAACCCTGTTTTAATGGAATACTTCTCTTATACCAAGCACATTCTGCTAATCATACACTCATAATATTTCACATTGAACTTTCTTTTTTCCCCAGTGAACAGGTTAACTTTTCTTGTGCTAGTCACTGAATCAAGCCTGTTTTACATCTGATCTTAAGATCAAATTTTGTTTTTCAGTCCTTATATTGGGAGACAGTAGATTTTAGGGATATCAATATCAATTCCTCACTGGAAAAAAAGCACTCCCTCAAGCTAATGGTACACTAAAGCACTGATGGCACAAACACAAATACTTGTTTGGTCTTGTTCTGAAACTGAAGCCATGCCCCCTGGACGAGAACCAAGTATACTACCAGATGAGTGATACAGAGACTCTGAAGAGAAACATGAAAGCATAAGACTGCTGCCAAGACTGCACTGTATCACCTTCATATTCAAGGCTTTTGTCCAAGTTAAAAACAAAGCAAAATAAGCAATCCGTTTTTATTCTGGAAATATGTGAACCTATTCATGAATGAACAATATGGAGTTAGGTAACACCCACCTAAGATCTTTTAGATCTTTTAGCAGAGGCTGGATATATCCTTTTTTTTTTTTTTCTTTTCTTTTCTTTTCTATGTTTTCATATATTTTCCATCAAAATACATTTACTTGTCTGTGAGGAAATTTGGTTTAAGTTTCTGTTTTTAAATAGAAAGCTTTGATGCCTTTTGTTTAACTTCACAGAATCACAGAATCACAGAATCACTAAGGTTGGAAAAGACCTATAAGATCATCCAGTCCAACCATCCACCTGTCACCAATGGTTCTCATTAAACCATATCCCTCAACACAACATCCAAACGTTCTTTGAACACCTCCAGGGTCGGTGACTCCACCACCTCCCTGGGCAGCCCATTCCAATGCCTGACCACCCTTTCAGAGAAGTAGTATTTCCTAATATCCAGCCTGAATGCTGAACTTGAATGCTTTCCTCCAACACGAAAAACAAAGTTGATCAAATCATTAAGTAACAAAGTTTCTAGGGCATTTTTGATGCTTTTAATGGGAAAAAAATTATCTGCCCTGAATAAAATGTCATGTATTTTGATACATTAAGAATTAGAAAGAGAGAAATGAGTGTTTTAGTGCCCTTACGAGTGCAGAGGTTTACTTTTGATTACATCAGTGTAATTTCTGGCACAGCGTAGTAAATCGGGTTTCAGTTTCAGTATAGAATACCTATGCTGACAAGGTTATCAAAGAAAAATCTTTCTGTATAGCTTGGTTGAGAGTGAACAGTCAGCAAAGGCCTTATATGACAGCAGAGTTGCATCCACACTTGGTTGAAAGAGAAATGCCTTGAAAAACTAAACACTTGGAACCCACATTGTTACATCAGGAAAAAATCCATTGTGGACCTGGTATAAAAGTTTCATACTGCCCTTACATATGGCCTCGCACAAGCAGCATCCTCCCATAAGAAGCAAAATGTTCCCACAAACGGAGTACAAGTTCAAAACTGCAAAGGCAATGATCTGAGTCTCAGCTGTCTCATAGTTTCCTACAGACACATTCCAGTTACAAACTAATAAAAAACACAATTAAATTTTATTGTCAGACCAACAACGAGTACCTCATGAAACATGAGCTACTGATGGGTACTGAAAGCTTAGGGATGCTCATTTTCTAAATGTTTATCTCTGAAGTTGGTGAAATAAAAAATTAAGAAGGAAAAAGACTAGATAGGCAAGAAAAACCATCTAAAATTGTAATACAGAAATGTTGAGGAAAAAAACTGATGAATATAGCATGAAACAGTCTGGAACAGCAAGAAAATGTACTAACCACTTTGGCAAGTATTTTCCAGTTACGAGTGATACTATTCAAAAGACAACATTTAACATTATTAAATTTGTTTCGGAATTCTAAGCTGCTTTTTTTTTTTTTTTTTTAAGAATGCTTGGTGAAACATTGCTTTCTGCTCCACAGACAAATCTCACCTGTCTGCAAACATCAGTTCCTCAGTGTATAGTAACAATTGTCCACTACTGCAAAACCAGTAAAGGGCTTTATCTTATTTGGATCTGTGGAAAAAACATGATAAACAAAGATATTAGAGGATCTTAGACTAAAATCTGAAATTCCTGCATTAGAAAATCGTAAGGCTGCTTAAGGAGACACGAGAAAAGTTAGTAATATTTTAATGAAACTAATTTAAACTATATGATGCATTTCACAGGTAAAACCAAGTACAATTATAAGAATTTTTGACAACAAATTACTTGAGCGAAATGACCCACTAGTGCTTTCCATTACACATATATATTTTATGCCTTTTGTGAAGAATGCCCCTTTTGAGTCCAATTGGGAAGAAATATGCAGAGTGAAATCATTATATGACTATACCTTATGTAAACTGATAGAATAGCACTAGTTTCACACAGGGAAAAGAAATTGCTGAGATCTGGCCTAAAATTTCTAAGAAGTCAAAGCACTCAGCAGCATTACTTAAAAAAACAGCATAATTTTACTGAAAGAAGTATTTCCAGGATGATTTAAACATCCCTTCCTACTGATATTGATGGAGCAGGTACAGAAAGCTGCTTGCAACTCACTACTTTCTCTAAAACTGTGCCAAGGTTCCTCTAGTTCACATAAAACTTAAAATGTTTCTGTTTTGGTCCGTGAAGCACAAACATGTAACCCTCCACTTACTGTAGGGAGTATTACACTCTGCTACAACCACTTCTTCATAGACAGTCAGTTGAGAAAGTGAATGTGCTTTTCATTCAAGAGCAGTATCAAATTTGGACAATCACTATTCTTCTGTCCCAGCTGGGTAAATATGAAGGCCTGCTATGGTAGTTTCCTCATTTTGGAGTCCATATGCAACCATGACAAGATGGGTCTCAGAAAAGTGGAGATGGAAGTTGAAGGAAATGTTTTAGGCAAATGGGTGGAACATATCTATCATGAGATCAGAAGGATGGGCCACGTACTGGAGAGCAGAGGAAGGGAATGCTGCACGGGGGACAGCTTTATGGGTGATCCACATCGTTTCACTCACAGGACTGAACAGAGGTGCCAGCCTCAGGGCACGCTGAAAAGCCCCACCAGTACCCCCAGCCCCATTCCTTGGCTGGGCAGGAGCACCTCTCCCTTCCTCACAGCAGTGCTGAGCTGATAATTAATCCCGTGAGGCAGTATAGCCACTCGCAAGAACCCTCTGAACCCAGAGCACCAGTGCCCCAATCTCCCCGCCCCAAACCCCGGGGCAGCCGGGCGCCATTTCGTGTCGGGCGGGACGCGCTGCCTCCTGTCAGTCGGAGTCGTCCGTGTCAGGAAAGGAGGAGGAGGGCTTTCTCTTTTTATTATTCCCCTCCTCTTTCTCTTTTCCAGCCAGTGAAGAGTGTCTGCCCCCTCTGAACCGCACACTGACACGCAGGCAGACGCGCTCGGCCGCCGGCTATAAATAAGTTAAGAGGCGGGCAGAGGACGAGCAGTGCTCGTCTCCCGGCGGGCCGGGCCGGGCGGCTGGGTGTCCCCATGGCGTGCCTGGAGCGCTGCCACTGCTGCGCGGACGGCCGGCGGCACGGCAGCATCCTCTACAGCATCCTCAAGAGCCACGAGCAGGCGGCCGAGGGGCCGGGGCCGCGGCGGGGACAGGCGGGGCGCGGCTGCTCGTGCGGCTCGCAGAGGCGGGTGGCCCTGAAGAGCCCGCAGGTTGCCTGCAAGGCGGCCTCGGCTGTGCTGGTGAAGACGCTGCGCTTCGTACAGAACGTGCCCTGCTTCCAGGAGCTGCCCCTGGACGAGCAGCTGGTGCTGGTCCGCAGCTGCTGGGCGCCTCTGCTCGTGCTGGGGCTGGCGCAGGAGCGGGTGCACCTGGAGACGGTGGAGAGCGCGGAGCCCAGCATGCTGCAGCGGATCCTCACCACCCGGCGGCACGGCGAGCACGCCCCGGCACCCGGCCGGCAGCACCCGCCCTCGGCCGGCGAGATCCAGGCCATCAAGGGCTTCCTGGCTAAGTGCTGGAGCCTGGACATCAGCACCAAGGAGTACGCCTACCTCAAGGGGACGGTGCTCTTCAACCCGGGTGAGTGGCGGAGGGGCTGCGGGGTGTCCCGAGGGCGGGTTGAGAGGCGGTGTGTGGCGACGGCGGAGCTCCGGAGCACGGGGAGCCCGCACTGCCCGCGAGGGACCCCGTGTCCGCGTGGCAGCTCTCACAGAGAGCCGCACTCAGCGGGTGGAAGCAGCAGGAGCCTCTTATATAGATAGGGAGAGGCTGTCTGTCGGTTCCTTAACCTGGAAGGCAGCTGGCTCTGGATGTGGCACTTAAAATGATGGCACTGCCGCCTGAAAGCTGTGTTTAGCACTTCTGCGTTCCTCCTGTCAGACTGAAAAGCCAAAACTGTTTTCTCAGCCCTTCAGTATCCCTCGTATCGTTCACCGGGAAACTTTTCACATGCTGGAGTTACTCTTCTTGCCACTTGTCATCTGGAGCTCCTCAGAAACCATTGTCAAAGGATACTTTACACGTGAATACTTTTGTAGGAGTAAACAAAAGCAACTTTTTTTTTTTTTTTAATAAATTCTTATCTCTGCTGTTTACAAATTGCATTTGTCTCTGCAAAAGTATTTTGGATGGGAAAAGGAGGGGTTGGGACGAGGTGATCTTTGAGGTCCCTTCCAACCCAAACCATTCTATGATTCTACGCTTCATTTCTTCATTTTTCAGTGAAAGTTTCTGTTATCAGTGAATATTTTTTCCTGTTTAAATTAATGTGGCAAATACTGCGTTTCAAGTTTGAATAGAAAAGAGTATTGACTGTCCAGAACACCAGCATAAAATTTTGAACTGCACTGTAGCGTTTCGCACATTGCTTCTTGGTACAAGAAGTTCTCTAACAACTTAATTTGTCATAATCTCTGATCTCTTATTATACTATAGTTATAACTCAGTAAGAAGAAAGTTGTTTTGTAGACAAAGAATATGTAAATTAAATTATTGAATTCTCTTTTCAGATCTACCTGGCCTGCAGTGCACACAGTACATTGAAGGACTGCAGAGGGAAGCACAAGAAGCTCTAAATGAACATGTCAGACTCATTCACAGAGGTGACCAAGCCAGATTTGCCAAGCTGAATGTTGTTCTATCCTTGTTACGATCTATTAATGCTAATGCGATTGCTGAACTGTTCTTCAGGCCCATCATTGGATCAGTGAACATGGATGACATGCTTTTGGAAATGCTTTGTGCAAAATTATAAAGGTGTGTAAAGTAATGAAAATAAATCCAGTGCAGAGGAACTCTTAAGAGCAGAATAGTGTAAAGTACTGTAAATAAACTAACTTATTGTTTTTACATAGATAGTATTTTTGTATTCAATAATAAAATAGTCTTTTAAGTTCTGGAATTTTTATTAAACGCGGTGTTTTTGCATTAAGATTATTAAATTCATCAGAATAAGATTTTATGTTGTGAAGAATGTTCGTATCCAAAGTCAACTGGCTATTCTTTTACCATGTCTATGAATAAAGATCATACATACTACATTGTACTTTTGAGGTGAGTAAAACCTGTTTTTTCAAAATAAAAGCTAGTCAAGGTTTACATTTTAAAAATAGCTATCCTACAGAAGTAGGAATGAACAAACCATTTACTTGGCTTGTTTCAGTGATGCTGGGATACTGAGTATCGTGATCACAGTTCTGCTCATATTTCCAGTACTGGCTCCGAAGAGTTGGTGAGCTGCTTCAGTTGACTTAACAGAATTGAAATATATAAGGAGTATTTAAGAAAATGCATAATGTGTTTATTATGACTATTTTGAGATTTAATGAAACTTGATGTGGCTTAGTCAGGTAACTAATACTTGTGGTAAAATATTCCATTCAACACATGTTGGGTGCCAAAAAAAAAACAAGATAACTCCACTTCCCCAAACGAAAAACAAACAAAAAAAAACAAAACAAAAACTCTAAGAATGGTTGAAAAATCCAAACAGTGAGGCAAGGTCAGGAGAACTATGGATGTGTACTTCACACTTTGTTTTTCATCTTTTCATTTCCTAGCTAGGAATTCGATAGCCAGTTTTTTCAGACTACTTATTCCCGTAGAAATAGAAAATTACTATGTTGAAACATGATGTGCTACTTGTATAGTTATCAATTTGTCAGTTAACGTGGAGATGTCATCATTAAACACTGAGTTTACAATTTTTTTTTTCTTTTCCTTTTAATCTTGGAATTTGATTCTTTTTCCCAAAGCAGTTATGTTTTTGTTTGGAAGAAAAAAAAAATCTTCTCTGTTTAAAAACAAAATCAGAAAGGTAAAATCAGTGAATATGTTTTGTGGTTTTCCTTTCTGTGTGTGCTATTTTCTGGCTTCTTCCCCTAGGGAAAATTGGTTTAAAAATAATCAAATGGGAGAATAAAAGTATAAATAAAAAGTTTTCTTAAAATAGAAGACAGTAGCAACTATTTATGTATAAACCACTAGCACTAAGATGTGTTTTTTAAAATGCATTTAGTATAGTTGAGGCAGTCATTACTCTTAATAGAAGGTATGCAAGGGAGAGAGGAAAAAGCTTTCTTTTGCTGCCACCTTGCGCAGAGGATAATTACAGCTCCTACACTCAGGTTGGGAGCAGAGTGGACTGCTGTTTAGTACCTACTTGGGTAAAACTTGGGGAAGGTAGAAATAGCTGTAAAGGTAGCCAGACATGGGCGACAAATCCATCCATAGGTGTTACCAGCAAGGTTTGTATCACTGTATCAATAAGGGTCTCATCATGGGCTGGGATGCCATTGCAGAGCAAACTAAACAGCAAGAAGCAACTCCCATCCTGAAAACTAATGGTGTAGCTTAAATGCGTGTTTTCATAGTGATTGCACAACTCTAGGTACGGTTGTATGTCCTGAGAAGCTTCTCAAAAAATTCCAAAGAACAAAAAGAATGTAAATGAAGTTCACTACCAGTTCAGACTTAAGGTGGTTTACACCACAAAAGAGCAAGCTTAGTGTCTACTAAATCCATTTTTACATTTACACACAAATACAGTAAACATATACATATGGAGTATACTTTATGCATAAGTGTTGTATGAGCTCACAATAGATTCTAAGGTTATCACGCACCTCTGAAACATAAATACATGTGTATGTTTCCTTCTTTCTGTGTAAATGGCATATGAGCTCACAATGGTTAGCTTTTAACAACACCTGACAGCTCTTTTTTCCAGAAAGTGCAAAGCACGATGATGAAACATTTACATAGTAGTTAGGCAGCAGATCGATCTTGGGTAAAGACAAAAAAAAATTAAACAGCCTCTGATTAAACCATTTTCATGTATCACTGAATTTTGTAATATACTGCTCACACTTAAGAATGGAAATATTTCTATTTTCTTTCCTGCTGAGTGGCAGAAGAGACTTGGCAATATGTAATAGTTGAGCCTTGTTAGCAGGCAAGGATTTTCAGCTGAGCAGTCACCTTGAGATGTTTTGGATCTATTGTGCCACTAAACACAAAAGTTTTCATGACTCAGGTGGAGCTGCTTACATCTCAGGGTTTGATAAGTAGGAGTATCCCTCTCTGAACAAATACTGCATTCCATTCAATTTTCTGAAGTTGTCATGAAAAATACTGCTTCTGTGCACAATGAATTCACCTTGAACCCACTATGTTCTATCATATTTCTCTTGGACCAGCTATACTGTTAGTCATTTCGTTATTGATGGAAGCACCTGGGAACAGTAAATAGGAAATCTGAATGGGAAAAGCAATTTATCAAGGCTTTCTGCAAAGAACTGGCAAAAGCGTGTCTCTTCATAGGTCAAAGGAGCAGGAATGACTAGGTAAAAAATAAAAAATGGCTTACAGGATAAACCAAGATAAAGGCTTAGGATCCACATGGGGAATGGGAGGAGAAACTTATGATTAGGGAACAGGATAGGAAAGGGATTGATTTTAGTGTGCAGACAATGTGCCAGGAGCTGACTGGAAGTAAATGAAGAGAGACTGTAAGTCACCAGACAAACCAGAGCTGGAGCAGAAGGGTGCCTGCGCAATACTCTGTGTCACGTCCAGAAAATATCGCAGAGTAGGGAAGAACCTACCAGGAAGCTGACACAGGCAGCACCGATATCTCCTTCTGGGACAAAACATACTGCTCTTTTCCCCCACTGTCAGCTGAGCTGAAGAAGGTGCCAGAACAGCAGCTGTGTAGTAGTGAAGAGCAAGCCGCCTAGTCTTCTTCTATGGGAACACAATACTCAATGAAGTAAGCAAAGCTGCTCTGTGGCCCTTAAAGCTATAAAGCCCAATTTTCTGCTGGGAAGAAGTACTGGGACAAATCCTTCTCTGCCTAAACTCTGTCCTCTGCAGGGTGGATGAACTCTGAATTGGATGTCTATGTGGCCATCGCTGTGACATGAGAGAAGATTCTTTTGGATATTTCTGGCAGCAGGGACAGACAAAGCTTACTTCCAACTCCACAGTATGCAGAACAGTGCTTATGTTGTGCTGTGAATTCTGAGCTCTTATAGGAGTAGCATAGCACTGGCTAACACAGTGCCTTTTTCTACTATTCCAGCTCTTGGGCTCTGTGACTCACAGCTAGTGCTGTGGAATTGCCAGGTTACAGCCAGAACCAATAGTTAGCATCACGTGAGAAAGCATGGCTAACCCAGGGAACTCAGGTGCAAGCAATCTACCTGAGTGACCTGAAGGGGTGGAGCCTGGGTCTGACCCTCCTCACCCTCCTTTAAAGATTAGCAGCCAAGGGAGCAGTATCTTTTTGGATTGGGATTTGTACTCCTCTGGAGTGGTTACTGGTTGTTGGAAGGGGTGAGCTGAATTTTTTCTTATCATTTTCTGTTCCTCCATAGTGCTTACAAGCATTCCAGTAGAAGGTGCTGTCATGGACTTCTGTTGCAGTTCTTCAAAGTGCTCCTTTACACTGTATAGGGGCAGTGTTGGTCTCTGGAGTATGGTTGTGGAGCTGCTGCTGCTGCTCAGCATCATAACATGGCCGGGGACCATGTGGTTTTTCTCATCTGTGGGAGAGAAGGAGCAGGAGGGAAAAGATATTATTTCAGCTGCTAATTCAGCAGCTTGTGTTTAGAGTAATTCAGCCCTGAGACCTGTGCTGTTCTGGTGGTTGTGGGACTGGATAGTACCGCAGAATTACTGAATGTGGCAGTGTGATAGTGTACCTTGTACTTAATCTGCTGAATTTGGGGCATCTTTATAAGCATGTAGCATCCATGTACAAAATTACCTCACGCTGCATCCTGCAACCCTGGAAAAATTGCTTTGTGTGGGACAGCAGCCTCTACAGTCAGTGTTGTATATGGTTTCTCTGTAGTTCTGTGCTGTGTTCCTGCACACTCTTTGGTTGTATTACCCAGTTGTATATATACATGTAATTTTTCCCCCACCTTTTTAAAATGTATCAGTAACTTTCCAATTAAATCATAAATACGATTTCTGATTTTTAATGCATTTTCTCCCTTCGTCCCATACCTCTGGCATTCTGAATGTGAATCTTCTTAATATGTTCTTTCCAGCCAACAAGTTACACACATCTGAAGTAAATGTAAACTCCCAGACCATTTAATTACACAGTCCTCCCAGTGATTGCCTTCACTGCACAGAAGCAGGGCTGTACCAGATATCCATTCCCACCTGGCCCGGAGCTCCCCAGTACATATGCTCAGCACCAGAGAACCAGCAGCAGCCAGCCACTAATCACAAAGCACCATTCCTACAGTATCCTTTCCTCTGAAGAGATTTGAGAAAGGATAATTTAAAAACCAGCTTGCACTTGTAGTTAATGCGTTATGAGTGTTTCTTTCAGATAAGAAAAAAGCACAGCTTTTATTCACTGTCTTTTAAGTTTAATATATAACCTTTTTTTTTAGGTAGGCTTTAATAGTTTGTTTTGAACTTTGCAGCAGTTTGCTGATGTGGATATGAATACCAGGAAAGCTTAATGAGCAATAACTTCACTCTCAAAGGCATGGTTCTCAACTTCAGTTTTCTTGTTGTGAAATGGCCCCGTGTATTGGTTGAATTGGTTGAATCTGTTATGCTGTCAGTCTTTAGAGACAGAACTACTTCTTCCAGTGGACTTTCTGAGCATTGCAAGAAGCAGGAATAATAAGGTCAGAAAGCCAACCAGGAATCTGTTTTTTTGTCATTCAGTGTAAGCAGTAAGCAATCAGAACATTTTGGAATTTTGATATGTAGCCTGAGATCTTCACACACACATTGTCTTAGCGCTGATAGCATTTATTTTAAATGGGCAAAGTCTAGTGTTAAGTCTGGAAGGTACACAGTGAAGACTCAATAGCTGATGCCACGAGAGGTTTGCAGAGGAACTTGAACTAAAACATCCTTAAATCAATCAGCACTGTAGGGACGAAGGCTGAGGCTTGTTAGCTGGCACTGCAGGCTACAGGCATTCACAGTGCTGGTATAAATCAACAGTCCTTTCAGTGCTTATGTCAGCAGTGAAATTGGCCTGGATTTTTTTAGATATTCACACTGTGTCTAGATGAAGGTAAATAACCACACGAGTTTATACAGGCACATATGGTATACAGGCACCTTTTCTTCTGTGTATACTTATGTTATTTACCGATTTTACATAAGGAAAATGTCAGTAGTTTCTAGTTCAGAAGAGAAGAACCTGTCCTTTCGTTTTATATTACCCGTCATTATTTTGTCGCATAGGGGGAATTCAGTCTTGCTGAAACGGAGCTGGCTGAAAATCTTGCATGCAGCACCTAGGTTCCGTCGGCATGGAGCGGAGCTGCACAAGCGCCTCCAGATGGCGTCTTATCCCGGCTCACCTGGCTTAGGAGGGAGGCAGCGAATCCTTCATGGGGTAAGGCGAGACTGTGCACTGTGCTGTCAGTCACTGCGGCTGAGTGAAGTGAAGTTTGGAGCCTGTGGTGTCACCCTCACTTCTTGTTTTTGACAGTGAAGTTAGCACATAGGACTGAATGAACAAGGGATCAAAATGGTCGGTACGGGAACTAGGATTATTCCCCCTCTCCCCCCACCTTATCTTTACTAGGAAGCCATGAGAAAATATGGCTCAGGATTCAGATGGACACAGTCATCCAGTGTATGACTTGTTTGCCAAGGACTCTGGTGTCATGATGAACAAGAAGTGGAGATCATTTTTAAGAGTGGCTTCTGGGATGCTGGGGAGCAGTGCTGCCTTTCTAGTGTCTGGAGGGATTAGGATCCTCCTCAGTCAGCCAGGATCTGAAGATCTGAGGATAAAGGAAATGGCTTTAAGTTGTGTCTAGGGAGGTCTGAGTTGGATATTAGGAAAAATGTATTCTCAGAAAGAGTGGTGAGGCAGTGGCACAGGCTGCACCATCTCTGGAGGTGATCCAGATATGTGGAGATATGGCACCGAGGGATGTGGTTAGTAAACATGGTGGGAGTGGGCTGCTGTTGGACTAGATGGTCTTGGAGGTCTTTTCCAACCTAACAATTTTATAATTCTGTGACTCTATGAACACCACCTGTTCCCAAATAAGGGCAAATGAGCGAGGAAGCATTAATGATCTGCACTTTGTATAACTTACAGATCAGTTAAATTGTACTGATATTGAGGAATGCAAGAATGAAGGCTGAGCAGGCTTTGATAAGCTTAAGAAGTTACCACTTGCAAGCTGATTGATTTGCAACTGCAAATAACACCTCCATGGTATTTGAGCTGAGAACAGAAACCTTTCACTGACATTTGCTATGGGAAAGTTATCACAGCTCAGCTAACGTGCAGTAACTCTTAAAACTGAGGTAACTGGATCATATCTCTAAGACTCAAGGGAATCGGTGTGTAGAATTTCTTCTTGGAAAGAGCTCGGGTATGAAGAGCTCAGTCAGTAGAGCTGGAAATATTGCTAGCTCTGGTGCCCAGATATACATCCTCTGCTCTGATCTACTCTCCTCTCTTTTTAGGAAGGAAGATGAAAGTGAGCTGTGACTTCTAGTTGGGTTGTTGAGCTGTACTACTAAGGAACTAATCTGTGCACTGCTTGCTCAGCATGCATCATGAAAGGGGTAGACAGCTCTCTGAGTATTGTGCTTATAGTTCTGTTTATCTGTGCACATATATATTAATTTTATTGAATGTTAGGACAAACATTCAACTGTATTTATACGTTATTTATGGGACAGACCTGGAGCCTTTACAGGCATAAAGCAGTTTCTAATAGCATGAAGTAGGCACCTGAAGTTTAACTTGGCTCCCAAAGAACCCAGTAGGTCTGGACTTGGTATGCTCTTAGTATTTCTTTAATGTAAGACATAGAAGAGTAATTCAATGAAGAAGCTCTTTTTCTATCAGTTACTTTATTACAGAACAGTAAAGGTGACAAGAAAAAGTAATGAACAGAAGCAGTAAAGCTGAAATAGGTTATAAATTACAGTAGATGTATATTTAGTTCTTCTAAATAGTCATATGGCTGGAAGGGATTTCAGGTGATCATTTAATCCCCCCTCCTTTCAGTCTGACAGGATGAATTATGTACACATCAGACCTGAGAAAAGCTTGTCTAACCTGTCTTAAAAAGTTTCAGTGAAGGGGTAAAACACCCACATTCAGTCTATTTCTGTGTCACTACATTTAAAAATTCAAAAGTTGTCCAGGCATTTGAGATGACTTATATACTGTAACAATCTCCTGTTTTCTCAGCTAATTCACCAATCACACAGAAAAAATTATGGCAGAAGACCATTGTATAATTAAGGCTATTAATTTTAAACCTGATTTTGTGGAAAGTTCCCTGTCTGAATTATTTCAGCCACTTGTATTTCCTCTACTGCTTACCTTCTCTGGACATCTATTTAGCCAGCACCTTTTCTGAGCTGCAACTCCCAGATTTCCTATTCAAACAAAAAATGTATTATATTCCTGTATAACCCATTTACACTATTTTGCCATAGCTTTTTAAAAAGCATAGTGTTCCTCTGTAGATAACATTTTATACTTTTGAATCAGTGTGTGTATGGGAACTGTTCTGTTCAGGCTACTGACTCAGAGCTACCTCCAAGCCAGCAGTGTGCGACTGCATGGAGACTGTCTATGCTAGTGAGTCAGACTTACAGGAGGAACCATTGGACGATGCTGAGGATTTCTGGATCCATTGACGGCTGCAGTTTTGTGAGACAAGGAAACTGTAAGGCTATGCAGTAACTGGTACTGACGAGGTAATTGAAGCAAAACCATTGCCTGTGGGGATTTCTGCTCAGAAGGCTGAAATTACTGCCTTGACAAGAACCTTAAATATATGGACACATGCTAAATATGCTTTTGGGGCTGTACCCACTCATGGTATCATCTGGAAAGAGCAAGGATTGCTTACACACAAGGAAATCAAATTCAGCATGATGTAAATCTACCAAAGAGCAGCGTGGCTGTTATACAATGTAAAGGACAGCAGAAGAGTGACACTGTACAGGAAACTGGGAATATGATGGTGGATCAGGTGGCAAAACAGGCAGCTGAAGGAAAAGAAATTGGTGAACTGGCTTTAATTCCAGATGGTAAACTTAAAATATCTGAACCTTAGTCAGAACCTATAAGGTACTCTAGAGAGGATAGGAATCTAATTAATGATTTAGAAGGGAAGAGAGCAAGCTGACAGATGGGTGCATACCCAGATGGACACATTGTTGTGCCCTTTAGTATTTTGTTGAATTTGGTTCTAAGGGAACATAATAAAACATATGAGGAGTACAGATACCAGAAAGTAACTGTACAATCCTAGTACCAGGAACAGGGTGCAAGTAGGGCTTGTAAAGGGAAAGGGAACTTTCCAGGGCAACAATCGCAAATTGATTTTTTTCTGAACTGCCAGGAAGAAGGAGGGTTTTGGCATGTGCTAGTTCTAAGCAATATCCTTTCAGGGTGGCCAGAAGCATTCCCTTGCAGGACCAATAAAGCCAAAGAAGTAACCAAGGTATTGTTGCAGGAGATTATTCCAAGGTTTGGATGTTCTGCAACAATACCCTTCAACCAGGGAACTCACTCTATTGCAGAGATTGTCCAACAGATCAGCAAGCATTGGGAATACATTGGCGGTTGCACATACCACACAGACCACAGGTGAGTGGTTGGTGGAAAAGATGAACCATCTAATTAAATCACAGGTTGTAAAATTGGGCCAAGAAACTGGACTATCCTGGCCACAGTTGTTGCCTTTGGCTCTCCTTAGGACCAGAATGAAACCTAGAGCCAAAGAGGGTTAAGTCCTTTCAAAATACTGTACAAAAGGCATTATGTTGTACAAATGGGGATCTCTACCCAAGTAGGGAGTGAAATACTAACTGAGCATGTGATAAGTCTACAGGAATAGCTTTGGGAAATAGAGAAACTGGTTCTAGGAACTAGAGCCCAGGGCCTTGATGGCTCGATACATAATATTTTACCAGGAGATTATATGTATATAGCAGATCTCTCTCAGATTTGCCCCTGGAACCTAGGTGGGTAGGTCTGTTCCAGGTGCTGCTAACGTCCCACACAACAGTAAAAACTAAAGAACAAGCATTGTGGACACATCATACTAGAGTTAAGAAGGTCCCTGGAACACAGTGGGAACTGAAGTCAGCTGGACCCTTAAAACTGTGAATCCAAAGACTGTGATATAGGCTCTTATAATTGTTAGAAATGTTAATTTGATTAAGTGCGGAGTTTGATGTAAATGCTTATATATCTCTTGTGAAAAACATCATTGCAAAGTATACTAATATCAGTAATTGTTTGGTATGTGGGCAAGCTAAGGATTTAAACTTTTCACTTCTTGTTGTCCCTGATAATCTTAAGGCAAGAAATCAAATTGTTGCAGGGTTTGAGTCACTATCCTGGTGGGTGACAATCAACAAGAATGTAGATTGGATTCACTACACCTGTTATAATCAATGGAGATTTACAAATTATACAAAGAGTGCAATAACGGGAATTGCGGAACAGTGAGATGCCACAAGTAGGATGGTCTGGGAAATTAGGATTGCCAAAGTTATGGTACAAGCTGAAGAAAAGGGATGTATGTGTATGTATGTGTCATGCTGGTACCCACTATTGCACCTTTGTGGAGAGCGTGATTGAGACCTGGCTGAGAAAGGCCACACAGACAGTATTCGGCTAATGAGACGGGAGTCCTTGAGCAATGTAATAGGATGTAAACAAGGCTAACGAGGAGAGAGTCCTTGAGCAAAGTAACAGGATGTGTAGGAAGGTAGAACGTAGAAATAAGAAAGATGAATGGCATGGCCTAATCACAAAAAGTACAAAGAAGGGCTGGGGCAACAAGTAGCTGAAGAGCCTATCAGGAGCTCGGGCTTTGCAATATGTATGAGCTTCATTAGCGCCAATATAAATGCACGCAACCTTCTGATTAAAGTTGAGACTTTCTGATCAATTCTGTGGTCGTGTGTTTGTCTCCCGCTGAGCTCCGACACACCTTCATCCCAATAACACAGCTCCGGATGACATAATAACTAAGGCATTGCAAGGGCTTACCACCCTTGCCAATGAACTGGCAGAAAAATCAGGAATAGAACTTCTGTCACTGGATGGTTGGAGTTCTGGTTTGGTGAATGGAAGGGGAGTGTGATTATATCCACTTTTACTTCTTTGATAGCAGTAGCAGGAGCCCTGATGGCCATTGGTTGCTGTGTTATCCCCTTTGTGAGGGGACTGCTAGAGTAATTGATCGAGACAGCACTATTGAAGCAAACACCAATGGAGCCACCACCATATTTGGATAAAATGATGGTAGTAGAGGAGATGGGAAATCAAGAAAGTGAAGAAGAAGGAGATGTCTATAAAAGTGAACCTTAGAAAAGAATTGCAGAAATCAACAATGTATGAAGAAAAGAAAAAGGGGGGAATTGTGGGAATCAAGTGTTGTTTCTGCATTAGAATTAGATAATATTTTTTATTTCATGATCTCCGCTGTCATAGTTCTTTCTGGGAGTTTTTCTACTTTACCTGGGGGGGGGATCTCTGATAGTTTGCATCACTTATCCTCTAGATGAACCTTCCCTAGGAATGCACGCTCAGTACATAGGTGTATATATGTGTATTTTGTCATATCCATTGTGAGAATAACAACAGGATGGCTACTGACTGACACCAGATAACACCAATTAACAAATGTAAACTTTGATAATATTGTGAATCTGGAGTACGCAGCCAATGGGGAAACAGGGGAGAGGGATAGGCAAAGGGGGAAACAAGGTAATAAAGGCTGTCATTGTGTCCTTAAGGGTGCTCCTGCTTGCAGGATGCCCGCCATTGCAATTGTGAATAAAATCTGCTTTTATCAGAGATACCGTCCTGGTAAAAATTATTTGGATATTTCCAACAGCAGTGTTCTTAGCTTTGTTTCATTTTCTTCTTAGCTTCTAAAAGCATTTCTGGAGAGCAGAGGGGCTTTTTCCTCCCAGGAAAACAACAGTACTTAACATGTGTGAGATGCTTTTTACCTTTCGATAAAACCCATTTAACTAATTAATCCTTGCAACATTCCTGAGAGAAAAGCAAATGTTTTCTCATTTTTGCATGTGGGGAAACTAAGGCAGAAAGGTGAAGCAAATTGTTTAAGGCTGGTGAGAGATTTAGGATCACAAACACAGGAGTTTTCCAGCTCCTGGTGCTGCATTCAGGCAAGCAGAGCAAGTCTCCAATGGGTAGAACAGGCTGCAGGCATGGCCTCCCCTGCAAGCAGTAGTGTTGTGAGGCATGCAGAGAGGCTGATGCTCAGAGATGGGGAGATGTGGAGGAGGGATGAGTAGACAAGCCCTGTCTCTTTCCTGGTTCAAGCCCTGGTCCCGTTCTAACCGTGCTCTGTTGCTGCATGTGAGCTAGCTGCATAGAATGTACAGCAAGGGGAGCTGCAGTATGCAGCTGAAAGAAGTGGCAGCTGTGGCAAGGTAGAGCCTGTAATTGGGAAGTGACGCGAAGATAGAGTCCTGCATCTCCTGCAAAGATCTAATAGAGATGTGATGTGCTGTGCCGTGCCTGTCATCCAGGGGAATAAATAAAAACATTCCACTGCCTGTCCTAGGATTCTTCCACCTCAAAGGAGGGTGCAAACAACTTTTCTGGTAAATATTTTTTACCGGTACTGTGCTCATTCTGCTTATAACAGTTCCACTTGCTCCAGAATGACAACGAGCAGCTTTATCACAGCACTTGACAGGGAGCCAAGTTCTAGCAGTGTCAGCCGTGCACTGAGAGACACCGCTGTGACTTCAGAGGAGCTGCCCAAGCTTTCTGTTGCTGCAGCTCTGCACTGAACCAGCCCCAAATATCTGTCTACGGACCAGCTGAGAGGGAAGTGAGAGCATCTGTGCAGCAAACAGCAAGGAAACTTTGCTCTACCATCAGCCAACACTATCAAAGGCGTTCCTTAAGGGAAGACTGCTCCAGCACTTTGGTCTTTTAATTAATAACAAACATTCCTGCTTTTACTGAACAGGACTGGTGACTGAGGAATTGACATCATCCCTCCAGACTGTCAAATCTCCTCCCCCTCTACTCTGCCCTGGTGAGACCGCATCTGGAGTACCGTGTCCAGCTCTGGGCCCTTCTATTCAAGGACAGAGAGAGTCCAGTGCAGAGCCACAAAAATGATGAAGGGACTTGAGCATCTCCCTTATGAGGAAAGGCTGAGGGAGCTGAATCTCTTTGGCTCGGAGGAGACCGAGAGGTGGACTCATTAACATTTATGCAAAGGGTGTACATCAGGAGGATGGAGCCAGGTTCTTCTTGGTGACATCCAGCGATAGGACACGGGGTACTGGGTGCAAACTGGAACACAGGAGATTCCACAAAAATATGAGGGAAAATCTTCTTCATGGTGAGGTAACAGAACACTGGAATGGGCTGCCCAGAGAGATTGTGGGGTCTCTTTCTCTGGAGACATTCAAAACCTGCTTGGACATGTTCCTATGTGACCTAATCAAGGCGTTCCTGCTAAGGCAGGGGATTGGACTAGATGATCATTCAAGGTTCGTTCCAAATCCTGACATTTGGTGGTTCTGTGATTCAGCAACTGGTATGGAGAAGAGACAGCAGCTATTAAAATGAAGACATGGGAAAAAAATAATCTTCACTTCATAGACAGGATTCTGGCATTTAATATTTTTAAATACATAATTTTAGCTCTTCTCTTCCCTTTTCCTCTCTTCTCTTCTATCGGCTCCACCGTTGTAGACAAAACTCTCTTATTCTCCTCCACAACTCACTAGGAAAAGGAGAGTCACAAGTTGTGACTGAGTAATTTTTGCCTCAAACACAGCTTGAGAAGAAAAAAGAAAAACTGCTTTCTCCCAGGATCCCTCTGACAGAGACAAGCTACAACTGGGACTGCAGCAACAGCATAGGCAGGCGTGCTGATACCTGTCTGTAGGCCCAAGCAGCTGGGAGAAGTTGTCAATTATGACCTCTTTGTGACAGTGGATGAGGATGAACACCGCCTGGCACAGGAAGGGCATGAACGTGCTGTGCTGTGTGGACGATGTGCAGCTGCGCAGGATGTGGAGGATCGGTAGCACCTGAAAGAAGAAGGGGAGAAAGAATGACTTGCTGCATCCTTGACTCTGCAGGGCCTAGCCATGGACATTCAGCACATGAGCAGTGCCTGCTCCCTTCACATGCTGCCAAGGCCTAAGCCTAAATTTCATGCCAGCCACCCTGTCCAAGCCCTAACTCTGCACTCAGGCTGTGCCTCTTTAGCACAAGAGGCAAACAGCACAAGGCATAGTGCAACAGCCAGAAGAAATCCAAGACATGTGGAAGAAAGTCTCTTACGTCCCGACAGATGTCTTTCCCATACATCTGCAGAAGAGTGATCATCCACTTCCCAGCTGCACGCACGTGCATTCCTTTGCCTTTCTGGAAGGTGTCCTTGATGGCCATCAGGAAGTCAATGGTTTGTTCCAGGGGGAGGTTTCTGCACACCATCTGCAGAGAAAAGAGAAGCAGGAGAGATCTCATCACTGCTCTGCAGCAGCTCTTCAAAACAGAAAGCAGTCTTGAGGGCATTCTTAGCTCAGCAGCTTGCCAGTCATTCAGGTGGCAATCACAATGCTCCTGCTCTCCATACCCTGCTATTTATATGGAAGGCGGTTGAGCCTTCTCTCAGCTGCTCCACCCATGGTGTTTGCTTATATGCAAAGCCCACCTCCTAGCAGCCACAGTCACACACACACACATCATGGTATCAGCTCCTTGCATGGGGCGCCTAAAAGCCAGACATAGCTCACAGCCTCCTGCTACTTGCTGAGAAAAGCGGTCTCAGGGTAACAGCTCATTCTGGAAATGGTGTGGGAGACGGGGCAGCATCGAGTAGTGCAGAAGCCTACACACTGAGATCCCACCACACCTTTTTGGGTCCACTTACCCTTGCAGTTTGGACGAGGTCTGGAGCTGAGAGATGGTGCTGCAGTCATTCAGCCCCTTACACAGGCTCCTGATGTCTCCAGTCTCGATGACTCTGTTGGCCACCTTGGCTGGAAAGAGCATAGGGAGAAAAGGCAAGTCATGCTTCTTGAAATGGAACCGCTTTCTATGGGGGAGAGACAGAGGACAGGGTGGGGAGAAGAAGAGAGCTGAGAGCTGTGCACGGTGCCTCTCCCTCCTGTAAACAGGGCCCAGCCCATGGGGCTCTGGTAGTGCTACGGAGGAGAGCACAGGGCTGGTGCATGGCTGCTCTACTCACCTTGGATTCGGAGAAGGGAGCTCAGGCATGTGACAGCCAACTGGCGGGATGTGGGCATGGGGTCACACGTCAGAGGTGCCAGCAATCCCACCAAGGAGCCAAAGTGCTTGCAGGCATCTCCTCTCTGCAGGGGTGAGAGACAGGAACAAAGCTGTAGGCAGCCCCAGCTCTCCCTAGCTTCTCCTGCCTGTGCCTTCCCCATACAATGGGTGACACAGCATGCACAGCTGGGCAGAGCTCTCCTTCCAGCTCAGGGGCTCTGGGGAGGGAGCAGGGAGCATGCAGTGGGGCTCTTCACTCACTCGAAGCTCTTCACAAGCAGCCAGCAGCTGGGAGCAGCAGCAACGGGATCTCAGTAACCCACATGGCCCCCACAGCTCTGTGGATCTTGCTGTGGAGGTTTTGCATGAGCAGCAAGGCAGCGGCTTGGAGTTCACTGCCTGCAAAAGGGCTCCCTGCCACCACCTGAGAGAGAGCAAGGAGAAGCAGGGTCACTTCTGCAGCAAGAGAAGCGGCTTCTTCCAGGAGGGAAGCAGCTTGACTCTGCCCTGATGGGCAAGGAGCAGCCAACGGCAGCAAGCTAGGGAAGAGGATGGCATCCCCAGGAGTGAGGATGCTGTTTCCTCTTCGGGGCTTGTGGCACTGGCCTCTGGAGCATCTACTTACCAGCAGACGTGCCAGCAGTGTCTGCAGAGTCAGCAGTGGGCCTACAAGGAGAAAGAAGTGCAGAAAGAAGTGCAGGAGAAAGACTCCAAGACACTCCATGCCCTGCCATACACACTTCTGCTGTCCCTTCTGGGTGCTAACACAGGTCAACAGAGCTCACTGGGGGAGTTTCTGCTCCTACCTTGAAACATGGAGCTGAGGAAATGGGGATCCAGTTCTTCCATGTCCCGCACCGTCAGGTCCCCTCTCTTAGCCACGGCTTGGACGCAGTGGGAGACTGGGATAAGCATGCTGGTGTACTCGGCTGGCACCACGTACAGCAGCAGCCGTGGCCACAGCAGCTGTAGGGAACAAGGCAGTAGAGCATGTCAGCGTTCCTGCCTCCACTCAGAGATGAAGAGGACTCTGTGAATTTCCCTGAGTCTTGTGTGCTTCAGAGCACATTGGAGGACAGACCTGGAGTGTTGGAATGTGACAAGGAATATGTGGTGCAAAGGAGTGGCAGCAGGGCAGAGTGTGACTTACTTTGGACATCCCTCTCGCAGAGACATCCAGTGACCCAAGGATGTCCACGCACAGCTCTTGGAGTGCTCCTTCTTTCTGGGCTTCCTGGGCAGAAAGGTCTCCAGCTGCCTGCACAACAGTGGTGTTGGAACACTGGTTACTCTCAGTTCTCAGGAGCCTCTCAGGAGGCTCAGGTGTGGCCCCACTGCTGCTTCTGTGCCAGCCTCTGAGCAGCACGGGTCTTCCACAGGAAGATGCTGCCCACTGTCCTTACCTTCTTCCTGTGGTGTGGCTGAACTCACTGAAGATGTGCCCCACCACATCCCAGGCTGAGCAGCTCCAGGTGTTAGCACTGAGCAGATCCTTGATGAAGTACAGAATGGCCCTCCTCACCTGCCAGAGATCAATTGTGGGTGTGATTTTGCTGCTCAGAAGGCAAAGGGAAGCCACCTGCTCATTGGGGCAGCCCTTTGGGCATGAGCAGAGAAGCCAAAAGCAGAGGAGAAGCCTTGGCTCCTGAGGTGAGGGCCAGGCCTTAGCACCAGGCTGTGCACTTTCTGTGCACAGCACAGGGACCTGCCCACTCCACTCTGCTCTCCCCATAGGAGCCATCATGACCATGTGGTCAATGCCCCAGCACATCCCTGGTCACCCCAGCCCTGCCCATGTTGGCAGCAGCATCACCATCCCAACAGTGTTTTCCTTTCCCCAGACAGCTCACCTGGCTCCTGGGGTCACTGCACACACACTGCACAGCCTCTGCAACCTGGGGCAGCTTCTCAATCATTGCTGGCTCTGTAAGAGATGCACAGAAGCATGCGTGGCGGCACAACCCAGGGATTTCTGGAAGTCCCAAATCGTACTGACCATCAGAGCGAGCCAGAGCACCAAGCAGACCCAGGGCTGCCACGCATCCAGCCTCCCATTCATCGCCCAGCTGTGACTGCAGAAACAGGACTGTTTCCTCTGGGCAGATTCGGGCTGCAGGAAGGAAATCCCATGCTGTGTTAGCAACCAACTCGTGCCCATTCGTGAGGTTAGAGAGAGGTGTTTCGACCAGGGCACCGGCAAGCATCGCCAAATCTCTTCTCCTTACCCTGCAGCATGATGCAGTGGGTCAGCTCTGCTCTGTCAGCCTCGCTGTGCTGCTGGGTGTCATCAGAGAGCTGTGGGAACAAAGTGCATTTGAGAAAACCGCATCAGCATTGAGGATGGAAAAGACACCATGCTGCCAGCTCTTGTCTCCCTTGACACTCACGGGAAGAGGACACGCAGACAAAACACAGCCTGCCCCACAGCATCCTGGGGGGCTCTGGAGCAGCCACAGGCATGCAGGAGCTAAGGCTGAGCAGCTGTCAGAAGCTCAGAGCTTTGCAGTCCTTCTGAGACTTAGCCAAGAGGGAAACTGCTGTGTGCACAAGGATAGACTCCCCTTACCTGGTAGAACACAGCACTGGTGATGGCCAGAAACTTGTCCTTAGGGATGACAGACTCAACTCCCTCTAAGGCCTCCAGGAAGATATCAAGGCTCTGCAAGAGACCAGGAGAGGAAGAAAGTGCTGAAGCCATATCTAGCCGCTTGGGATTAGAGAAACTGATTCCCAATGGTTTGTCTGCTGGGAGAAGCTCCCGCACAGATGTTCTTGTTTGTCCCCCCTTCCCAGCAGCACTAAGAGAGTCTCTCTGCTCTCAACCGAGCCCTGGGGTTTGGGCATCATTTGCAGGCATTTCCCACCCAGCAGCCCTCTTCTCCCCCATCAGATGCAAGAGCCCCATGTTGGTGGTGGTGAAGCCTCCCATCCCCAGGAGATGGGTACCAGTGACTCTTGGCTTCCTCCTGGCTCCTGTCCAGGTTGTTCCTTCCTTCACTGAAGAGCTCAGGAAGCCTCAGACCTCCCTTGAACACCTGTTCCTTCTTTCTCCAAGGGCTGCCCACCTCCTCCCTGCATCCCCCTGACCCTTCATGGCACTTGTATGGGCCCCATGTCCACACTGAGCCCAGTACAACATCTCACCTTGGTCACCCTGCAGGTGTCTTGGATCTCCTGACACGGGTGCATGAGCCAGAGGAGCTGTTCCCAGACATGCTCTCGGGGCAGCTCCTCTTGCAGGAGGACAGTCATCATGGCAGCCACAGCCCCAAGGACGGCCTGTTTGTCCTGGAGAGGGATGGCAGAGGCCCAGCATCAAAGACTGAAGGTCTTCCCCTTCCCCATATCCCTGTGCCCAACAGGAGATGGGCTTGCTCTCCCTGGGCAGGCAGGTTTTCCCTACACCCTCATCCCCAGCTCTCCCTGTCACATTGCTGTGACATGTGGCTGCTCCCTGGCAGAGAGATCCAGCCCCGAGCACAGAGCCAGTTTGGGGCCCTTTGCAGAGCCAGCCCACACCCTCGTCACCCCTCTGCTCTCAGCCCACTTGGCACAGACAGAGCTGCCGACATGGATGTCCCAGCTGCCATCCTGGGCTGGGAATGCAGCAGTGCTCACCTCTTCCTCCTTGCAGTCCTGCCAGTTCCTCACCACAAAGAAGAAGAGCTCATCAAGATTCTCATAGATTTGTTCTTTCTCTGTGGCAGGCTAGGGGCATTGCTTTCCGGAGGACAAGTGAATCTTGATGCCGTCCATCCATTGTTTCACAACTGAAAAAACAAAACAAAACAAAACAGCAAATAATTATTAAAAAACAAACAAACAAACAAAAAAAAACGGACAACAAAACAAAACAAGAGAAAAGGGAGCCTGTGAGAGTCTGCAGCAGGTTGAGGTGCAAGGGCTGTCCCAAGTTCCCCCTGCTCTGGGGCCAGCACTCACCAGCACAAGCGATGCGCAGGGTCCGGCCGCTCCTCACCTGGCCCACCACACTGCGCAGGCCAGCCAGCGTCAGCCACACAAAAGAGATGCACTGTGGAGCTGCAGAGAAGGAGAGGGACACGGTCAGAGCCTCAGCAGGGAGGGAGGAAAGGCTGCAGCCCTGCACCCCCCAGCTCAACGCATATCATGCGCAAGGGGAGAGACCCCTTTGCCTGGTTGTGGTAGGCATCAGGATGTTGAGGGCACTCTACCATAGCTGCTGAACAGTTTGCTCAGGGTGACGAGCACAAAGTCCTTGGACATCTCCCGTGTGGCCTTCAGGTGGCCCTGGAGCTCAGCCATCACCAAGCTGAAGTGTGTCCGGGCCAGAGCCACCAGAACATTGCTGGCAGCCGTCCTCACGCTGTCCGTCACGCCCTGAAAAAGAGTCACTGGTGACACACGGCACAGGAGACTGCCCGACGCCTTCCCTTGGAAGGGCTCAGCCACCGCTGTCCGCCAGCAGAACACCAGCGCGGGCAGGCGGCTCCCTTTGCCTTCGGGAGTGACCCCTCACCTGGGCTGCTGTCAGGTCCTGGGACACCTCTGCCAGCAGCCGGTTCACCACTCCGCACGGCGGGCGGCTGTCACCTTCCCACAGGACGTGCTCCAGCTCGCAGTACGCCTGCGCTCGGTCACCCTGGGGACAGGGATAGGTCACGTTTTGCTTTGCCCTTGTTCCCGGGGAGCCGCCCGCTGCCACCCATCGCTATGCCGATGAGCTGCCGGGGCCTGGCACTCACGGGACAAGAACCAGGGCAAGAACTGATGGTTGGACGTCCCCAGCTCACCTCCTGGTCTTGCAGGCGCTGCAGCAGTAAATTCACAGCACAGGTGGGGACAGGGCTTTCCACCCTGCCTCTCTCCCTGCAATGTGTATGTCTGGGCATGCAGCCCACACAGGCGAAGAGACCTGGAAGGAAAGAGCAGAGCAGCTGTCACTGGTGTTGCTTGGAGTCAGGGCCGAGCATCCGGCCAGCTCTGGGAGGAACGCTCCTCCAGCCCCATGGTGTGGGGTGGGCTGTGCTGGCACATGTGTGGTTGGTGGGAGAGGGAAGAGAGCCTTCCCCTTGCTGGGGTACTGGAGAAACCACGATGGACGGCCACACTCAGCAGAGCAAGAACAGTGCTGCTGGCACATCCTAAAGAGACACTGGTGGCACACACGTGCTCGGGCAGCATCACGGTGTCCAGAGAGGTGGAGGGACCTCACCTCGAAGGGCTCTCAGCTGCTCCATCACACAGGATGTTTCCAGATAGACACAACGCTCTCTCTGGGTTCACTTCCTGCGCGTCCCACAAGCGGACTGAGCCACCGCTCCCACTGCTGCCACAGGGGTGAAAGTGACAACAACTGTTACATCACAGCAAGGAGTGTCACCTCACAGAAAATGATGTGCCCTGGGCTGGGGACCAGACTGCATGAAGGCCAACCTTACTCATTCCAAAACACAACACGTTTTTATGATGCCCTCAACTCCAGAGCAGATGTGTTCTGTGCTAAAGCAGGGAATCACCTCAATGGGTGAGGGAGAGCCCCTGCCTCAGAGCAGCTCCCGGGTGCCATTGCCTGGCATTGCCTTAGTGACTGGGGACTCCATGCTGGGAGGCACTTAGGTCCCCATTTGCTGCCCTGCCATCCTCTCCAGAGAGCTTTGCTGTCTTCCAGGGCCATGTCAGAGACGTGAAAGAGACTCCATTGCATCTGATGAAACAAAAAGATCACCACCTGCTTGTTGTCATTCAAGTAGTCATGAGAGGCTGCTACGAGGAAATGGCAGAACATCAGATAGGGCCAGGTGTGCCACACAACAGAGAGAAAAGAAGAAGAAAAAAAAACCTGAGAAACTGGGGGTAAAAAGCCTTCACTAAACTAAGGACTTGGGAGAAGAACTCCCAAAGAAAAGAAACCTTTGAAGGAGGAATTCCCTGAGGGGAAGAAGCCTCTTTGGAAGAAGCCCCTGGGACCTGCTTGCTGCAAAGCTTCCTGGCTTACTCCCATCCCCTACAGTGATTAGATCAGATCCTGAGATCAATGGTCATACTATAAACCACATTGGACCCATGGCGGTGACTTTCTCTCTTGCTTTCTACAAAGACTCCTTGCTTTTATCTCTTTTCTATCACCTGTCTTTCCTTTCCCATATCCCTAATCAATTAGGACTTGTAATAAACTGGTCAGGCTAACATTTGACCCGTTGTGTCTTAATCTCACTGTTGGGTATACATGTACTAAAACAACCTCCTCTCTCTGGTCTGGTGGTTGGTGACCCTGCACATAGCAAGGGGGTTGAAACTAGATGATCTTGGAGGTCCTTTTCAACCCAGGCCATTCTATGTTCTATGATTCTATGATATCAGTGGTTATGTTTTGCAGCCTACTGTGTCTTCCACCAGCAGTGTTCTTTAGTTTTCTCGAGATACTGTATCTCCATATTTTCCATCTTCCCAGCCTTTTTTCTGAATCTTCGATCTCCATGACGTGAAGGCACACAAAAATGAGAGCAGACCTTGAACAAACAAGAGAGGAGACAGAAAATACAGAAACACAGAATCATTAAGGTTGCAAAAGAACTCAAAAGCCATCTAGTCCAACCGTCAGCCCATCTCCACCACACTCACAGACCATGTGCCTCAGTGCCACATCCACACAGTTCTTGAACACCTCCAGGGATGGTGATTCCACCACCGCCCTGGGCAGTGGTCCAGCAAGCAGGAGAAGAAGCTCGGCCTCCTATGCTAGAGCTAACCTACAGTTGTCACGTGGTGGAATACTTGGTTGTACTGTCAAGAGCCTCTGCTTTGTAAAGGTTCCCCTTACCATTCACCTTGAGAATTTCAATGGAATGCAGTTAATGCGTAGGCCTAAAGTAGGAGCAAACAAAAATGGGTCTGGAAGGACCAAAGCAAGTTCTCAATGCTGTGGAGAGATTCTGGTCTTTCTGTTTATATTAAACAGCCATAAGATCCAGCAGTATTCACTTGCCTGCCCATCAGTCTTGCCAGACAAATACCATCACAGAACAAGAAATACATACAGATCCAAGCTTATCAGGAGAAAATACACCTGCCATCATACTCAACCATGCAGGTTATGTTAGAACTCGGTGTGAAAAAAGGGGCAGAGAATGGAAAGAAGTGAGTGGGAGCTACCTCATGCTAAGCACTGCTGAAAAACCGAACTCACACAAGTGCCTACATATGGGTTTAGTGCTCAAAGTCTGGGTCCTGCTTGCTTTCCTTGAAACCTTTGCCACAAAGCGTGATATTCAGCAAGACCCATTCCTATTTGTGAACACAGAGCACATGTTGGAATATGCACTTCCCCTGGAAGGTCATGTGGAGGGAAAGTCCTATCAAGTGAATTTTTCTCTGTCTGTAGATTCATGTAGGATTGTTATTAAGAAGAGCATTACCTGGCTACTTCCTCAGCTGGAGCCAGTCAATACATCCATTGCTTTCATCGGCTGCACTGCCTGTGACAGCTAGGAATGATCTGTTCTCTACAGCTGAAAACCTTAATTCTTACAAGTCCTGAAATCTGGAAGCTTCCTAGTTTAGATTGGATTGGCCTCCATTCTAAAGAAAATCAGCTCTCAACCCCTAGAGATTGGACCTCCTTTTGATTTCACTCGTTTTTCACCAGATTTACCCCTGTGAATCTCCTCTAGGATTATTCTTGACTTATTCTGATATAAAAATGAGAGATCCTTACGTGCATTCACACCCAAAATTGTTGCAGCAATTTAAGTGTAATGCACCTGTGCCTGGTAGGTACAAATAGAGGGCAGGAGAGAAAAGGACAGGGCAGACATGAGTCAGATGAGCAGTGGCAATGCTAAGGGTGGTGCAGCCCTACTCTTTCAGCTCTTCTGGAAGGATCATGCTGCAGGAAGCCCCTTGGCACAGTCTTTGTGCTAGAACAGCTATCATCTAGAAAGTGTGGGAATCAAATGTTGTTTCTGCATTAGAATTGGACCTTCATGCATGGACCATGGTAAGGGAATTTAATTCTTGCCTTGGGAGTCAGTGGAGACTTAGGTGAGTCTTGGGAGGGAGCTGTTGGTGTGCAGTACCCCGTGCATTTGATGAAGTGCCAGCAGTACAACCCCTATTGAATCCGAGAATTGGAGCGAGGTACCCCGGAGGGATTGGTCCTAAATTGGAGAATTGGAGTGTGGTATCCTGTGAGCTGGAGAGTTCACAGCAGCATTCTGGAGGGATGGGGAATAGGAGCTCCCAAGAACAGGGGGAAAGAGTCCCCAAATTTGTGCCTATAGATAGCCCCTTGGGAAAGAAGCTTCAGAATTGGAAAATAATCCCAAAACTAGGGAAAAGAATAGGGAAAAGATGTTTACATACTGTATACAGACATAGCCTAGAGAGCCACTACAGGGAAAATCATTATTTTGACCAAAATAGGGATCTGACGAAGATTGGGCCTGTCATGGTATTTATACGTAAACTTCTTTTTTTGAAACAGAATTGGCTTCTGTTGCTAATGGGTGCAAGAAGTAAAACAGTTCCTCACAAGAAGGAGTTGAAGTTCAAAAGAAAAAGGAAAGAGAAGCAGAAAGATTGTAAATGGGATCCCTTAGATAACTTTCCCCCCCTTCCATTTCTAAAACAATGCAAGCAGCAGTGATCTCTCCAGAGAAGGGGAGTGACCGTGCTGCTGATCCTGAGCGGGGTCCTGGAGAGAGGATGTACTCTCGATTACTGAGGGAGTTGGAGCAATGTGAATGGGACCTGGAGAGTTTTCCTTTCTCTAACACTAACCTTACTTCACTTTATCCACTTAGGGAAGTCCCCTTAGGTCAAAGGGAGATAGGGTATGCTAATGCCTGTTGTTTTTACTAGCAGAAAAGTTGGGAGTTTCAAGAAGGAAATAAATTCCTTAATTGAGGATCCTATAAGTGTAGCAGAACAATTAGATCAATTTCTAGGGCCTAATTTCTACTCATGGATGGAAATGATATTTATCTTTGATATGTTGTTTATTGCAGAAGAAGGAGGTGGGCAGCTATGCAAGTGTGGGAAAGGAATACAGAGGGAAGGTAGGGCCCTGGAGGGAGGCAGAGAGAGGAAGGATCCTGAGGATAAATTGTACTGACTATTGTCACTGCCTTTGTGATTGTTAAATGTTTATGTCATGAAAGTGGCTGTTATGTTATGTCATGTACAAGGCTGTTATGAAACAAGGGGTGTCTAAAGTGATATTGAGAAGACTCCCTGGATTGTATTTTGGCTCACTGGAGAAACATTGCTGGTGAGCCAGGGGGAATATGAATAAGAAACCAGGAACATAAATGGAGTAATGAAACCAGTACCCTAATCATGAGACCAAGTGCTGGGTATTTGTGGAAGTTGAAGAACTGTATTATTTGATTTAAGGATTTTGAAGGGAGTGGAAGAAACTGTCTTGATGGTATATGGAAGTGCAATTGTTAATGGTATATGGAAGTGCAATTGATGGTACAAATAGTGGAATTGTGGAAAAACAAACAAACAAAAACAAACAAACAACAACAACAAAAGCAGCAAAAAGGTTAAGAAAAACAGTGAGTTTAGGATATTAGAGTTTGGGTCGGCACAAGAACACATTCCCCTCACTACCCTCTCCTCCCCTCCCCCCCACCCTCCATTGCAGTTCATAAGAACAACTTGGAGTGAGAGAAAGAGCTGGGGCCAGAGCCTGTAGATGATTTTGTGATAGTCGTAGGAGCTGCTGGCAAGAGAATTTTACTTTTTGGGGACCAATTAAATATAGGCTAGGAGAACAAGTAGGAATACATACATTCTTGTACATGCCAGGTTCTCCAAAACCATTACTTGGGCATGATGTATTAGAACAGTTGAATGTAGAGATTAAATTCAGTAAGGAGAATTGGAGCTAAGTGTCAAGCAAGACCAATTGACTGAAAATTTTAAGTTTGGCTTTAACACAAACTGGGAAAAGCAATGTTGTACTCCCAGAAGTTACATAAATCCTAAATCAGGTATACACATGATTGCAGGCATTAGGAATGCCTGGCAGAGCCAAAAATACAGCCCAATAAAAGTTACGTTAAAGACTGGAGCCAGCCCAGCTAGGGTAAAGCAATGCCCTTTGAGGATACGATATTGTAGGAGGATAAATAAATAATAAATAACTTTTTGGATTTTGGATTAGTAATTGGATAGAAATCCAAATACAGTACCCCAATCTTGCAAATGAAAAATTGGAAGGCAAGAGCTGTAGTTTGGTACAAGATTTGAGGGCAGTTAATAGAAATGTTGAAGATATACACCCATGCACTTTGTTAACCAAGATAAGAAATAAGTAGGTGGGGTTTGCCGTTCTGGATTTGAAGGACACATTTTTCTGCCTGGTTTTGCCAAAGAAAATCTAAAATTATTTGCCTTTGAATAGGAAAACTCCAATACGGGGAGAAGGAAAAAATAATAATTAAATAATAATTAAATAAAAAAAAAATCAGTTAACCTGGACAGTGTTACTCAGGGTTGTGAGAACAGCCCAGTGATTTTTGAGAATTGGTCAGCTCTTGAGCCTGAGATTTGGGTTCCTCCATCCCACAGTGGAACTTTACTGCAGTACATGGATGCCACAGTAACAAAGGAGGACTGTGTACAACGGACTGTGAGCTTGCTGAATTTCTTGATTTAAATGGCTATCAAGTTTCTCAACAGAAAACACAACTGATCAAAGAGAAAGAAGCAGTTTGCTGAACACCCAGAACACCACTGATTGATCACCTGAAGCAAGGACTGATTCAGCCATGGGAGCATAGGCAATTCACCTGTGTGACTGGAAGGGGTGGAGCCTGGCTGCACCTCTCCTAGACCCCATTTATGGGCTGACTTCCACTGGGGAAGGATCTCTTTCTGGAGATCCTTTCTTTTGGAGTTTTTTACTGTGAGCCTAGGACATGGGTGAGCATTTCATTTTTTTTTTTATTGCCTCTTTCCATGATAATCTTTCTAACTATAAACCTGTAAAATACCATTCTAACCACACCATTCTTCTAACTGTACATTTGTTAATTGTACAGTGTGGCATCTTCTGAACGTCAACAGCCAGCATCAGAATGTATTTTCCAGCTGCAGTTCTAAATATTCTGCATAGGTATGAATTGCATTTTGGTAAACGAGAACACTTTTCTAACCTCAGGTTTCTACTATTTGATGTTAAATGCATATATATTTGAAATACCTCTTTGATTTTCTTTTTTAAAGGTAATCTTGACTTCTGTGGAATTTAAAACCTAGAGTGGTCAAAACACTTAGAGATGTCCTAGAGGGACTGTTCTTAAACTGTCAGTGTGGGTGGGTAAGCTCTGTGGATGGGTAATTTTCAGTGCCTAATTGCCTCAAGTCTATGAAATGCAGTGAATTACATCAGTTCATTACAGTATCAGCGTGTGCTATTGTCTCAATGACCATTATTATGTTTTCCTGAGAGGAACTGGTTTCACTTAATGGTAGATTTTAATTTACTTCTTTAAACTGTCTTAAAAATGGAAAAGAAAGAAAAGGAGAAAAAAACCTGCGTGCTTGCATAACATAGCAGTTTTAGTGGAATTAGTATGCAGAGAATATGAAAGGAGAACAGCTAATCTCTTGTTTGCAACATGTCCAAAGAAGAATGCTTTTTATCAGAAGGAAAACACTATCATTACTGTATCGGCTTCACTTTACGCAGAGTTTTATACATCAGAGGTTATGTCGCAGAAGAGGAGAAAATAAAGTAAAATAATATAAAAAAGGCAGGAAGATTTAAAGCAGCATATGATGACGGTTACTGAGCCTGGCAAAATCTGCAACACAGCAGGTCTGTGTCTGTTATGCCATACTCTGTCAGTAGCAGCACCCAAATGTGGTGAAGGAAACATTAACATTTCTAATCCTGGAAATGTGCAATGGTGCCATCTCAGCTTCATCAAAAACCTGTAATAAAGAGCACCCAGTACACTCTATCTCATGAGAGCTCAGTGAAACGCGGATGTTGCAGTTCCATATTTTCCTGGAGACCATCAGTGATTTCATTCACAGAGAGCCAGGTCTTCCCATCACTGCCTCTAACAGCAGCCCAACATTTCCATCAGCATTTTACTCTGCAAAATCACTGGCGTTGTGCTTTTCTGCACATTAAACTGGTTAAAAATAAGACAGCAGTAAAATATCATTGCTATGGCTGGGGAAGAAAGCAGATACTGTTCATTTGTATCTTAAGCAGCAAGAAGGAAAAAAAAGCCCTAGTTGTTGAAGCCTGTTTCAGAACTTCCTCACAGAAATGTAAAACAGCATAACCCAGAAGTCAAGGGAATTACACTAATTAATATTCACCTTATGCCCATGAAAGAGGGACTGGGATCCATGCTGACATTATCAAAAGCTTTCTTTCCTTCTCCTGTACTTATCAATAGCAGGCTTATTTCTCCTCTCTCTTGAGACTGGAATAGCCAATTAAGGTTTTTAAAGGTTTATGGATTTTTCCAGTAATCTGCACAGTGAATATTAATGATTTTCTCTATTTTACAATACTGCTACATGGAAGTCAGCATTTTTTAGCTATTATGTTTTGTGACATCCATCTGTTTTCCTTGAAATCTAATTCTTTTTTTTTTAATCTGTTACTGAAGTATTATTTTTTTTCTTCATTTAAATATTTTACTTGGTCAAAATATTTTGCATATGAATGTATAGCACGGTATTTCCTGTTGAGCAATACTTTCCAGTATTATCCTATGGTCATGCATTCAGACAAAGCAAGTTCTCATTAGTGTCCAACTTAACCATTTAGAAAAGCAATTCCTGCTTATACATGCAATTTTGAATATTAGACATACAAAGCATTATTTATACCTTGAAGAACCTTCTTCCACTTTTAACTCAACTCTTCCTGACCTTTCATAATCTAGCACTTAACTGACAGGATAGGATTAAGATGCATTGTTGTATTTGAATGGTTTTAATGGGAAATTTAAAATATGCAAATTACAGTAGCCAGCACTGATTGAGGATCTCATGCTAATCCGTGGACTCCTGTGGTAGGCATTGCTTCCAACAGGTGAAATAAATCTGTCCTGTCAAAGTACAGAACTGCATTCAGGAAAATAATCATCCCTATTGTAAGTTGTTAAAACTGATGCTCATCATATTAGAAGAAAATACAAGAACTGTTCCTTAATGAATGCCTCCTATTTTATTACATTGCCCCACTATGTCAGGCAGATGGTGGTGATATGGCAGTAGGGGTTGAACTTCCTGCCAATATCCTGACAGCACACCACAGAGCAAAGAGCCTTTTATGAGAAAACAGTAGTTTGTCATCATAAGACTGTGATGATCAGTGTAGTCAGTAGGTCAAGGGAGTTGATTCTCCCCCTTCACTCCACTGTTGTGAGAACACACGTGGAGTACAGTGTTCAGCTCTGGGGGTACCCAGCATAAGAAGAACTTAAAACTGCTGGAGCAGATCCAGAGGAGGCCACAGGATGATCAGAGGTCTGGATCACCTCTCCTATGAAAATAGGAAATGAGAATTGGAGTTTTACAGCCTAGAGAAGAGAAGGCTCTGGGGAGACCTTATGGTAGCATTACAGTGCTTACAGAGTGCCTACAGGAGAGATGAGGAGGGATTCTTTGTCAAGGGTTGTAGCGATGGGACAGGCACTAATGATTTTCAGCTAAAAAAGGATAGGTTTAAGGTATAAGAAATAAATTCTTCACAATGAGGGTTATGAGGTCATGGCATAGGCTACCCAGAGAAGCTGTGGATGTCCTATCTCTGGAAGTGCTCAAGGCCAGCTTAGATGTGGCCCTGGGCAACTTGATCTAGTGGAAGGTGTATGTGCTTATGGCAGCAGGGTGGGAACTAGATGGTCTTTAAAACTACATCCAATACAAACAATTCAATGATTCTGTGATTCTAAATGAGGAGCAGGGCCAGATGAATGCATTCAATAGTGTTTGCTTAAATACAAATTAATCCTTTTATTTCCTCGTGTCTCTGTTTCTCCCAGTTTTCCCTACCCAAATGACTTAAATCCCTCCTTTTTTTCTCACCTTTGATCCTGCCCCTAAACATTCTACAGTAAATCCTGTGCAATCCCAGACTGTCCTTCCCTGCATCCCATTATGCCAAGGCAGCAACTGTCTGAACTCCAAGTTGTATCAGAGAACTGCTCCCAGTGTCTCACAGTAGTGAGTTTCACAACTGGATGCCAGGGCTGCTGGCACAACCCTGGGAGGGCCCCAGACAGGATACCCCTTTCTGTGAGTCTTTGAGTTCCCCTATCTGCCTTTGATGGGTCTTTGATGGGCTGGTTGCACCTGGGGCAGGCCTAGGAGTGGTTTGGCAGGACTTCCCCCTCCTTAATCTCTCTGAGGTTTGTTTGTAGGTCTGCAGACCAGCTTTTGTCTATACCAAGTTTGTCTTGTAACTACACTAAGCTAAAATTTAGTAAGACAGAAAAAAATAGCTCAGCTGCAAGAGAATAGAAAAGCAATCTCATCCTAAATACTTGCCTTTGAGACAAATTTGATATCTGGTGTGCTTTGGTTTTAAGTATGTATTTTAGCTCTGGCTAGTCTATTACAGATATAATTTACATGTTAGGTCACTTCATGTCCTATCTGTCAGAACACACTATCATCACTACACAAAAGATGTTTTTCTGTTTCTTTGAGAGAGTGCAGGATGACAACATCTCTTGAATAAATTTTGGTGGATGATAGATAATTTCATCACCAAAATTACATCAATTATCATCCTGTCTACATTTGTTAGTTTCGGGGGCGAGTTAGAGAGGAAATGTGATGATGTTATGTCAGTGGGTGTAAAAGCAGCTTTCAATTCCTAAGTACTTCATAAAAGTAATGCTCTACCATGCAGCTTCACAGGGTCATTCTTAAGTTCTCCATTATGTTTTGTACAACTCATTTTACCTGCAAATAATGTGAAGTTTAAAAAAAAAAATAATTCAGTCATCCACTGTGTGATTTCAAAACAATGTCAGTAGGATAGAAAATTTAGGACAACAAGAGACTCTTACTTAGTATGTATTTGTGTAGCCCCACTATTTTTTCTACAGGCAGAAGTGACTTCAGCAAGCTTTGTCCAGGGGTGACTAATATTTCACTAAACCATGTTGGCACATCACTTGCCTCCCATCCCCAAAGATATGTCAGCATGGTTTATGAGCACCAAGCTCATCTTACAGGTTTTATGCACAATTATACTGTGATAGAAGTCAACAAAAATCTCCTTTGTAGTTGGAGATCTTACTGAATTTCTGGTAATGGGAGTAGATCTGAGATCCTTAGCTTGGATTGCAAAGTACTGTTGAAACACATGCTGTCAGTACCTGAAAAAATGTCTTTTCTGCTATATTTCAGAGTGGCCCATAGTTGTTCTTGTTCAACATCATGTCTAGTGGATTATCAACTGCTTTATAGTAGAGTGAACTGTAAGTGACCTTATATTTGCCTATGTAATGTGCTAAAAGTATTCCCAGCTGCAGTGCAGCTTGAACTTGCAATTGAGATCTTCAAGTACAATTGAAGTCATAGTTCCAAAAATAAAGTTTGACTTGAACTACAAGACCTGAGAAAATTTGAAGAGATTATAGAGTTTATTCTAACAAGCAATCTCATAAGTAAGAGTTTCTCAACAGATAAATGTATGTAGGTTGCTCCAAAGGCAATGCTTCTTACTTATTTTCATGGAAACTGCAATAGATACAAAGAGCAAAATAACACTATTTGATAGAGCAAATTCTCATCTACAAAACAATATTATTTCAACATAGTCATGACCATTAGCTATGCATTTTTGCCAGTGGTGAACAAGAGCCTACATGCCATGCCCAGTTCCTCACTGTTTAGTCTCCATAATGTTCAGCAAGCCGTAATGAACATCAATGTGTGCCATTGTTTTCATGTGGAGCAGCTCAATGACAAACCTCTGCTTCATCTGCACTTTAACATCAGACACCATTGTGTCAGACTGCCCTCTCCTGCTATCTGTTCTATGGCAACAAAATGGAATGGGATATTCCCAGTAAGGTTCAACTTCTACTGCCATATCACTAACTTCTGTCTTTGATGTCTTGGGCCAACGTAAATTGGGAAGCATTACTTTTGGAGCAGTCTCATAAAATTGAACTTCTGTACTTCATCATGTTTTTGAGAATAAAGCCCTTTTACTTAGATCACCTTGACTAATTCTCTGCAAAAGGCTGTCGTAACTGTGGACAGCAGTTCTAATTTGCTCCTTTTGAAAATGAAATGGGGAAAAGTCACCGGAATGTAATGCGACTGCTTGAACTGGGAGCTAGACACTGTATTAAGCTTCATACTGGAGAACTTATAGTAGGATTTTCAACTATTAAGGAACTTGATCTTATCTCTTATCTTCAAAAGCAATACCTCTAGCAAGTTAGTGTTTCCTGCCATAGCAAAAGGCAAGGTTGTAAAGAGCAGACCTGAGGAAAGGCATGCTGCCTGGTGAGTTACCAACACCTACACACTGCAGCATTTAGATTTTTTTTGGAAGCTCCTCACCCAGATACTATCCATCCCCATCTGTGCTCAGCTTGAGAGCTCTGCTGTTAGCCAGAGCTCAAAGCTGCAGGCCAAATTGGCGATGCATGATCTGATCAAAATTTCCTTTTATCCTACCTCAAGAATAAGTGACTGAAATGAATTCCATCAGCTTTATACATTTGTAGAGGTGTCTCTGGCGCATTCAAGCTGATTGGCTTATTGCCGTAATGGTTTCAGGAATGTAGTGCGGTATAAATGCATGAGTTCTTTGCAGTAGCACATTGCAATCAAAATTCCTACGCATCGACACCTGCTATTATTGAAATTGCTTACTGCAACTCCATTGAACGCGGCACTTTATTACAATGGATGCTTAGCAAGAAAATCAAATAGGAGGGGACAAAGGGATAAAATCGCAAGAAAATGAGAGCACATAATCAAAGAAAAAATATATAACATTTTGGGATCTCCACTTTTATCCTCACAGTATTAAATCACTCTTTTCTAGTCTAGCAGGGCAGAATCTGAATCAGTCAGAAGCTAAATGCAAGTTTGCGTTGCTGAAATAGGCACTAACAGGTGAAATCATGACTATGTAAAAATCACCATCAAGCTTCCCAGCAAATTCAGCATGGCCAGGAATTCATTCCAAATGACTAGAAGTGTCCAAAAAGAATTCTGTGAGAGTTCAATACATTTTCTTACTCATAACTTACTCATAACTATTCAAGTCATACCCTGCTTCTAGAGAGGCAGAACATTAAAAAATATGCAATATTTTCCAGGGCTGCACAAAGTAAATTATGTCTAAAGAGCCCATTCAACAATCCATCTGCATGAAATCTTCAACACAGAACTCCGACTCGAAGGATACGATCATTTTTTTTCTAATATTTAGACCCTAGTAGCTATCTTTCCTAAGATGGAACTCCTCAATCAGAAGAGCTAAATCCTCTGAGGATTTGCAGTTCTATCGGTATTAGAGTTCCAAGAATTGTGTGCCTTTCATAGTAACTTTATTTTGAAATAAATGCTTTTTCTTTTCTTTAATAGCCTGACATCCTTCTCAGTGTCACTAAAACAAAATAAGTCAATTTTTGTTTTTAAATTGCTCATCTTGTTTTGTTTTTATATTGTATCTTTTATGAGCACCGATATGAAGCAGAAAGAAATAAGTTTGACTCACAGACAGCCATATTCTCCTCCCCCCTTCCCCCCCCCCCAATGAGCTCTCTTGCAAATTACATCAGAAAATGCTGGGTTTTTTTCCATTTCAAAACAGCCAATTTTGAATTTCTCCATGAAACAGAATTTCCATATTTTGTACAGTTTTACCATTAGATTTCACTTTCACTGATGGCAGGTGAAATGTTTGGAAACATTTGGAATGCATTTCCCATTTGATTTTTCTTGGTTAATGATTTCTCCAGTCAGCCAATAAATTACCTCTCCTTGGCCTCTCTCAGGCATTCTACTCTTGGAAGAGACTCCTCAAAGATCCATGGCAAAAGAATTTATTTAATTTAAAACTTGAGGTGATAAAGCTTCCAGTGACACATTAACGCTTGGATAATAACAGCCATCTCTATACTGCCTCTTCATAGTCCAACTGACTGCTATTTTCCAGTTAATTACCCAGCTGATTTATACAAAAAGTTGTTAGCGAAATCTAAATTCACTAAATATCTAATTTCAGTGCTCTCCTTATATGGACTAGCAGAGAGCTGCATGACTGTGTAATAGCCTGCTATTTGTATCTTTGTGTGCTATAATTGTCTCCCTCTTTTAGCAATCTGTGCATATTTTCAGATGCATAGCAGGAACATACCAGTTTCTTGGTATCTTTGTCACTATTACATTTCTATGCCATTTTCATCGCTGTTTTCCTTGAAGAGCCAGGAGCCAAAATCACTTTGCATGTGTATTGTCATTTATAATTCCTAGGTTGGAGACATCAGAAAGCTTAAGATTGTACATATTAAGAAGAATATTTTGTTCCTATTTGGATATTAAGAGCAAACAGCAGAATATGTCAGACTCTGTTTCCATTACAGTGTAAAATCCTTCTACAGCCACAAACTGCTCTATATCTAAACTCTTTCTCTAAAGGCAGTCCGTATGGTATTATTTTTCATGGCTGAAATTGCTGGCATTTATGTTTCAACTGTGTTCAAATAATCACCCTAAAAACTGGAATATTTCTCAGTTTTAATGTAAGTCTCCCTCCAGGAGCTGAAGTTATGCTGAAGTTACATCATGAAAGGATGTATGAAAAGTTTCTCTATTGTCTCTGCTTTAAGTGAAATCTTCACTGTACTTATTCCTCCCCTCCCTGCCCCACTTTTATAAAGCACTTGTGGGCAGATCAAATGCTTGACAGTTGAATTGTTTAAGCTTTGCCATGAAAAAAAGTGATGTTAGTACTTGAGCAAGTATACTTTGTGAGCAATAAAAGAGGGCTGTAACAGTGAGATCCATGAATTGCTGTATATCATTTGAATTATGCATGCAAACTTTATGGAATAACTTATCAACTGATCATCTCCTTCTTGTCATTTGATGCATATTAATTTTATGCTCTACTGCTTCAGCTGCTATTTCATTAGAATGTTTATTGCTGTTTAAGGTATATTACTTCACAGCAGAAATAAAAGTTGTTATATGCAAATATTCTTTTCCCCTTCAGCATTGTAACCTGTGTAAAATATATTCTCTTCAAAATTAAATACAACGAGATAATGACTACAGTGTTGTAATTTTTGTGATTATGTAGGCACATTGTTTTCTTTTATTCTAAGTCTTCTTGAATAATTTAAAAATCAACAATAGAAAAAAAAAGTAACTCCCTGTCTTAGAGTATAGGATCATATAATCATAGAATGGCTTGGGTTGAAAGGGACCTCAGAGATCTTCCAGTTCTGATCCCTGCTGTGGGCAGGGTATGTTGTGATTTCTTTTTTTTCAGAAGGTGGTAGGTGATTGAAAATGCTGGGAACCAATGGAGTTGACTTCAGCTGAGCAGCATGTCAATTTGATGATAATTGGTTAGTTTAATGCTTTCCTAAACCTGTTTTGGAAAGGCCAATTTTTTTGTGTACTCATTGGTCAGAGTGATTATTTCCAGCTACCAGCTCTGATTTCAATGCTGTACTAATAAACCTGCATGACCACAGGGAAATACAAAGTCCATATAGTTAGATGATACCTACAGTTGCACTGTCACTATAACTAAAAGAAATAACAAATCAGCTACAGAAAACACATAGGAAATACAATATGCAGTCTGAAGAACAGAGATTTCTGAGGGAAGGAAGGGGAGAGTGTGCAGCTGGCAGTAGCTGAGCAGCAGTGGTTGTGGGGGCTGCAAGAAAGCCCTGTTATCAGGGATGTGAGCTGGGCCTGCAGCTCACCTCAGGTTGGCAGGTGGCTGAGTCTCAGGAATGTCCTCCTGAGCTGTCTGCTGATAGGCTCCCAGACCAAGGGAAAGTGCGTGGTGCTCTGATGCTAAACATCCTAGGAGAAATAATAAAAAATAATTGCGAAGACTGTTTTTCTAGTAGTTATGCAGAAACCCAACATGAGGGGAATTTAACTTTTTATTCTGTTTCCTTATGCAGTATTTCATGACCACTTTTTCTTTTACTACACTAGAGCACTAATGTTCATGGAAGTCTGCCTTTTCCTTTCCAGCTGAAATATTAGGCATTAATGCATCACAGTGTGTTTCGAAAAAATAAAAACGAGCAAAGCAGAGAGGTTTTTTTCTTTTTCAGGAAATTCTTTTCCTTTTCTAAAAATAAGATTTGTAGTGTTTTTAGTTTCTAAAGAATAAGGTGTCTGAATCTAAAATAAAAATCTTGAAAAATTCCTTTTTATTCCAATAATGCTAATGCAAATACGAAACAGAAAGATGTGGTGAATCAAACAGCATATATCAATTAGGAATACTTCAGTTTCAACTCTGTATCTTATAAAATTGCCCAAATGATCAAAACTGATGTGAAAGAGTTCTTCTGCTACGGCTGCTTTTAAAATTGGGCAGGGAAGGTTTAGGTTAGATATTAGGAGGTAATTTTTCACTCAGAGGGTGGTGACACACTGGAACAGGTTGCCCAAGGAGGTTGTGGATGCCCCATCCCTGCAGGCATTCAAGGCCAGGCTGGGTATGTCTCTGGGCAGCCTGGTCTGGTGGTTGGCGACCCTGCACATAGCAGGGGAGTTGATGATTCTATGATTCTATGAATACTCACTTTGTTAACTCAGTGTCCTACAGAGTATTGTTTATTGCAGTGTATAGAAAGCTCTGGAATTTCAGTCAATTATTTCAAGACGAGCATTTATGTTTGGATATTTATTTTTAGAAATGCATATATGTAATGCATTCGTATGAATATAACCGTATTAGTATGCATTTATATAAAGCTATGTATTTGCATATATTAAAATTTACATGGCTCTGTTGCAATTAGTTTTATTCCTTTTTGGTCTCTAATACTTATCAATAGTGACTGTCAGGAGTAGTAAGATAGCTGATCATCTTGTTCTGGCCATTGCACCCTGGCCAAGTGCTGTGGCTGTGGACAGAAGGTCTGGCCACCCAGAGGGTGCAGCTGCTGCCTGCACCTTCACGCTCCTTCGCACCTCTGCCAATTGCTGAGAATGCTCCAAATCCTGTCCAGACACTCTCTTTAAGGCCTGAGATGTCTGTTTCAAACAACTGCCATGTCCCTGAGCACTTGCTTTGCAAGTAAAATGAGAAGATGACTTATTTCCTGCTTTGGGAAATTGAAGCCACAGTTTTTGTGCATCCATACTGAAAATTTGATTCATGCCTTCCCCTGATTAAGGAGCTACCTTACACACCCAGCTGCGTCCCACAAAAATATAGAAATGAGCTGACTGTGCACAGGTGTTTGCTGCTTAAATTTACCTGCACAGAGGAATAAATAGGGATTTTTAGCACAATCTTACCATGTAATTCCAGTCAGGATCTGTTGAATGGCACCTCCCTGCAGACAAGCTGCCAAAGAGCAGAGCACCAGAGTGTGCATGTGTGGGAAGGAGTTAGAGAAGCTGATTTGAGGATGTCTTTGAAATCTATGTCTAAATTGTCTGAGGACTCATTCCTGTTCAGCATCCATTTATCATCGTTATCAAAGCCTCCTTGCCTGTGAGACAGTGCACTCCTAAGACCCAGATTTAAATTCCATTGTTGTGCCCTCTTGCCAGTCTGCAGGCACTAACATACCACTAAGGCTCTTTCAAGACACTAGTTTTCTTGTAAGTGCCCTGTTGCCTACTGACAATGTACAGTGATCTTTGCTGCATTTGTAGTAAAGAAAATAACAATGCATTAAGGATGTGGCAGTGGAGTGAACAGATAACTGCTTTTGGGAAGCACAATTAAACAGCTTTCCTTCTCGTCTGCTTTGACACAGCAGATGTGAAATATGAAACTGACAAAATACAGTTTTTGTACTTTAGGCTGTGTTTTGAAGCCCTGGAAGGTGAAAGAGACAACAGAACGCTGCTTGAATATCGAAATGGGAGGAAAAATGTGAGAGAATATCTGATATCAGCTTATAACTGCATGTGAAGGTATTGTGGTATTTTCAACCTGATGGCCAACTTAACTCTTGTCACGCTACTCTCTCACTCTCTTTGCTCAAAGGAAGAAAAGGGAGAAAATATGATGGAAAGAAAAGGCTCATGAATTGAGGTCAGAAAGAGAAAAATTAAAAAAGCAAAGGCTACATGGAAGCCTAGAGAGAGAAAATTATTCTCTCCTATCCACCAGTTAAAAGCCATAGTGTGTGAAGCAGAGCCTCAATGAGCATAGCAGTTGTTCACAAGGACAGATGTTTTCACAAGAACTCCCCCTTCTCTTTCTGCTTCCACAAGGACAGATGTTTTCACAAGAACTCCTCTTTCCGCTTCCCCAGGTTTTATTGCTGAGAGTGGTGTGATATAGATTGGAGCATCCCTTTAGTCAGTTTAGGTCAGCTCTCCCAGTGATGTCCCCTTTCCACCTCTTGCCCACCCGCTGACTTGGGGGATTCTGAGAGAATTTTGATGCTGTGCCAACTCTTCTCAGCATCAGCAAAGCATTGGTAAGATATTTGTGCAAGCATCTCTGTGTGTGCTGCTGCAGAGGAGGTTAATTCCATCGCAGCCAGATATAGTACACCTGTGTAAGTACAAATTTGGGATCACAGAATCACACAGAATCACAAAATCACAGAATGGCCCGGGTTGGAAGGGATGTCAAGGATCATAAATCTCCAACCCCCCTGCCACATGCAGGGCCACCAACCTCCACATTTAATTTAACACTAGACCAGCTGCCCAGGGCCCCATCCAGTCTGGCCTTGAACACCTCCAGGGATGGGGCATCCACAACCACTCTGGGCAGCCTGTTCCAGCACCTCACCACACTCTCTGTAAAGAACTTCCCCCTGACATCCAACCTAAATCTTCTCTTCCTCAACTTAAAACCATTTCCCCTTGTCCTGCTGTTGTCTACCCTTTCAAGGAGTTGACTCCACTCCAGTTTATGGGCTCCCTTTATGTACTGGAAGGCTGCAATTAGGCTACCCCACAGCCTTCTCCTGGGCTGACCAAGCCCAGCTTCCTCAGCCTGTCTTCATCACCTCTTCCATCACCTCTCCTCCTCTGTACCTTTTTCAGTGCTTTTTGGTTAATAGAACAAAACTTCTGTATGCTCAGAAGGTTACAAAACATCTCTTTGACTTCCTAGTCTTGAGATTTTAGGACATTATTTAGTATATACAATATTATTCAAGTGCTATTATTTGTCAAGCATCAGTGAAATATTTCACGCCTCACAGGTAACTCTCAAGCATTTTTGCTCAGTACTGGCTTTGATCTTTTAATCTTTTTTTTTTTTTTTTTTTTTTACCCTAGGATAGATAGAACAATTTTTGCTCTATATTAGCTTCCTAAATCCTCTCTCTTTTTAATTTTTTTTAAAGTTATTTATTGTTTTTTTAAATTTCCTCTTAATTGGTCACACTCCTATTTTCTTTCCAGAGTTGTCTAAGAAATGGTTAAAATGGTTACTACAAATTATTATGTTACTTTTTTTTTTTTTTGCCTTCCATATAATTTCTTTGATTTTTTATCTTGAAGCCATTCTCTTTATACTAATGAGCTCCCTCTGAGATAATATTTTTTCCATACCTACTATCTAAGCTTGTCATTTTATTTTTATATTAGCATCATGTGAACATAGAATCATTTAAGTTGGAAAAGAGGTCCAAGCCCAACTGTCAACCTGACCTATCCATCACTAAAAACTGTCCCTAGTGCCATGTCCACATGTCTCTTAATTATCTCCAGGGATGAGGATTCCATCACTTACCTGTGCAGTCTGTTCAAATGCTTGACCACTCTTTTAATGATAAAACCCTTCCTGATATCCAGTCTAAAACTCCCTTGGTGCAACTTGAGACCATTGCCTTGTATGCTGTCACTTGCCACCTGAGACACTTGAGACACTCTCCTTGCTTCAACCTTCTTTCAGGTAATTTAGAGAGTGATGAGGTCTTCCCTCAGCCTCCTTGTCTTCAGACTGAAAACTCCAGTTCCTTTAGTTATGTTCTTAGTTACATTTGTTTTCTAGTCCCTTCACCAGCTTTGTTGCTCTTCTCTGCACACTCTCAAGCAATTTCATACCCTTCTTGTACTAAGTGGCCCAAAACTGATTTCAAGTTGTGGTCTTACCAGTGTACACCACGTACAAGGGGACAATCACTTCCCTAGTTCTGCTGGCCATGCTTTTTTTCTGATGCAAGGCAGGGTGCCATTGTTGTTCTTGGCCTGTTGGCTCATGTTCAGCCAATTGTTGACCAGCACTTCCAAATCCTCTTCTGGCAGGCAACTTCCCAGCCCAATGACCCATCTTACCCGCATGCTTCTGCAGAGCCTTCCTATCCTCAAGCAGATCAGTTATCCTGCCTAACTTGGTATTACCTGTGAAATCACTGAGAATGCACAGAATGCTCACATCCAGATAACTGATAAAAACACTAAACAAAACTGACCCCAGTATTGAGTCTTGGGGAATGTCACTGGTGACCAGTTGCCGATTTCATTGAAGCCCATTCACTGTAGCTCTCTAAGTCTGGATGTCCAGTCAGTTCTTCACCCAGAGAACTGTGCATATGTGCAAGACATGAGCAGCCAGTTTCTTCAGGAGAATACTGTGTGAAACAGAATCAAATTCCTCAATAAAATCTAAGTAAACAATATCTGCAGACTTTTTTTTTTTTTTTTTTTTTTTTAAATAAAGGGAGCAGAGAATTTGCACATACCAGGAACATATTCACAATGCAGTAAGCATGCACTGCAGAGTAGTGAAGTAAAATGTCAAAATGTAATAGGAACTTAAAAATAGCTTACCATTTAGAAAGAAAGAGAAGCAGACCAACCTACAGCAATCACATAGGGCAATCACCTTGCTGACTGCCAGATTTAAAAGGCACCAATAAGAGAAGCACGCTGGGAAAATCCCTGTCAGAATACAAAGCCATACTGAAACATTCAGTGATACCTGCAGGGAAGACTAATAAAAGAGCTGTTACTGGGACAGAGACAATCTAACTTTGACAAATTGAAAAAACTGAGATAATTAGGTCACTCTGCTTCTAGATGCAATTATGATTGTGTTGTGATAAAATACAGATCATTTTTTAGAAGTTCTTGGTACTTAAAATTTAGTAGCACAGTAATTCTCTTGCTTTAGCATATGAAGCTTTAATTCAAACAAAACTGAACAAATCAATGTCCTTTCCTATTCCACAATGTGCTCAAGTATACTATAAAACTACCAACTTATATACTGCATTTATTCAAATATGCTATAAAATTGGACTTGTCATTTCTGCAAGAAAAGACTATTTTTAATCCTTAGTTCTAAATAATTATAATCATGATTAAAACTATATATATATATATGCATACATTAATTTACTATAATTAAGCAACTTAAAAAGCTATTTTCATCAACTGCAGCCATGATTCTGAGGTTCTACGCAGATGAGTCTAAAAATTTGGTAGCATATTTAAAGAAATATTGTGATGAACAAGGGAGATATATAAAAATGAATCTTGTCATAGCAAGCTTATATTTTTCCCTCATGAACAGAACTGTAAAGGAAGTGATGGATTTCTTACACTATCTGAACTTTTAACATATTCCTGACTATTTTACTACTTGCTGTCTTTATGGTAATTGGTTAGTTATGATCGTATTTTTATGGACTATAGTATACAAATGTTCTTCAGTACTAATTACTGCATATATGTAATTAGTCCCCATCTTTTAGGAACTGTAGAACCTCAGATTTTCAGCTTTATGGAGCCAATATACTTTGGCAAATTACTGTCAAATATCTAATCTTCTGGAGAAAAACATAAACCATCTGCACTATATGTGTTGTTACCACATCAAGGCTGCTATTTGACATGTTACCTGTTATTCAGGCTTAGAAGACTTGTTGTTAAATCTTTTGGATGTAGTAACTAAGATGGAAAAAAAAAAGATACTGCCAACATATATTTGTTGCAGACTGAGAAAGATGATAAACTTCAGCCAACTAAGCCATCCAGACCATCCAGAAAGGCTTCTGAGTAGGGATATGTAATTTAACAATAAAAATTTGACATAATAAAAATACATAGTATTACAGGGAACTGCTATATTTACAGTCTGTCCATTTTTACTTTTGCCTTCATTCAACTTTTTGCATATACCCCCTTTGTATGCAAAAACTCACCATGATTAACAAGGGTTCACATTGCTGTCTCAACTATAGTGGCACAGCTTATAGCCCATGGACCACAATCAGCCTATGAAACCACTGTGTTTAACCCCTCAGAGGCTTCAGCTTTGGAGGGAAATATTACCCTTGGTTCAGGGGGCACCTAAAAACTGCTTTTGGAGTAGCTTAATAGCTTCCCTTACTGAACCCTGTTAGCACAGGGCTGGGCTATGTGAGGCACGGCTGCATCCACGTGAGAAGAAAGGATGTTCATCATATGATTGTAGACACAAGCCCAAAACTGTCACCTAGTTCTTCCTAGGTGTAAATAAATGCTGATGAATAACACCAACTCTGGTGTAACTCAGAATGCATAGTATGCTTCTCAAAATTTGTTCTTTCATATTTCCACATTTCCAATTCAAAGAGGGTGAAATTCTGATGATGTTGAAGCTGAATATACATATTTTACTTTTGCTTCAGGAGATATTATTCTCCCTATTTTCCTTAGGAATAAAGCTACATTCCTGTCTGGAACCAAAGTACAGGTTTTCAGTTTAACTTTAAGATAAAATTTCAGAAAGAACATGCATTCACCCACACACTTGCAAACACCCACACAAAACTAGTGTATATTAAGCATGATTGTGGTGTCATTTATTTCTGGATAATGAAGAACATTTTAAAGAGGGAGGTTTTCTGCTGTAAAAATGGAATTTAATAATGACAGGGGAATAGAAGTAAAAATTGATGACTAGTCGGGAACATATTTGGGTGTGGTGAAAAAGATTTGACTACCATTTATATCCAGGTTAAACTATTAAACGTTCAAATATGACTGCAAGTGACTCAACAGCATTATAGATGGATAGAAGCTATGCAGCTAGAATACATTATATACCTACTGAGGCAGTCCATGAGGAATGACGCTAATAAACACACCCAGATTAAGAGAAGGAACAGACTGACTAAAAATAAAGATTTATGACTATGTCAAACAGCATTTTTCTAAATACTTTATTAAGAAAAGCTATATTGGTTCTCCCGGCATAAAAGATTATATAAAATTCATGGCTTTAAGCTTCTATTCCTTGTTCTGACAAAACACCTGACTCAATTACAGCAGCTAGCAAGGACAGAAATCAGGCCTCAAAAGAGCTTAAATTGTCCTGCAGCACTCAATGTGATACTTCTCACACTCTTCCCCCACTCTTCCACTTGTTCTCAGGAAGGTTCAGAAGAAGGTTGTTTGAGGCTTTTTCAGCTGATTGTAGGCAGCTGCTGAGCACTCAGGTATGGCTTCCCTAAATGACATCTGGTGCTGCAAAGACTCAAAAGGGGCAGAATTGACTTCTACATTTTCTTTCTTCAGAAAGCAGACTTAGTAGTGGTATCTCTAGTCTGAAAGAGAGTATAAAAAGGAAATATTTAGAAATAGATTAATTTGACTGGTCTTAGCTTGTTGGAAAAGTGCAGCAGAAGAAATGTAGACTCAATATTTTCCGTTGATACTTTTTCCATGAATTTCCCTTCCCTTGCAGCCTATCATCTTGTATTTCAAGCGTACTAATTTTAAATAAAACAAAATAACATTACATTTAATTTAGTGTAACAGAAAGGTCCCTTTCAAGTGAAGTATTCTTCTCAGAAAGTTTTCTCCTTGGAAAGTAGCATTATTTTATAAATACCAGAAACATGCATTGAAGATTGAACAGTAAGTATGTATGCAGCAGACAATGCAATGCATCAGCTTAATTTATTACCACTTCCAGACCAGATATATAAATTTCATAATAGAAAGTACACCTTGCATTAAATTTCCATTTGGTCTTAAAGTCCCTTGCAGGGACTAAATAGTAAGAGGAAAGGTTTAATGTACTCTTTGCACTTGTCAGCTATAAAAACAGTCATTCAATACTACTACCATGTGATCTAATGATAATATTGAAGCAAACATGAACATTATCCGTAATGATGATAATGGGGAAGGGAAACAGGGTGGTATCTTACAAACAGTGTAAAACTATGAAATATTTCTACAACAGAAGCAGAAGCTTCGCATAACCCTTGTCCCAAAGTAATAATCAGTTCTGCTAATGTCAAACTGAGATAAGGCAGTAAAATTAACATTCTTTTGATTAGGAGAACTCAGATTAACACTGGAAGCCCTCTTTGATTATATCTTAGAAGAGGGGAAGTAATATGAGAACTCTAGAGGGAATGTGATAGCCTTTAAATGAACACATCTTAGATGGAAGCTAACGGGCCTCTCATTCCTTTGAAGGCAGAAAAAAAGAAGAGCACCAGACTGGCACTGTGTGAATGTCACACAGCTTCTCTGATGCTCACTGTGCACTTCAGGACTGCTGCCATTCTAAAGGGCATAGCACAGTGCAGTGGTAAAAAACAAAAAACACTGGAAATCACTGATGATGGACAGCATACCCGTCTCTGTTCAGGATATAGAAAAATTCTGAACTGAATAAGAGGAAAATATAAAGTCACTTACATGCTTATCTGTGATGATGTATTATAGTGACACCGAGAACTTGTTTTAGTCCTCTGAATATATGAATCCTCCCCAGAACTTTTGATGAGAGGGTCTCTATTTCTGTCTCTTTAGTCATTAAGTCAATTACCAAAAACACACACAACCTTAAATAGTATTGCTAGATGTAGGAAGCCTTCTGTTTGGATTCTCAAAAAGGAGACAATATATTCATTAATGCAGTGTTCCTTTTGTCACTGTGCCTATATGCCCGTATTGTGTTTTTTGTTGGATTGGTTTTTTTGTTTGTTTGTTTGTTTTTGTTTTTGTTTTTTTTCTAAGAGATGAGGGAACATGTAGCAAAATAAACTGATTCTATTTCCACTGTAACAAGTGGAGAAAGTCCCACGCATCTCCTGTTATATTGCTTAATATTTGTTATGGCTTACTAGACCTATATTGGCTTTTTTGTTTTTGTTTCATTGGAGATTGTAATACACTATGAGGAATGATTCCTGTAAGCATGTATGGTTGTTTTTTTCCTAGAAATATGTGTAATGGATCCACCGAGTCAAGAGAAAGTCCATTGCACTTAGTTATAGCATTCCCAGAAGAAATAAATACAGATGTCAAGGGAATGAATGAAAGAAACAGTACATAAGATCTTGCAAAGGAGCTCAGAAATTTAGGGATTTCCTGCAAAAAGAAATCACATCCAGAGTACCCTTTCTAATAGCAACATCCATGCAGTGATCCTTTCTGAACCCACAGAACACAAACTCCACTGTAACCTCTGTCAGTAAGTTCCACAAATTAGCTGTATTTTTTGTTTATGTAATATTGTTCATAATCACTTTTGGTGCCTTCTGGGAACATTTTTTCTCCAGGTAGGAAATCATAGACAGTGTTACTGATTTTACATCTCACAGCTGCAGATTTTTATGGGTGTTTTTGTTTTTGTTTTTTTATTAATTTATCTTTGTTGTGGAAATAATTGTTTTCCTTTCACCACTGAAGACCGTTGCTCTCAGAGCACCGTGCTGTCTTCAGAGATTCTGATCCAGAAATGCAAAATAAAATGCTGTTCCTCCTTCAGACAAACCCTGAGCTTGTAGGCATACTGGAGATTGATTACACACAGAAGAAAAAGGGCAAAATGTAAAATGTGCTCAAAGCATCTGGAACGGGCACTCCGATATATATATTACAGAGTGGTTAGAGACACTATTTTAGTTACACATGATGGTGCATGGAGGGGTTGACCACGGTAACACATTTAAGGAATGCAGGAACACATCCTGCAGATGGCACTGCTCCCTCACTATTATACTTTTCAATTGAGCCGTGACGCACGATTTGTAGTGAAGGTATTATTTTTTCTCCTAGGGACATGTTTAGTTAGTGCATCCCAAGCCACAAACAGGAAAATGAGCTCTCTTTCAGTGTGATATTAGAAGTGAAAATCCTGTTAAATCCTTAAAGATCGGTTTGGGCCACGTTTCTCTTACCTTTTGCAGCAGAATGCTCATATGGCTTTAATAAAATGTCTGTTCTTGGTTCAGTGGACTAAAGATCTTTCTGTCTGTCCAATTTAGTGTGGAACTACTTTGTTTCTGGAAAAAAAAAAAAAAAAAAAAAAAAAAGAAAAAAGAAGGCTTACAAGCATCCAGAAACATGAAGACTTCTGTGTTTCTTTAAGAAAAATAAAATAACCCTTCAAGTGACAAGAAAATAGATTAATTAACAAAGGAATAAATTTATACACACCCCAAAAAGATAGGTAGAGAAACATGCCCTGCTTCAAGCAGCAACTTATGTTTGATCAGACTTTCAGTGGAGATACAAGGCTAGCGAGTACACAGTAAGCTGGATGAGGAAAAGTTTTCTTCTCTATTATCTGTGTTGTGTTATTTCAGTAAACAGTGCTGGGTAAAGTTTAGCATGAGATGGTGGCAAGGGAAACAGCACAGACAAAGCTAGACTTTGCTAGCTGCCTGTGCTCTTTTTATTTACCATAAGTAGAGATAGCAGTAATGCTTGCTGTTAATGTTTCATAATATGTACAAGACTAAAGTGAAATGGAGAGAGAGTTTGCCTGAGTCACAGCATTTCCCGTTCTTCCTCTGAAGAGCCCTACTGGCTTTGTTTTCTTTACAGTAGATTTCAATTCTAGCAGAGGACTCATCTCGAGGACGTAGAAGTGGCCATTACTTCTGCTTGATTATTTACACTGATTTGACCAGCCTATAGAGTCTTTCAAAAGCCATGTTCTTACATGCTTAGCAGAACTCTTTACAGACTTGTTGTATTACAGTATTCAATTTGCACTAGGCACACACTCAGCTGTACAGCAAGCTCTACAGGTTATCTATCTCCATTTTACAAAGAGAATAACTAGAAGGTGCCTACCCTTTTTGGGGCTGACGTAGGTAGTACTCAGTAATAAGGCTGCAGCCACTGCACCATGCTGCTTTTTAATATGAGTTTGCTAAGTTCAGACAAATCTGTTACTGTTTTTACTACTTCTGGCATGCAGAAGGTGAAATCACAGAATGGTCAGGGTTGGAAGGGACCTCAAGGATCATGAATCTCCAACCCCCCTGCCACAGGCAGGGCCACCAACCTCCACATTTAATACTAGACCAGGCTGCCCAGGGCCCCGTCCAATCTCGCCCTGAACAGCTCCAGGGACAGGGCATCCACAACCTCTCTGGGCAGCCTGTTCCAGCACCTCACCACTCTCTCCGTAAAGAACTTCTCCCTGACATCCAACCTAAATCTTCTCTTCCTCAACTTAAAACCATTTCCCCTTGTCCTGCTGTTATCTACCCTTTCAAGGAGTTGATTCCCCTCTTGTTTGTAGGCTCCCTTTAGGTACTGAAAGGCTGCAATGAGGTCACCCTGCAGCCTTCTTTTCTCCAAGTTACCAAGAACAAGCCCAGCTCCCTCAACCTGTCTTTGTAGGGGAGGTACTCCAGCCCCCTGATCATCTTCGTGGCTCTCCTCTGGACCCTCTCCAACAACTCTCTGTCTTTCTTGTACTGGGGGCTCCAGAACCTGGGCGCAGTACTTCAGATGGGGCCTCACAAGAGCAGAGTAGAGGGGCACAATCACCTCCCTGTCCCTGCTGGCCACCCCTCTTTTGATGGAGCCCAGGATACCATTTGCTTTCCGAGCTGCAAGGGCACACTGCTGGCTCATGTTAAGCTTTTCATCCATCAGGACTCCCAAGTCCTCCTCTGCAGGGCTGCTCTCAAGGACTGCTCCTTCCAGTCTGTATGGATACCTGGGATTCCTCCAGCCCAAGTGCAAAACCTTGCATTTTGCTGTGTTGAATCTCATTAGGCTCACCCAGGCCCACCTTTCAAGTCTGTTGAGGTCCCTCTGAATGGCATCCCTTATTTCCACTGTGTCAACCGCACCACTCAGCTTGGTGTCGTCAGCAAACTTGCTGAGGGTGCACTCAATTCCATCATCAATGTCATTGATAAAGATGTTAAAGAGCACCGGTCCCAAGACAGACCCCTGGGGGATGCCGCTCATTACTGGCCTCCACCTGGACATTGAGCCATTGATGACCACCCTCTCTCTGTGGCCTTTCAACTAGTTTCTTGTCCATCAAGTGGTCCATCCATCAAATCCACATCCCTCCAATTAGGATGTGGTGGGGACCATATCAAAGGCCTTGTACAAGTCCAGGTAAATGACATCGGTTGCTTTTCCTTTGTCCACCAATGCCGTCACTCCATCATAGAAGGTCACCAGATTTGTTAAACATGACCTTCCCCTGATGAAGCTGTGCTGGCTGTCTCAGATCACACACTCATTCCTCATGTGATCAAGCATGTCATCCAGGATGATCTGTTCCATTACCTTCCCGGGTACAGAGGTGAGAACTGCCTGTAGTTCCCCGGGTCCTCCTTGCTCCCTTTCTTGTAAATGGGAGTGACGTGACCCTTCCTCCAGTCATCTGGGACCTCACCTTACAGCCATGACTTTTCAAATATGATGGAGAGCCGCTCAGCAACCACTTCAGCCAGCTCCTTCAGAACCCTGGGATGTACGCCATCCGGCCCCATAGACTTGTACACATTCAGTCTCATGAGGCAGTCTTGGACTTTCTCTGTCCTTACAGTGGACTTACTTTGTCTTTTCTCCTCACACTCCTGCTGCTCTTTTTCTTCTCCCTCCTTACTTTCCTTCCTCTTTGTGTTTCTTAATGATGACTGTCATTTCTCCTGTTCCTGCTCCTTACCACGTGCAAACAAGCTTACAATTTTCTTTAATGCTCCTGTTTGAATTTTTTTGGTGTAAATTCACCAGGAAGGTAGAAGTGTGCTATCTACCCCAGCTGTGAGTCTTGCTGACTTCAATGTTCTAAAATGAAGTTTATATGATTCTTCTTTGTTCTATTGTCTCTACTGAATTCACTTTACTATCTTCGTTAACTTTGAAAGAAAAACATTAATATTCTGTGTACGAAACACTCTTGAAAAAAGACATCACCTCATGCATATAACAGGGAGATACTAATCCATATGAAAATACATCTATTAGACATAGGAAGACATTGTACACATTCCTCTTTGAAGAGCTGTCCTGGTCTCCTCAGCCCACATTGTTTCCCTCTGGCTCATTTTAATCTGACTCTCTAAAGTTTCCTTGACTGTCCCTTACTACTCTCCCTTGACTTTTCCATTTCATGCCTTTATATACAGCAGATGAACGCTTTCCTTTGTGGCTCTGACAGCTTTTTTTATAACCAGCCACCCCTGTGGTTTTTAACAGTGTTTATCTCTGGGCAAAATGGCTTTTAACTGGATTATTTAAAAACAGAAAAACAAGAATCCAATTGCTGTGATGTTCCAAACTGAGATTTTTAAGCAGGAAGCAAAAGGAAAATATTTAGCAGAGCTGAATGGTAAGCACTTCAGGTAATGAAATCTGATTGACAATCAGATTTTGCCAGTTGTGTATCAAGGGTTGGCTTTAAGCATGCAGAAAATAGGCAGTAGAGTGGGCCAGCAGACTGAGAGTAGGAAAAAAGGGGATGACAAAATGGCCATGCCCCACTGGTTTCTCCTCCTTGGTCAAAATTCTGCAAGTCTGGAGGATGTAAGACTTTTGACGTGGCCATGAAGAAGTAAAAGTCCTCTTGGAAGTATCAATTATTTCCATCTCTCCTTCTGGTTGCAGAAGGATTCAGTTCTCCAGCACCCATCCAAATGTGACACTTCCAGAAAGGAAGAAGTTTTACTTCCAGCCCTCCTCTGAGGCTGTCCTCAGGACTCTGCCTCTTCCTCCTGCTTCTTCTGTTCCCCTGCCAAAACATCCCAGGCTTGGCTCTATCACCATCCAGACTCATAGCACTAATTTGGCTTGATTCAGGACTTAAATCTTTGCAACTGCTGTGAAAGCATTACACACTACATAGAAATAGATTTTCAAAACTAGCAAGCGAAGGGCTGTCAAGTGACAAAGAGAAAATTAATGGCAATTGTTTGGACTTGAATCTTTCTATGTTAGAAGCCCAGAGCTGTCTGCAGAATGAGTTTTGTTTCCCTCTCATCTGAGCTGCCACTGTGGTGATGTGAACACAGTAACTGCCTGGCACTGAAATATTACAGTGCAGATAGCTACAGAGAACTAAGAGAGAAAATTAATAACACTTTTTTTTTTCTCTGAGCAGGGTTTTATTAACATGCAGTAAATAAGTCACAAACCAATGTTAAACTGTGAAGATAAATATTTAAGTACATACAAATAGGCACACAATGCACCTAAATACATATATGTCTATAAAATAGATCAGTTACAAGACCAGCTACAAACCGCCAGAGTTCCCCTGCAGCTAGCGAGGTTGGGTTTCAGTGGGAAAAAAATAATAGCATGTGACATGTAAAAAAAAAAAAAAAAAAAAAGATAAGCATATCTGCAATATCCACAACCAGCAGAAAGCCAACTAAAATCATACAGGGAACCCAGTTCTTACATTCCCTGCTCTTAACAATAATTGCTTTTAGTTTTCTGAGTTGAAATTGCTATCTAAAAAAAAAAAAAGAAAAATTATCATCTGAAGGTTGCAGTCTGCATCTCTGCTCCAGGGACCGAGGCACTCTGAGCTGACAGAATTTTGGATACAGAAAAGCTATCCGCTCCTCAGCAGAGAAACACTCAGCTAGGGGCAAGATGAGTTGCAGCAGGTTTCACAGTTACCAGCTGATAGAAGAGAAATGCTAAAACTGGAGTCCTGCTTTCTGTTCTGAGCTCTGGGCATATGTTTTGCTGGATATCTACTGCTCTGCTTGTTTTTGTCAAGCATAACCCCCTCTCCATTTTCTCTTTAAAAATTTCCCTGCCCTGTACTGTCCCCTTCTTCATTGCTGGTGTTTCATTTTGGGGACAGCCTTTGCAGCTCCAGTTCCTGGACCCCAGGATACCTATTCCTGTCACCTCTTCCTTCACTGTTAGGAATTAGCTCTTCCTCTTGCATCTTCTCTATCTTTTTCAGCCTTTTTTTCTTCTCAGACTGCCACTTTTTCCTTGCCCTTGCAGCAAGGAGACGTAATGGCTAGCATTAGATTTCTGATATCTCTTCAGCACCCATCCTTAACTCTTGCCGTCCTGAGATGCCTCAGCATCCTTCTGCAAGCAGTACTCACCTTCTCCCTGCTGCTCCGGGCTCCCCATTGTCCCACATACAGACAATCCCTCTGTGGTCCAGCATGAGATTGCTCCCTCCTTCCTACATTAGACTATCTTACACTTGACTCTGATTTAATACTTCTCAGACAACGGAAGGTTTAGGACAAGAAAGTACATATTTTGGAATGGCATGTTTTAAATAAAATGTGATAAACAGAGAGAAGAAGATACATTTTCCACATGTATCCTCATTACCTGAGTTTTCCTCCCATTACCTGAGTTTTATTGTTCACCACTTTTTGTTCTCATAGTAGCAGAGAAATTCTAGGCTAAGCTTAGACTGAACCCTACTGGAAAATAAATAATAAATAACTTGCAAATGGAAATGAGTCTTTTGATGTATGTCTATATAAAAACTTCATAAAAATGAAAATGTATGTTTTTCCCACAGGAATATGTATGTCTTCAAAACGCTGTCACGGTTTTAGATATTCTGCATTTAGTTATGTCCTCAATGTCTTAGGTCTTTCAGTCTTCTCTCTTTCAAAACATCATGCCTTCCTGCATTAAATTATAGTATCAAAGCTAACTGTGTGGAATACCACCTAAGAGAATAATACTGCAAAATCATTGCAAATCAAATTGAAATCTGACAAGTTCATAGGATTTAACCCATCTGATTTCTGTATTTATCTACCTCTTCTTGTGTATGCCATACAAGGTAATATCTGAGTTCCAAGAAAAGCAGAACATTTCTATAGTCTATTCAGTCAATTACACAAAGTCCAATATTGAGATAAACATTTACTGCATTTCTGCATTGTCTACAAATTACTTTCTTTGCTTTATCTCTAATAATACCATCACAAATAATGACACACAATATTTCTTTGAGCGAGGCTGAGACTGAGAATTATGTAGAGCATGATAAATTAGCCAAGTGAAAGGAACCACCCAGCTGACAAAAGTAATCATTGGCCCAAAAGACCTTTGGTGTCTCAGTGCTTTTGACCAGAGAATTTGACAACAGCATGGGGTGGAATGCTAGCATAATCTACAACTAATGCATGTATTAAGATTGTGCAGGTAGACTATTTTCACTGTAGAGACAATGTGTTTTAGAAGTCAGTCAGTTGATATAAAGCCTGTTGAATTTAGTATGCTAGTAAAGGAAAGACGAATCAGTACTTCAGTTTTTTTTTTTTTAAATATATGTTCTCCATTTCCACAGTAAAAATGTATCACCAAGATTTTTTAGTATAGTTAAATATATTTTTGAGATCTGGCACAATGTTAAGCTTGTGTGATGGTAAATCCAAGCATGTGGTATCCAACTACAGAAGTGATACTTTGTAATAATGATAAATCAGTTTTCATTGAAGTGAAATATCACATAGTTCCAGAAACAAAAATGGTGACAGGCAGGAGCTTCAAAGACATATTCAGTCAAGATCATATGTGCATAGCTGAAAGTGTATATGGATGGTGTATGTAGGGGCTTCATAATGCTCAGAGATTTCCTTTTGATGAAATTTAATAATAATATAGGCAGTCTCTGGTTAAACAAGTGAAGAGATATAAAGTCAATTCTTAGTAAAAATTGCACACCTACCTTAACAGGAAAGCTCCAGATAATATTATCATTACATTATACTGTGAGGACACTATCCATTTCACCTAACCTTGATCATTTACCTCTGTTTTTAATCAAAGAAAGATGTGTTTCTGAAGCATGAATCAATGTTCTCTTCTTAGATGCACATTTGAGGCTGCACTGAACAGATTTCTGGTGGTACATCTTTTAATCTCCACTGCTCTAGAGACTAGATGAATTGCCAAGATTAGCTACCTCACTTGGCATAAGTCTGATGAGTTGAATTCATTCACAAGTACATTGGTTCATGGACATTTAATGCATGTATATATGTGTATATACATGTGTTATACTTCATTGTTTTGACACGAGGCTGTGAACAATAGAGTGTTGACTCAACTCTCATCTTCACTACAATGCATACAAACAGGTAGTGTGTAGGAGTGCTAATTTTGCCAAAATGTCCTGAAAGAGTTTACAGGAATAGTACTGGGAAACTGCTGGGGTATCCCTGTGGCTTCTATTACCACCAAAGCCATCTAAAACCACTATTAGGTGCTTCTCACTGGAGTCCAGTTTTGGATAGACAGTGTGCTTTTAAGATTAATCTTGTGACCTCCTACTATCTTTTTTTTTTTTTTTTCCTTTTTTATTTTTATATGTACTCACAAAGAACTCTCATCACATGAACTGTATTCCTTTGGAGGGAACTAAATGTGAAAATAAACTCCAGGAATGCTCCTAATGAGCTCCAGCCGTTACAGGGGAATTATTATACAAGACTGGAGCAGAGCTAGCCTGAAGTAACACAGCAAAGCATGTTCTGTGTGGTGGATGTCAGCCGTAGCACCAGCTGGTTTTGCTCTTTTGCTCTTATGGAACTATTTCAGTGGGGCATAGCCATTTTATACTTTAGATCATGCTTGTACAGGCTTGCCCATCCACAAAGTTCTCTCAATACTGCACCTCACTCAAGATTGTTTTATTGGAGGAAATGTGAGTAAGGAGGTTAGAGATCCAAAAAAAGCCAGTTAGTACTGCTGAAGCAGTCACTTGCATGCAATGATTCAGATTCCCTATAGGAACACACTTGATTGTTTCAATTTAATCCTGACATGTTCAGTGCTAGATTATCATCTCATCTCACATATTTGTGATGTATTTCCTAATATTTCACCCAGTCATTAGCACTATGTTAAAATAGTATCATATAATTAGTCCTGTATATGCCATAGCACTCTGAATGACACTCTTGGCTGTTCTCTGGTCTGGGCATCACTGTTCGGACTCTGCTATTTCCATGGCTGAAAAAAGGTGTCCTTATGGGACAAGCATAGACTCAATGGTTTGCTTTGGACAATGCCTCCCATACTGTCACTCATCTGCAAGCTATTAACCACATATGGAACTTAAACATTTTGCAGCAGATGCGTAAATCTCAGTGCCTTGCTGCCAGTTTTCTGTTAAATCACAATTGAGAGAGTAAAGTGACCTGGACTACTATAAATCTGTGTATCTCACCTACTGTAGTAAATAAGTGTCTTGGCGTATATGTTGCTATTGGCCTTTGCCTTCTAGACTGCATGGTGAAATGTAGTGACGTTGTAATCTGTTAGCATTGAAACATGGGAAAATGGTAATGTTTGTGTCAAGTGAGATAAAAAGTGCATCTAGCTTTGGTTTGGGCTGTGAGAAATAGGTCACTGCAGTTCATATTCCAGCACCTTCTCCTGTATAACATTAGTCTAGGAATGCATGTACCTAAGTGTATATATAACTATATATACAGAATGTAACAGACTTAATCTTATATTTTTTTAGGAATGTCTGACTTAAGAAGTGCAGCTGAGCCTCATCCTTCCCTGACGCAGCTTAGAAAACTTTCTGCTAAAATAAAATTTGTTTTGAGGGAAGGGTGTATTTTTACTTTAAAGATTGTAGCAAACAATAACTTAAATCTTTGCATAACATACTGATGGAGCATATCCTTGTAATATCTCCAGAGGAAAACCCACTGCCACAGTTACATAGTTTGTGTTGTCTGTGTTTTATTTCCCTCAAGGATGTAGATATCATCTCAAGGCCAGCAGATTGAGAAGATATGCAATGCATGAAATATTGCTGACTAGTTTACAACAAAAAGCAAGAATTCTTTTACTTGCTTTGCTACAGAAAGTCTTTAAGATTGGAAATGTAAATATTGTAATAGAGATTTCCTGATAAATAAGACATATACTGCTTCTAAGATCCAGATTATACCTCTAAATATAAAAGTGAGATGGTGTGTTGTGGATGTTTTCATAAATCATGGCTTGAGAAATTCTGATGTGTTTTAGAAATCGAAGAAACTGAAAATGCAGTGCACCCACTGTTGCTGCCCAACACAGATATCTCCAATCCTCGGGAAATTGACCTATTTTGGAAGACTTATGCTCTCATTTGCTACCAGGAATGACTTAGTGACCAAGAAAATCTAAATGCCTGCTAGATATTTAGGTAAAAGCAAAACATTTCAATTTGTATGAAGATGGTCTATTCAAAACTGTAACAGTTTCATTGTTAGTGTTGAATCCTGTGGCATAGCTGAGATAGATCAGTGCTGTTACTCTAAGGAAGCTGTTTCTCTCTCCCAGCTCATATTGTCCAAGAATCATGGCCCTTTTTGTTGCTCAGCTGGCCTTACTCCTTTTTTCCCTTTTAGAAATATCTTGAAATTCTTTAAATACATAGAGTTAGAAAAAGGCCCCTATTTCACTTACTATAATTGCATTTCTGAATTCTGATTATTAGTTCCTTCTCCAACAAACGGATCCTCTTGAATCTACTGTTCAGATTTCTTTTAGAAATCGTGAGAAGATTCTGCAGAACATTTGATTTTTTTGCTGGTTAACCAAAGAAATATCTTGAATATTTTTCCTATTTAGAAAAGGATTGGAAAAGACCCCTAAGATCATTAGTCCAGCAGTTCACCTACCACCAATATTGCCAACTAACCACATCCCTCAGTGTCACATCTGCATGTTTGTGGTACATCTCCAGGGACGGTGACTCCACCACCTCCCTGAGCAGCCTCTTTCAGTGCTTCACCACTCTTTCTGTGAAGAAATTTTTGCTAATATCCAGCTTCCCATTCAGGAGAACTCAAATACACTCCCTTTCTTTACCAAACAGGACTAACAAGAAAATGTCTGTTTTTGCACGTGATTCTGGAAGATATGCTGTTGTCAGGTAAGGAGTGAGTGCTGTATACATTCAAAGTATCTACCTTGTGAAACAAGTCAAAGAATAGAAGAATAATTAGGATCTAAAGAAACTCACTATGCCTGTGTTATTTCAAACAGCAATATGTAATGAAAGAGAACACAAAGGAATGCTGCAGTTGTCAACTGAATACATGCCACAGTGCACAGCAGCTCTATAAATGCTTCTGAAAGATTTATGGACTTCTATTTCTATCCTGCTATTCTGTGAGAGTATTTTATTTGGAGGATAATGTAGGGGGAGATAGGATAAGACTGAAAGAAAATGAGATCCCAAATTAGATCACAGATTAAGATGAGGAGTAAGGCTGCTCATGAATTATCGTGGGCTTATAATGAAGTTACTGTATATTTCACACCCCAGAAAAACACTTAATACCTTCTACTCAGCGAACGGGTGCTTTTGGCTTAAAAATTAGATGGAATTCCAGCTTGGCTTAGCTTAATGACACATTCAGTAATTAATGCATATTTGGCTTTGTTACACTTGTGAAGATGCGCTGTTATTCTGGAAGCTCATATACTAGGATCTACAAACATAATGCAGTATGCTTTCTCAAACACTGGAACAGGTGTCTGTGCAAGAAGCCTTGGCTCTAGCATGATTAAGATAATGACTATAACTGGAGTATATGGATCTGAAAGATGTATTTGCTTCTTCTGAATTTTGTTTCTTCTTATTTCTGTCTGGCATTCACTGTCATGCTTAGCTATGTCAGTCTTCATTGTCTTCATTTCCCTACTAAGGTTTGCTGGGTTTGCTACTAAGGTTTGAATTCAGCTTTAGAAATCATCCTTCAAAACTCGCTAAATCAGAGCTCAAGTTAGCTATAGGCATTTGTACATCTTTTTTTTTTTTTTTTTTTTTTTTTTTTTCATGGCACTGAAATAATAGCTTAGAAAAGGATGCCAGGATTTATCTAGTTTGTCACTCTGCAGTAAGGCAGGATTTGCTCTCCATATTAAAACTGTACATATTTTATTTAGTCTACTCTGCAATGTGATGGTTTCCCAGTTACCCCTCTTGGCAAAACATGTCATTGTCTAATTGTCCTTTGTTTTTGGTGTTTTTCTTCCTTACTTCTAACCTAAATTAATTTTCCTTCTTCATGTTTCAGCCAATTACTCCTTATTATATTACTCCTAGTGACTTTAAGTAATTCCTCCCCATCTTTTGTGTTACTTCTCCTGAAGTATTTAAACGTAGTTATTGTAAGTGTTCTTTGCTATTTTCCTCTCAGCTGTATGTGTTAAATTCCTTTTCTGTCCCTTCAAAGATCATACCTACTTTCCATTTCCTTCCATTTTCTCTTATTTATTCACATACTTTTATATTTAGGAAAGCCACAGTACACAGGTAAATGGAACCTGTTAAACAAAGTGAATATGAAATCTCTTTTTTTCCACAGCCATTCTAAGAAATTGTTTTGAAAGTTTATCAGGGTATTGCTTACTTAATTAGTTGGTTTTATGAGTACTGAATCACCATGTTCTGTGGCAGCATAATTAACTTGCATTAATGAATCTAATAAGTAGTCTGAATAATCAACATTCTTAAAGTACATCTATCACTTAACATCACTTTTTAGTTTGGTGTCATGGCAGAATCATGCAGAAACTAATTTAATCTCACAGATGTTGCTAGTATTGTAATTACATGGAGTTCTACAGATTTTAAAGGAAAGAACAAAAACTTCTGAGTGGAGAAGGCTGTAGATGACATTTAACAGGAAATGAGCAAATTCACAGGTGACAAAAGTCAGCTGGTGGCAATAAATGTAACTACACCTACAGCACTGAGGAAGCACCCTCATGACAAGAGTGTCTTTCAATTTGAGAAAGAGTCATATGCCAGAGAAGTCTTGGTTCAAAAATAAATGTCATATAAAAGTACAACTTCGATAATCTTATTTTATATAACCATGTTTTGTCCTCAGGTAGGCAGTTTGAGAAATCTTCTTTTTTGTTCCAAAAATGGTGGTTGTGCTTTAGAAATGGACTATGAGGTGTTTGTTTGTTTGTTTGTTTTGGTTTTTTTTGTTTGGTTTTTTTTTTTTTTTTTTTTACCAGTGTATTATATTCTTAAGTGTACTTGGGACAGTTTGATCAAGAATGTGGCAGCTGTTAGAAATTCTTTTGTGTTGGTGCTGGATGCTAACATCAGGATACTCTCTTCACCGAAGAGTTTATAGTCCAAGACATTAAACAACACTCAGAGGAAGGGCAAGTGGAGAAACTACTAGGTACACCTACTTTGCTTTCTTGCATTTCAGTATATACCGTATTATGTCTCTGTGTTACTGGAGAAAAGATAGGTGCATGCACATCTCTTCCTTGCCTTATAATCTTGGTTTCTACTGCCAGAGAGAACTCATGGAGTACTCATTGTTTTCTGGTGCTGGATCATAATGGATGTCAGCCAGGACAGGTGGTTTGGCTGCCATCTAAAATGCCACTGTGCCATTGCCAAGAACACTTGCTAATTCTTCTCTTGATGGAAATCACAGTGAAGTTTGTAAAAGAGACTTCAGGGATTTCTTTTTCTTGTATTCCAATAACAAAAATGATAGGAAGAAGGAATCACAGCTTTATACCAAACTCTGATGCATCTGTTGGCTGCAGATCTGTTCTTTGATCAGAAAGAAGGATTTCATTTTATACTTTACAGAAACAAAACGAGTGAGAAATAATAATCAGACCAAGTTTAATGAATTTGAACATTGATAGAATATTTTGATAAAATCCATTATAATGAAGTTGTGTGGTTTGTTTGTTTTTTTTTTTTTTTTTTTTTTTTTGAGAGAGAGAAAGAGAGAGAACAAATGCAGATGGAGACTCCCACGTTGTCTTTCCTTCAGTGGGACAGTAGCACTGTCTAAAAGGCACCTTTTGCAGGGTGGTACATCACATGTGCAGTCATTGAAGCATAAAATCACCGAAGTTGGAAAAGACTTCCAAGATCATCCATTCCGACCATCTGCCTACCAACAACATTTCCCCACTAAACCGTGTCCCTTTGTACATCCAAATGTTTCTTGAACACCTCTGGTGATGGTAATTCAATCACCTCCCTGGGCAGCCCAGTGCCTGGCTACCCTTTTGAGGAAGAAATTTTTTCTCATATCCAACCTGAACCTTCTGTGATGCAACTTGAGGCCTTCCCTCTTAACATATTGCTAGCTATGTGGGAGAAGAGGCCGACCTCCACCTTGCCACAGTATCAGTAGGGAGCTATAAGTTCTCCCCTGAGCTTCCTCTTCTCTAGACTGAACAATCCCAGTTCCCTCAGCTGCTCCCCATAAGACTCATGCTCCAGACACTTCACCAGCTTTGTTGCCCTACTCTGGACATGTCCCAGGGCCTCAATGTCTTTCCTGTAGTGAGGGGCCCAAAACTGAACGCAGCACAGTGAGGTGTGGTCTCACTGAGCTGAGTACAGGAGGAATGATCACCTCCTTGCTCATGCTTGCAATACTATTTCTGATATAAGCCAGGATGCCATTGGCCTTCTTGGCCACCTGAGTCTTGCAGCGCAAGGAGTTTGTATGACCTCATTAGAAAGTAAATTGCAGCTTTAATCTCAAGATCATTTAATATTACATTAGTTACACTGCCCCACACTTGGAAGGTGCTGACTGTATGTGACGCTATATGATTCCTTGTCTGAAACCCAAACTATCGTATATGCAAATGCTGTGCATGACATTATAGCACACCAATCATTTCACTCTGACTGAAGCAATTCATTTGGGGGACATGTGCCTGTCTGGCTGCTTACTGGACTTGGCCTGCCCCAAAGCATATACTGTGTGGAGAAGGGAAGCAGGATGAGAATGGATGGGTGGGACACGACCAATTTTTTTCTCAGGTTCTGATCCTTCACAAAAACAGAGAGACAATTTCATCTAATCTAATGGCAGTGTACTGTTCTGGCAGTTTGCACTCATTTCAGAAAACACAGTTGTGAGAAATGAAAAATCAACAGATATTATTGTCCATTTGAAAGCAACTATAATTCTGACAGGGCTCAGCAAATGGATTGTTGTTATTTGGAATCTGGGGGGTGACTGCTTGCAGTGCAGAGCTGAGCTATACAGGCTGTTATTCCACAATAGCTGCTGCATTTCAAACCTGGCCAGACCCAGATTCACATTAAAGAGCATGTAATATTCCATCTAAAACCATCCGTCTGATGCTTCTTGTACATATGCCACTAAGAAAAGCTTTTCATCATACTGGAAAACCTCCTGACATGACTCAGAAATTTATTTCTCAATAATGTCCCTATTAGTCTTTTTATAGAGAAACAAGAATACTGATATTCAGCAAATAGCATAACTGGAATTTTCATCCAGACTGAAGTCAAGCTTCACAGGGCTTCTGAAATTGAAGTTATGGCTACAACAAAATCTCTGTCATTACATTGTTTTGAATTGCTTCTAGATTCAAATCTGAAATAGCACACAGGAGAATCTGAAGGGAAAATCCGTGGTGGAGAGGATGTGAACATGGCATAAAATTCTGTTTATTTACTCTTTTTTTTTTTTTTTTCTTTTCTATGAAAATAACTTTGAATATTTCACATGAAAACAATGACGATTTTGCAGGACATAATAAATAAATTAATAAAATAATAAATCTTAGTAATATTTCATATAAAATAAAATAATGTAAATTCACTTAGTTACTGAGAACAACCTGCTAGGGAATTTTTCTTCTGTGCCTTCACTCAAGAATACAGATAGGGTAAAAAAGAAACAATTTGAATGCTTCCTGAGTTTGTTGATATTTCCACAATAAACGTTAAAATGTTCATCAGACTCAGAGTGAAATATCTCTTTCTTTCTTTTTCATATTCCACAAACTTAAAAGCAACAATAAACAAAATCATATTTAGATACTAAGCTCTGTCAGAATTGTAGTTATGATTGTGCTCTCATTTACGCTGCTATCAAGACAAATTTATAAATCCAGATTTTACAGTATGCATTATTTTCAGTTTACATCACAGAGGAAAAATTAATATGATCATTTACAGTTTTTCTTTTCCAATAACATTTTGTGGAATCCTTAAGGATCTATTCTGCAGTAGCATCTGGAAGTCGCAGTTCAACAAAGCAGTGTTGTGTTAGGTCCTCTACAAACATATGGCTGGAAAAAGTCCAACTCTGAAAGATCTTTCACTCTTTGAAATGCTTGAGGAAGGAAAAAATAATGATTCAGTAGGTGCAGAAATGCATCACTGAAAGGTGATGTGACTTGCCCAGGGATGTACATGAAACCTCTGGCAAAGCTGGGATTTACGCTTTCATCTCGCTGCTCAGTGCCTTAATCAGAAAACCTTCATTCCTCTTACAGACTGAAAGTGACCCAGCTCAACTGCAAAATATTTCTAATTCATAGGAAATAGATTGTCTGGCCCTTCTGAGCTCTAGTGTACCTTATGATCAGTTTGCACAAATTCTCAGTCTCAAAATACCCCTAGATGAATTGGGCAGAATTTAAATTTGAGGGTCAGTTTGTGGGATTCAAAACACATGTTATTGGGGAGTGAGATGCTTTAGCACAACAGTCTGAGTGTGTTTTCAGCTGCCAACACATACAATAGCTGTGGGCACAGTCTGAGATCTCTCAGTAAATTAGAAAAAGGAGCTGAGATTTTTCAAAGCTTTTTTTTTTTTTTTTTTTTTTAAATGTATTTACTTATATGGCTCTTACTCTATGTTCTTGGCGAGCTGCCCTGTTCCTTTGTAATTAATACATTTGTATTGTGCTGAATATAACAGCTGGGTGATGTCCTTGTTATTACAGTATTTCCATTGATTACCAGCCATCATTGTACAGTGGGGTTTGATATCATAGTGGAGGTATTGGATTTCTCTTAGGTTGATGTGCTAGCAGCAAGGCATGAAAGGGCAGATTTTTAAAACAGTGAGCAAAATGATTAACATGAGACTGAAGGGCAAAGTAATAAAACTTTAAAACCACTAACTAAGCCTGGAGGCCATGTAAGAACATTGTAGTAGAGACACAGATGGTGTGCATACAGATGAGCTGGAAGAATTAAAAGAGAGAGCAAAACTGTATGGCTAAATGGAAAATTATGTAACTTTACTGGGGCAAGAGAAGAATTATTTTCCAAAGCAAAAACCCACTATAGACAGCAAGGAGAAATATGTACAGAAAGTTATGGTAGGCTCACTACCAAGGGAAAATTGAGGATTGAGGTTGTGGAAAGAACAAATAGCAAAATATGGAAAATAGTGAAATGGCAAAGGGTAATTTGGAGGCGCAGAAAAGTGGTATGCTCCCAGTTAGCTGGGAGTCTCCCCTTGTGATTTCAGAATCTTTGACAGTGGCTTTGGCCCTCAAGGCATCTATATATGTTCACCTTGCTGGATTGTGGCTGAATGATGAACTTCTGTACACATCAGTCCAAGATCTCCTTTTTTCTCATCTCCTGAAGCTAGTGAGATTCCTGCTATCTACCTTTGGCTCTTAACTGTGTGTGCTGATCAAACTAATGGCACACACACTAATTACTTTGGAGATAAATTTCTAAAAGAGTCCTTCATTTTCTGCCCGAGTAAAGAAAGGATGACTCAATCCATGTTATAATAGTAACAAAATGTTCTTCTCTCTTATCTTCTATTAGTGAGTCCTTCTCTATTTTTTAAGGTGATAGCTCTTGCCACCTACGGAGACAAAGCTAATGCAGTAGATAAAGATATAATTTTTCTGTCATTCCCCTGGAATACCTTACACTGAATCTGAATTTTCATTCTAAATTTCATGGATACCTGGAATGTTTGCCACTGTTCTACTCACAGGTGATTTATTCTGAACCCATGCTGACAGAAAGTCCTGAGAATGAAAACACGGCACCCTTTTTTACTTGAAAAGCTAAGGTCTGGATGAGAATACCCCCCTGGAACTGTCAGTTGGATGTAGGAAGCGGAGCAAGAGAGAATCTCAGGCAATCACAGAGGTTGCTGATTAAGCATTTTGCTTTTTTTTTTTTAACATCTTCTGAAGCACCTTAAAAACCTTGACTAATCATTTAAACTAGATGATTACTGTCTCCAAAGAAAACCATCAAGAGATTCTAATTACTACTCTTGGGTTGCTATTACTTTATCTAAGCTATCAATTGCATCACTTCACAACAATAAAAAATGATTTTCCTTAGAAAATGAGAAAGAATTCTCTGTCCTTCTGCACAACTCTTTAGGTGAACTGTGTCTTGCTTTCCAATCTTGGAGCTCTCCTAGTCTGGGCACCAGCTGTGTTCAGATCCTCAAAGTCAGATCCCAACTTTCTTTCATTTTTCAGCTTATTGCTATTCTGCCAAAATATAATCAATTCTTTTATCCTCATCTTTGCTGTTCAGTGCCTATGAATGTGGAGCTCTTCTTGCATCTTCAGTTTGGAAAATAATAAGCTTTAGCAGTATCACCTCCTGTTCTCAACCTGACAGCTTTAGTACTCCTTGACCCTTGAGACCATCCTGAGTTTCACAGCTTTGCATCTGAACTCAGCATGAAAAAATACTGAGCACCATGGGAAAAGGAAAGAAAGGCAAAAATAATTCCATTTCATATTTGTCTAAATATTATACTGACAGTAATTAACCCATGCCCTTGCAGATGATGCACTTGGGATCTGCAATTGGCTTATTATCTAATAAAGATGACTCCTGTTTCATTATCCCTTAACTGTCTGTGTTTGCAAAACAATTGTCTAAATGTATGTGTGTAATAAACAGTACTGCTGAAAAGATGCAAAAACTTTAGAGATGTCATCACTGTCTTTGTTAATGGATATGTTTTCAGAAGAATTTTATTTGTATGTGTAGCTTCAAATTTCACCGCATTTTAGAATGAATTAACAATGTTAGAAACATGGATGGAATATATTTAACGAGGCTATTTTGTACCAAAACTAAATCTTTGATTCAGTGGCTATAAGTTCTGCATTCTTTCTGTATTTTAGACAGGAAGTATAAGACACTGTGCAATAATGAGGCTAGTGACATTTATTGAACTTTCTGCTATTGTGAAGCCATGTGATCTAAGCATAACCCCCGATCCCTGTGTTGTCTAGCTATCTGTAACCCTTTCTCTGCCTTCTGTACATACTGACACAGTACACTGTGTGGTAGGAACAATACATTGCTGGGTGTTGCGGGAGGTTGAAGCAAAACAGGACATTTTCCCAGAAGCCTGCTATGAGACACGGCAGCCAGCAGAGTGAGGTGCTCCTAGAGAGAAATAAAATGAGCAAGCATATTTTGCTCCATCCTTGTCTCAGAGCTTTGTGGGGCAGGCTCCCCACACTGCCCAGACAGCAGTCCTGTCACAGCATAGTGTATGGGCAGTGAGCATGGTAATCAGAACTACTGAAAGTCCCTTTCTTGCTGCTCTATTTTTTCCTTTCCAATGTATTCCTTCTGTCTGACCAGTCCGTGATCAATCATGTTGACTCCTGAGGTGCTTTCAAGAAATCCTGAGTTGAACTCATTCCTGTATGCATTGCCACATGGGAATAGCTCTTGGTGGGTCCTGTTACCATCCCTGGCCCAGCTCCGCCCCTGACGATGGGCCAAGGCTGTCTGCTTCAGCCCTGCTGTGCCCTGACTGGGGGCTGCTCATGGGTTGCAAATGGGATTCCAGAACTGATGCTGTTAGCTCACAGTTTCTCACAGACCATGAGGCTTCTTTAACAGTGGAACTTTGTGAGACTGCCTGATAAACTTGCTTCATCTTATTCTCCCCTTCAGAATTTCATACGCTGACAATAACAGAAGCAGGCTAACAATCATAAGTGCCACAAAAGTACATAGGGAATAGGTGCTAGCGGATACTAAGGACAAAGAAACTGCATTTTAGATTGGATTTTTCTGCTTGGTTCATCTCTTGTTTCCCTGCATGAATCTCTTTCCCAAGAGCAGCTCAAAACCATCTGCAGCCCTGACAAAGCTCTCTGCTGGCGGTGGCATCTCATTCTCTGTCTTATTTTTCCTGGGGGCCTCGTGATTGCTCTTGATCATATGACATACCGAGAGAGGTAGTCATAAAAGAAAGAGAAATAAAGAGCATTTAGTAAAATAAAAACTTGGAAGGAGCTGCTTCTACCATTGCCAGAGCAATTATTCTGAGTCTTCCTACTTTTTGTCTCTAAGTAGTTCCCAGAAGAGAGGGAAGATTGCAGCAGATGTGAGTTACTCTGATGGCTGCAGTTCTTTTTTGGTTGTTTCCTGCTCTGACACATCTCAGATGTAGGTGGGGATTAATACAACTGTGAGTGGACTTCAATGCTGGTTATCTCTGGAACCCTATAATGGGTCCCTGCATAGAGAATTCTCCATGAAAACTGGTTGGTGCTTCTTTCAGGTGAAAATTGAGCACCACTTACATATAACAGTCCTAAAAACCAACTCCTGTTTGGTTCACATCCCAAAGATACAACCAAAGTTCAGCATTTTCTTAATTTGTGAGAGGTCTGCTATCTACATCCTGATGAACTTCTTAGCTGAAAAGGAACTGAAACCTAAAATAATTATCTTCCATAAAGTTGCTTTTGTTGCTTAAATGTTTTCTAAGTACTTCTTATTTCTTTTGAAATAATGTAGTACATTCCCACTAATTTGCATTATTTCACTTTTGTTGGTAAGTGGTGTAACCATCATTTGGCTTTCATAGGTCCTTGCTTGTTAGTATAAATGCTACTCAACAAACTTAAATTAACTGTAATTCAATAAAAGCAGTACCTTCCTAGTGTGTCTGTGTATGTATTATCCATGCATCTTATTATCTTGAAGTCAGATGTCTATTTGAATATTCCAAGATATTTCATAGTGATCTCATATTCACTTTTTAAAGAGAAATTAATGAGCCAAATAATAATCATTCTAAAAACATAAAGCACTGCAACTCAATAAAGGAATTTTTATGACTAGAGCTTTGCAAGTAAGACTTCAACTGAAAAATGTTTATGGATCAGAAAAAGAGACACAAGGAATCACGTAGATTCAGAACTGAAGTGTGCTCATCTTTTGACTGGTCCAAATTATTTATGAGCTCACAAAACATAACTGGCCTGAAAATTCTAAATATTTGGCATTAAATAATATTATATTCTGCTGGATACAATTACGATTTTCAACTGGTTCATGCCAGAACTACATAAATGTTCAGTTACCCATACCTTCATTTCTTCTCTAGCTGAATTTGTAGTATAGTGAATAAATAGAGCTAATATTTCAAATATTTTATGAGCTAAATAAACAAATTATCATTGCTTACTTAATGTCTACATAACTACATGTAAAGCTGTAAGTGTTGGAAAAAATATGACTAGTGGTGACAGGTGGTACAATTTGGAAAGCACTTGACTTAAATTTTATAGGCAGTATTAATGAATTGCTTACTGAATGTTTCAATTGCCTGAATAGTCTGCAGCTGTAGAACAGGGTGAGGCCTCAGCCTCTGCAGTTCTTGTGTTCCTTTGAACAGTAAATCCCAAATTAAAAGCTAAGGTTTAGAAAAAGCAGAATAAAATGTTCGGTATAAAACATCTTGAAAAACATTATTTTATGATAGCAATATTAAAAATTCCAGTATTAAAGCAGATAGTTTCATCTCTTCATAATGAATTTATAGGTGAAAATAACCTTTTCATTTATGCTTTCAGTTCTGTCAATGAAAATCCAGTTTGTGCTTTTTTTTTATTTTTCTCCTGTGCATATTTTGTATGTATCTGTTGTTACAAGATACACACTGTATAACCAAATATTTGAAGACCTATTTTCATCTTTTATCTTCAACGTCATTATCCTTATATTTATTTTCAATGTTTACCTGTCACTTTTTTTTTTATTTTTTTTATTTTAAACATTGGGGAATTCATAAACAAGGTTTGCTTCTCCTGTACATTTATAAACATTACTGTTAATTTCATGAGTGCAGTTCATAAAATCTTTAGCTTTCACATAGAAGCAACTTTTTAAAATTAGTTCAGATGAATTCACAGAAGAATAATGTTCTTTAAATATTGTTGCAGAACTTCAAGCTCCGTTTGTAAGATGTTAATTATTATTGTCTGAAATCTTTCATTATCCCTACATTTAAATCTTATAATTAGAAAATTCAAACCTTTCTCTCACTTCATAAGCCAAAATATCACAATCTTCTATGCTTGTGATTATTTTGAAAAAAAAATCCACTTCAAAAAGACAAAGTAAGTAAAGCCACCTCAGGATTGTTGAAAAAATCAAAAAACTTGGAAACCTGTCAGGGGCAAAAATATCTCTTTTGTTAAGATGCATATTGTCTCTTAGCTTCAGAGAATCATCCCTTATATGAAGGTAATGTCTCTGTGGGGTTTGGAGAAGGAGTGCTCCTGGGAACAGCCCAGAAGCTGACTCAAACCTGCCCCATCTACGTGTACTGCTCAGCTTGCAGCTCACAGCCTCCCAACCATGGATGGGTTCAGCTGTGGGAGGTTAGAAACCCAGCCCAAAGCTGACCTGTTAGTGGGGAAGGCTATCCCACAGCCATTTGAAGATGGAAAACTGTATGATACAGTGGGTTGCAGAATTCATAGGCTGGTGTAGTTTCTGCTGATGTTGGGAATTGGGACTGTCACAGTGACATAGCCCATGCAATTATTCGAAATGGTCTGCTACATGCAAGACTTTGTCAGGACTCCACCTGCCAGCTTCTGTGGCAGGAGCATGGCTGTCTAAGTGGGTGTATCAGGAAGAGTCATCAGTTGGCAGTCATGACAAATTCATGTAGGAGGATCTGGTCTTTATCTCCTTCGGAAGTGTGGGCTCTTCAGGAAAGACTGTCTTTAGGGAATTATTTTGAGTAGATTTCCATAGGTCAAAGTCAGAGCTTCTAGCATAAACCACTTAATTATCAATGAAAGATCTGGATAATGGTGGACACTTCTGATTAAGGATTCAAATGCAAACAGACACTGACTGCAAAATAATGCTTTGTGTGAGTTTTATGATATCCTAAAGATGTGAATCCAGCCAGAACTATTTCTCTCCTGAGAAAGTTCATCTGTGCTCCACAGTGAATCAGCTGCTGCTGTTTTTTTCTGTTCTTTAGTGGAACAAAAAGCAAACAAAATAACAGACTCTGTTAATCTCAATCACACTTTTTCAGAATAAATTTAATTATATGGCAACTGCTGATTTTATTTATGTTGCTTTATATCCAAGTGGCTGCCCTATTAAAAACAAAAGTATACTCCACATTCTTTTCCATTTAAGCTTTAAACTACCAAAACAGAAGTTCGGCAATTAAGATTTCAGTAAATTATCACACTGGGGTTTATCTGTGTTGTACTGAAAAAGTGATAATGAACTGACAAACATATATATACAGGAATACAAGCAAGGCCAGCTCCCTCAAAACCACTTACAAAGAACTGCAGAAGTAAGAGCAAATGAAACAAAGCAAAACCATCATTATAACACTTCCAGTCTGAATACAAGCATAAAACCCAATCATCCTGCTTTTTAAATCTGTAGATTTTGGTACCCTGCCAAGATAATCAAGATAATTGCCAGCTCATTTTTTTCTCACATTAAAATAAAATTGTTCAGCAAGCTTCTTCATAGTAATTAGGAACACCTCACATCTGCATTGTGAAAAGGACAATTTAAAAATATTTAGTTTGAAGCCACAAGGCAAGAAAAATGGCATTCCATGCTTCACTCATCAAAAAAACCCAGGACATTTAACTGAAAAAAATGAGATCATCATATCAAGTAGGACAGCTGGCCATCTTACTCTAACAGTTAAATTACCAATCTGCTTCTTATCTTCAATATTATCAGGTAAAGATCAGGAAAGCCTTCCTTTTTATTTAGTTTTGGAAATGAGAAAGCTTTGTCCGGACTTATGGGAGAAATTATTTCTCGATATTCTCTCTAGTGGCCGCTTCTGGACACCATTTGCTTGTGACAGGGTGAAGGCAGGGGCTGACTGATTTAATACAAAGACCAAGAGTAAGCTTGTAAGATGAGGGCACCACCTCCAACTCAGAAGGAACCATACCCAGCTGTGAAGAAATCTGTGACTTTCTCCCTACGTCTAAGGGGCATTCCTTGGTGCTATCACACATTGCCCCAATTATGTTTCTGAGATTGGAGAGGGATATCTGGGATCTTGTGCTCATCCAGATCCCCTGACACTGAGAGATGCATGAAAGGACCACCACCACAGAAAAACTGTGGTGTCCCTTTGGTAGTTCTCCAAGCTGTCCAAATGCTTAATTATTTCTTAGGTGTGTGAGGAATTCTCAACTACTCACTCACAGAATCACAGAATCACAGAATTGTAGGGATTGGAAGGGACCTCCAGAGATCATCGAGTCCAACCCCCCTGCCAAAGCAGGATCCCTACACCAGGTCGCACAAGTAGGCATCCAGGCGGGTCTTGAATATCTCCAGAGAAGGAGACTCCACAGCCTCCCTGGGCAGCCTGTTCCAGTGCTCCGTCACCCTCACTATAAAGAAGTTCTTGCGCACATTTGTGCAGAACTTCCTATGCTCCAGAATAGGATATACTCCATATCCTGATAAACAAAATAACCTTTGGATGTGGAAGATCTGAGTTCAAATTTTTATTCCAGACCAAAAAGGGGGAGTCAGTCCTAGCCCCATTGTTTTACATGAATGAGTGAGAGATAATCATCAGACATGCTTGAGCTGCCTGAAGGCTTTTTAAACAAATATCACATTTGTCACTTTCTCATAGGAAGTTATGATTAATAGACATTTCTATGTCTAAAGTATACTCAGAGTGGGCAGCGGCAGGGCGATGGGGCAGCAGAGCAGTGAAACATGGGCGTCCTAGGTAGTCCCATACCCAAAGGTGGTAAGAAGAGCTGAGCTGGGGATGGTGAGCGGAGCCTCAGTAGGTAAGACAGGGGCAGGTGATGGATGGGGCTGGGGACAAGGCTGGCAGTGACATGGCTCTGTACAGGACCTGGGAGAGGTCTGAGCTTAGAGGTTGATGGGGTGAGGGTACATGACAGGAAGCCAGAGGTGAAACTGGTCAAGGCCATCAAGACCAATTTATGTATTCAGGGCCCTGTCAGTAAGCTTGGCTCTAATGAGAAATACTCATTAAAGTCAGCACTAAACTAAACACTCATCGTATGTGAAAGAGTGAAGGTGGTAGGCAAAGGAAATCACAAATGCAATTTAAAATATGTACAAAAAGAAAGATGCACATTAATAAAACATGTCCTACTGAGATAATTCAGCATATCAGATCACCTATAGGAAAATGCAACTCTCAAACTGTCTTCTTCATTTTCATGTAAAATAAACAAATTAAAGTCTTTTCAGACCAGTATGTAAATCAAAACCTAAACAAAATCATGCAATTGCTGACCATCTGCTTGCAGAGAATGTTTTTGACAGTGATAAGCTGTTTAATGATGTTGCCAACACTAACAATGCCTATAAATTAGAGGAGTCATGTCTTGAAACCATTTGCTCTCAACTGTATTTTTCTAAATACCTTTATTGTCATCTTTAGACCTTGCCACTGGAATTAATCCAAAGTAAGGTGCAATTAAAGCCAGCTGACTGCTCAGCTCTCAGAGCAGAATGTTGAGCATGGTCAAATGAATGCTGTTTCAAGTTCTGCCAATGACCAACTGATGTTTCAGAAAAAGGCAACATTTAAAGTAATGTAGAGTACCTGGCCATATTTTGCAATGTTGACCATGGCTTAAAAACATTTCTCTGAACCCATTATGATTTAATTTTTCTTCTGCCACGTTGACTGTAATTATTGATCTGACCATGTGTAACTGCAAAATTTGCTCATAAAATTATCTGCTTCTTCTTAAACTCAGCTGTAGGACATGAAGTCTTGAGCTCCTCCAGCAATGAGTAATGGAAAGATTATTTAACATTCATGTTGTATTGACCTAAATATTAACACTTTTTGTTAAATGTTTAGCATGACTTTTAAATGATTAGAAAATATTTTCAGTTTTCTTTTCAAGACACATCATGAAATAAGGTGATATTTGTGTGAACTCATGCCAGCTGTTGAAGTGAGTCCTAGGCTCAGGGGGACCTAATTCCCTGAGAAAAAGAATGTTGATTCCCAGCTTATGAACTTGCAGATAGTGCATCAGATTAAATAGTCCAGATTTATCTCAAATCACCCCTGGATACTTAAATTTGAATCTGCAAAAGTCAGATTAGTGGGTGTTATGAAAAGACTGGTTCCATCACAACAATTCTAACAAATAAGAAACAAAACAAAAATGAAGGATCCAGCAAAACTCTTCTCTGAAAGGGTTCCAAGGTTAACACCACATCAAAGGTGCTACAGTGAAGTCCTATTGTTATTTACTTACTTTAATTGCAGTAGAGCTGAACAAAATGTTCTCAATAATACTCCAAATTATTTGAAATGTGCTTGTTTCTTAGCTTTCATTGCAAATGAAAACATGACAGTAGTTTTATTGAGATTCACAAAAACTTTTTGAATGAAAGTGGATCTTTGTTGAGGAAAGAAGAATCAGTTTTTATAGTAAAAGCACTGAAAAAATGCTACTCTTTGCCACTTGGATTTGAGAGACGGTAAAACTTGCTTGAGCTTTATTTTATATCCTCTGACAGTGAAGATGAAACTCAAGAGCTATAAACATAGGTGGAAAAATGAATTACGAGACTCTAAATAATAACTTATCACATTTCACCTTGCCATATTCCTACTTCTTATAGCTAAATTAGTAAGAGAAGAGAATTAACTAATTAAAGGGGCAGAGATGATGCCTTCTAGAACTTGAAAAATCTCATTACTTGCAGACAAGATAGCGTGGGCCTAATTTGCATTTATGTAAATCCAATGGAAGAAATGCAATTATACTAGCATAACTTAATGTGAAGATGAATCAAACTTTATGTCTTTCTTTATAGCTGTGGTGAAAAGTTTTGGTAAAAGCTGGGTTTCAAAAAAGGCCCTTTAAGGTGAAATATAGGGTCTATAATTGGTGGAGTATTTCAAAATTTCTACCTCAGGAGAACACTAAAAAAAAAAGAATCCCCCCCCCTCTTCCTTTTTTTTTGGTGGTGAACTATGAGATTGACTGAGAGTTACCTCCAGGTTGTGTGCATGTTACTATTTCATATCTTATATCTGGGCTAGGTGGCCACGAAAGCTTAAGTTTGCTTGGGCTACCAGGCAAATTCTGCTCTTTGCAGCTGGTTACATCAGTCCCTCTAGGAAAGACTCAGAAATTCTTGCCCACCTGATATCCATCACATGGCATCACCTCAAAGTCTGATCAGTCTGTACAGCACTGAAACCCATTCTCACAGCAGGGAACACAATAAAAGTTCTCCTCACAAATTTTCTGTAGTTTAACTGAACAAAACATCACCTCTGAAGGGAAATAACCAGGACTTCATCCCATCTTTGGGCTGTGTTTCTTGGCAGTAGGGATGCAGCCATGTAGGGATGATACTGCCTGGAAGACAAAATGGTGTAATTCCTGCACAGGGATCCTGGAGCCCAAGTTTCTGGGTTGCAGTCTGGATGTTACAGAGACTTTTCCTATGTTGTCCCATATCCTCCAGCAGATCATAAAAGTGAAGTAGGCAAGGTTTTGGGGGATCTGGGGAGAGAGAAAGGTAGAGTAGATAGTAAGGGATTAGTGGGTAGGTTAGCGTATTTGCCTTGTGGTGTCCCCATTTAAAGACTTGTGTGCTAGGATTAGGCAACGATGGGTATATACCCAAATGTCCTTGATCCACACCCAGCACTCCCTCCCTCCTTAAAGTCCTTTTTCTGCCCTTGTTCAGAACACCTTCTCTGCTGAACAATCTGAGCATCCTTCCTGAAGCTCTTCGCATTCTGCCCACCTGATCGTTGCTTTTCCTACCCCTCCCTGCTCACAGGAGTTGCTAGTGCTCTCGTGGCCTGTTTCAGTGACTCACCCACATTGTACATCATCTCACAAGACAGGCCCTTCTATCCTGAGGGATATTTTAAAAGTCAGAACATGAGTATTTATGCAAATTCTTCACAAATAAGACAAAAAAAAAAAAAAAGTGGAGGATTCCCTCACCACTACTAGTGAATTTATCAGCGTGCGGGTGGACGATTGTTCAGGATTTTTTGCACTAATAAGAATCCTATAATGTATATGCTTAAAACAAAATAGCACAATAATATTTGGATATGTCTCTTCCTTCTACAAATTGCCATTGCCGGGAACTAAGCCCAGAAAACTTTGGTTCCTGTATTCTGTTCTGAATTTTATAGAGGACTTATTTATTAAAAGAACTGTTCTTCAGGACCTTCCTTGGTATTTTTTGCCTCCTGGATTTTTTTTCTTTGCTGTTTTTACTTATAGTTCTATTGTTTTCTGAGGAATTTTTGATGTGGTGACAGAATCAAAAGACATATCACTCACTGAAGTGACACTTCAGAATCAGCAAAGAAGTGGTTATCTGGAGTTACATTACTTTCTGCATTTCAGACCAGATTTCTAAATCTTCATTTTGCAGAGCAACTATGTTATCACTCTACGTTAGAAGCAAATAATTTAGTAAGTAGGTCTAACAATAGAGTATTCTAGAAATAAGGGTCAGAAAAATGGTGCATAAAATGGTGCATTGTCTTTAAAAGAGGTGTAGTACCTAGTTGCCTTTCATACATATATATGAAGAAATATTAAAAATTCTGTTTGTGTAATATGTGTGTGTACATATATATTTACACACATTTAAGGATATACACACATCTATCAACAGAGATAAGATGGTGTGTGAAAACAGAATTAGTGTAGTCAGCTTTATATTAATTTGTCTTGCATACCAGAAACAATCTAGACATAAGATACGGAGCATAAGGTTTGATTTCCTTAAGCTATGTGTTTCTGAAGATATGTTATTTGTATCACTTAGCTGTGTTTACAGCTGAACTGTCACTTGGTGAGGGTGCAGTACAGAGAGGTTCACTTGATTCAGTGTATTAACCTATGAAACAGAAAACTGATGGGTTTTCTTCCCACTTACCACTACACTGCAAAGACATCCTTGACGGTGCTGGAGAATCCAATTGGAGATTTCTTGCCCTTACTACTAAATCAGACTGATTTTTAGCAAGAGAATTTTAGCATGCCATCAGTCCATGGATGGCATACATGATGTACATGATGTCAAAGCCATAATAATGTTTCTAAGCATAACTAGAATAGTCCTGTAATTTGATGAATCTGAGAATTGAATGTGGATTAAGTTAATTGATAGTACAAAAATCAACAAAAGAAGCGTGCAAAACAACTGATCATAAATCACTTTTACTCCATTAACTTTCCACATTATCCATACATATATTAAATGACATATTCAATCAGTTACTCTAGATAAAAACTTTTGTCACCTTCGATATTCTCTTAAAATCGTTTACCACTCCAATATAGCAAATGTCTTTATGAAATTCTCATAGAAACTTTCTTGTACTGACTTAAACAAGGAGATAGTCTGTCTCTCCGTTTTGACTTGTGAAATATGAAAATGCAATGTGGAAATCACTGTGGGAGAATAAATATAATATCCTGCAATATCATTTTTACTGCTACTTTTTTATTACTGAGATTACTGATTTAGATTTGTGACAGAAAGACTGTTTTAAAAACAAAATTTCTTTCCCAAAGAAATTATTGGTTTTAGGCAATTTGCCTCTTGCTACCTTGCTGTCTCTACATACATGATAACATGTGAATAAGGTAATCTGGGAAACCAGTATTAACAGACATAAAGGTCTATTGCTTTCCACCTTTTCCTATTTTCTCATCTCGGGACCATTGATACAGTACATAATGCCATTCTTGCTATTGAACCAACAGATGCAATGTTGTTATAATACTCAGAGTAGAGGGGCAAAAAAGTTTCTTCTCTGGGTGTAAAGAGAAGATATTAAATAAATGGGGGACTCCAGACACACGAATCTATGCAACCATTTCAAGAATGAATTGAGATGTTTTTAGAGTAGCTATAGACAGTTTCAGCTACAACAAAAATGTTGGGAAATGAAATAGAAAAGGATTTAGTGTAGCTATACTACAATAAACTAGAGACAATCTAATTAGTTTGACCACTGCACATTAAGATTGCTCATGGATGAAAAGACAAGACTCTGGTGCCTAAGTGAAAAATTGGATAGAACACTTGTTTCCAAGACAAGTGCTCTCAAATAACTAATAAATTGCTGTGGTCCAAGGAATAACTTGGAGGTTTGATTGGGCGACCTCTTGCTTTCAAGGGGAGGTAGAAGGAAGTTAACAAATTTACTGTTTGAGCCCTCACTCTTGGCAGAGGGAAGCTGGCAAATTTACTATTTCCCCACTCCTAGCACAGTGAATTATTCATGAGTGGAATAGAAAGCTACCAGTTTCCTGATCTGTCCTCTTAGTGACAACATGTGTGTGGAAGGTTTCACGTCCCGCAGCTAGATTAATCTGGAAGCAGCTACAGCACCACAGCTATGTGCTGACCAGTATCCTTGTGCTTCTGCTCACAGTAATAATTACCATATAACCAAACATTGACAACTTAGAGCTCCATCATAAAAGCACTCTGGCCACTTTCTTTCGCAAACAGATATTATTAACGGAATTGCTGTTCATTTGTTTTTCTTTTCCTCTTAAGCAGCCTGTTCAGTCTTCGTTTTGAATGAGAGAGAAGGGTGGCATATTAACTAGCATATTAATAAGCAGTGGATATTGGATCCAGTACTGAAACCAAATCTTAACACAAGTTAATTACAATAAAGAAGGAAATAAAATGGCATTGTTTGTAAGTAAATATTATTTTCAATGAATACCTGTCACAATGTCTGTGGCATTGTTACAGCTTTCCCCTTAACCGTTTGTTGTAGATTTGATTTTGTGCAAGAATTATATAGAATTCTTACTGAAACATAGTTCTTGCTATACATTATTTCCTGGTGACAAAGAGTGTATATTATTTACTATCAAGGGAATAGAAAAACATTCAGCTAGTCACCCTGTGACCACAATTCTTTTGTGGATTTGATCTCTATGGAGTCTTTACAGGTTACAATCCGTACAGCCCTGTCAACATCTTAGAGTCAAGCACTATTGAGGCCTAAACTTATAGTTAAACAAGTGCATTCCAGTAGAAGCTGCAGTCAGAAGTCCCTTTTGCAGCAAATAGGGTACAAACAAAATTTGAAACAGTTCAGGAAAGAGGTGAAATGAATACTGAATGGAGTTTTAGCTGCATGGTTACATACTGAGTTTGAGGGATTTCTTTTCCATATTCTTTTAGGTATGTGCTTTTTTCACTGGTAGGAATTCTCAGGGTTCTGCCATTAGCCCAGGTATGTGCCTTTCCTACAGTAAGTGTCAATTGTGCATATTTATTCAATTTTGTTAACCTCCATCCCTCAGTAACCTATTATGCAGATGATTTAAAGACCTCCTTATCTTTTCCATTTCTCCTCAAACCGCCTAATCTCATTTTTTTTCTCCCTGCTATAACTTCAGCCTTCTTAGAACGATGAAGCAAACATACCTGATGAAAACAAAGGGAAAATGGAGATGAAAAACACTAATTTGGTATAATTCATTGTCACCTTCAGTAATTTAGAAACTCATCAGTGGACAGCACATTGCTTAGGCAGAATTTAGCATAATTTTCAAACTGCCTTAGCACAGCTAAGCCTCCTGAGTTATTCTTAATATCTCCAGCACCAGAAAGGACCCAGAAAATCTGAAGAATCTCCAGGTGGAGCTCCTGACTTAATATTGACTGTACACTGAAATATGAAACTTTACAAATTTTGGGTCCTCTCTTAAGCCTGAAAACTGTGATGAAGGAAACCCAACAGAATACTGTTTACCTCCTAGCAAAGATCTGAACTTTCCTTGCAGCATATCAGGAAGCTTTACTCCAAAAGAAATGTTTTTTTTCTTTGTCTTAGGAGAATATGCTAGTCAAATACAGAGGGAAAACTGAGCTCATGTAGCAGTAAAACAAAAAGTACTTTTGTCTTCAGTTTAAGAGTCGGACACAAATATCTGCACTACATCTATGAACTTGATAACAGAGATTTGTTTGATGAATTATAGATAGCGTAAGCAGAAAGATAGAGCACTCTTAGTACTCACTTCACAGGAAGAACATATAGCACGTATTGGGCTATGTTGTTGCAAAGGAGGCTGAAACCCCATTTATACTCCTCCATAAATACAGAAATCAAATACAGTACACTCATGGTCTGAAGAGTAGTGGAGAGTTTCTTTCCTTCTTTCTTTTTTTGAAAGTTAGGAACCAAGCCATGAGATGCTGTTTGTGTATTTTACTGGATAACGTGAAAACAAACGCAGAAAAACCGAGGGAAATTGGGAAACCTTGTAATACCGTGCTGGAAGAAAAGTGGGAACTAGCTTTGGAATGACCCTTTCTGTGCACCATGTAACAAACAAACAAACAAACAAACAAACAATCCCTGCCCCCAGTTCCATCCCTGAACAAAATCCCAACCACAGCACAGTAAGAGGAGGCAGTGGGAGGAAAGAAAGATCTGGTTCAAGGAAGAAATAAAAAGTAATTCAGAAAGAACAGACTACATCTGTCACAATAAAGATACCTCATATATCTTTGATTAGCTCAGTATAGAAGTGTGTAAAGCAGATAAACCTTTCTTATCTGCTCTACACCACTGATGTACTAAATCAAATGGCATTAAAACAGAAAGCTGAGAGGACAATTGTTCTTCATGCAAGTTGTGTTGTTAGGGTGTTGTTCTAAGCAGAAGTGGAAAAGGATAAAGGAAGAGAAAAAGAATGGACCTGTAAAGGGTAAGGAACTAGAAGGTTGAAATGAAATAATGAGTTTGGATATAATAATATAAGTGTATAAGGAAATGAATAGGAGATTACATGACTGCCACTATCCTTTCATATACACATTTGTATTCCAAAACAGGACTTCTCTTTCCATATCCACTTTTACTTCAGGTTAAAAAAATACCTCAGAAATGCTGAGGTTAAAGAAATGCAAAAAAGGATGTGGTATAGCACAATATGTCAATATATAGGCATTAAATGTAACATTAGCCTGACATTTGAAGAGAAATGGCATTAATTTCTATCTGTATCTATCAAGCCCCTGTTATATGATCTGCAATTCTGAGGCAAATCAGAGGAGATGAGCACTTTAGCTACCGTAAATGTTCTGGCTGCAGCATACCGTATGCATGCATTACACTTCCCAGTTCTCCTATCACAGGATGACCTGATGGATATTTAGGAATATGCATGCTTTGTGCTGCTTTATATTCCTTTGCAGTGCCAAGAGAAAACAAAAAGGTAAATAGGTTTTAGAGTCCATGGCATCATGAATTTAAGCAAGTTCAGCATCCTTTGGAAAATGAAACTAACACAGAATAGAGTAAGAAACACAAGCAGCTGCCTTTGAACTTACTCATCTACTCCCAGTGCAAATAAAATGGGAGGGCATTATAATAATATGATCTGTGCTTCTATGTATCAGCTAAGCCATACAGTAGTTGTCATGATTTGGGTCCTAAATGGTAGATTTTTACCTCTCTGGTTCTTTCTTGGCCGCACAAGTGATTGCAGGATTTGAACTCTTAATACTTTGGCCTGATTAACTCTTGCACAGGGGAGAAATGCATGGGTTCCTTCTTCCAAGAAAAGAATGTCCCACTCACGAGTAGATATAGGACTTTTCCCAGTACTCTTGCTGTATGGTACTCTCTGCTGTTTTCATTTGCAATCAGAGTAGCTGATACTATGAATAATGAATAAAAAAGATATAAAAAGGGAAAATTTGTAAAAAGAAAAGTCTAGAGCAAGGAAGAATGGGATATTTTATAGTTACATGGCAATATAGCCATGGTGCACCAGATGAAGATGAGTGATACAATCTATCCCTATTATGAATTTTATTAGCTAAATTACAAAGCTGACATGTTCCTGGAAGGGAGCATAGAACTTGCCTCCCATTTAGGGTGTGCATTTTAACATGCTGAGAATATTAAGGTGAGAGCCTCAGAGACTGACTTCTGTAGAACCTCTCCTGTTTTTCAGCATCTCTGTCCCTGTGCCTTTCTATGCATTCACACAGTAAAGGGAAAATCACTGGTCAGTTATTGAGAGAAGAAGCAGCATATGAGGCAAGCGGTATCTTATGAGCATATAGTACTCGTATTTGTAGTGCAGAGATTAGTGCATTTCATGTTTAACCACGTAGATTTTCAAGTGTCCTACAGTCTAATACTTCTAATTGCATTTGCTCTGCACTGATTTGTAGAAGCTGAGAATAAGCAGTTACTGAGAAATGGTGAATTCTACGTTATCCATGTGTAAATAACTGAAAGGATGCGAGACAAATGAGAACAGGATCTCACAGCCAGCAATCTGGATTTGTGAGTCCTTTGAATCTCTACACATTGTGCATCTGCAGACTTAAGACAGATTTAGCAACACCTAGATCTTAGCTTCCATTTTATTTTGACATTTCCCTTTCAACACTCCCTATTATCATTAGAGAATTTACTCAGTGACAGAAAGGCTTGAAAGAAATGAAATCACCCTAACATAAAAAAAAAACCTAAAGTTCACACAATATGTAAACCTCTAATTTACACTGTATGTGCAGAGAAATAGTTTAAAATCAACCCCAACTGTGAATTCAAAGTGTTGCAGTTAAAAACAACATGGAAATTATTTTCATAATTTAAACATCATCAATTGGATTAACGCTAATTTATAGAATTTGAGATTACTGTATTTTGAATACTGAAGTTGGAAGTTATCATATCTTAAAAATCCTATCTTTATTCATTCTGATTATTCTTTTTTTTCTGGTACTGCCTGAGTAAGTACAGAATTTTTATTCAGTCCTTGCATAAGCAGTTTAATTTAACTTTTAACGAAATGGGTTACACGTGCTTCATGACTCTCAAGAGAAAAGAAGCTCTTTGAAAAGGAAAACATAATCTGTAGAGTTGCCTATGAATATGCCTTTTTGCTCCCTTCTATTTCTCCACTCTTGTATCCGTCAGAAAACGCAGACAAATTGACTCTTCCAGTTTATCCTGTCTCTGGGGACTAGTGTTTAACAGGTGCATCCCATTCATCTTATTACAATCATAACTACCAACCCTTCTTATACAGAACACAGTAAATTATTGTCTTCTGTTCTGCCAGCTATTGAACTTGATAAACATATATATATTTATTGCTACAGCCAAAAGGCAGGATCCAGCTCTGCTGCAGCCCAAAGTGTGGGATGTGAGCCTGCTCCGTTTCCATATCCCACCACATGAGGGATTTCTTTTTCATACACCTCTGAACAGAGCTAGCTTGCATTCCTTTCATTTGGAGTTCTCTTTAAGCTATCTTGCAACTGAATGCACATGCTTTTGGGGAAGGAGTTGCTTATGCTTCAGTGGCTCTTACTCATACATGTGGCCTCCTGTCAGACAGCATTATAGACTGCAGAACTGGAGAAACTGAGAGAAAGCTGAAGAGAGCAAGGAGGCCACTGTGCTCAATTCTTCCCCATCTCAGACTCTATGACAGTATCACTTTTACCTTAAAAAAAAAAAGAAAAAGAAAAAAGTAGATCTGCTAGTCCAAAAAACTCAGATGCTTTGAGACATTCAGAAGAAAAAGAAAAAAGTATTCATTGGTATATCAACTTCTAAAAGAGCTCTTCTTTAAAATGTGCATTTCCTGTGGAAATGCTAGGAATTTTTAATGACTAATGAAACCAAGGCACACAGTTATCCTATTTAAAAACCTGTGACATTCAGAAAAGTAATATGGAAAATGTGAGATAAATACCGAGGGCTTGATCCTGCCCTTTGCTACAATAGTTGAGCATCACTCCAGTTGTTTAAAATCAGCTTCTGACAGCATATGACCTCAAAATGTGGGAGGCAAAACAGGAAGAACTCCTTTGGCTATGCATATCTCAGCACAAAAGGTGATGGCATTTATTTGGGAATTGCTGCAAGTGATTTTACCTTCCTTTGTTATGTGGAAATGTGATGTCCAATTTTATACACAGCAATAAAGCCATTAAAGCAAAGAGGTAAGAACAAGTGTTGTAAAGAAAACAAAACCAGCCAGCCAAGTGAAAAATAGCTACACAATAAAGTATCTCTCAAAACCACTGGAACTGTACTTATTTTCTCCCAGAGATGTTGGTTTGGCTTCAGATTTCTCTTTTTCTTCTCTTCCTTTTTCAAACAATCCTCATTTCTGACACTGACTTTCACAGAGGTCCATATTTTCAGAAGAATATTTAAGAAATAGTTCATAAACACAGAGTATATTGACTTTTTTATATGACTCAAGCTTTCTTCTGTGTCTGGTTCTTTTCACCCAGAAACCTCAAAAAAATTGTGTTTTCCTACATGCAACCAGGAATCGATAATATCTATCTACTGCAGGGGAAGAAATATAGAGAGAGACAAAAGGAATGAATAAGAGAAGTGAAACAAGACAGATTAAGACATATTCGGGCAAGCGTTACTGAAAAATAATTAAAGAAAATAAAGGGGAGATATATGAACATAATGTAAAGCAGAACAAATAATGTACTGAAACAAGCTAAGCAATAGAGTTGAGAATCCGTTGAGGGAACAAGGATTACGGAAATAAATACAAACAAACAAACAAACAAAAAGAACAGCCAATATTTATTTTAAAAAATCCCAGAAGAGAAGCAGAAATCCAAGGGCCTCCTTCCTCTTGTGTAATACTGGCAGTACTTTTCCACTGTTTTTGATGGAGTAGGATGAGGCCCTTAAGGAAAAATAGAAAAATACAGTTTTATTGAAAATAAAAGAAAGGTAAGATGAAAATTCTCCTGAAAACTAAAATTAATTCAGCATTTTGAAGAAGAAGTGTACTGTAAACCAGATACATATTATTGTTGGGATTTGTAAAACTTGCTGAAATTGGGAAACATAATGAATCACTTTGTTGTAATGATGTACAGCAGTGTCTCTTTCTGCCATAGGAAAAGGGCTCTCAGGAAGCTCTGGAGTCAAAGAACCACAACTTGTGGTTCTGCCTCTTAGAAATTTTTTCCTTTTGTCTCTTATTTTTTTGTATGTGTTTCATAAGAACCACTTAAAACGGTTACCACTCTAAGGAATTTGCATAGTGTGTAAATCAACAAGGTACAGGGCTTCTTAATGTTTCTTAAGTGTGCTCAGAGGGTATGGAAGAAATACTTGCCAGTTAAAGATACTTCTCTGTATCAAATTTGGAAAAGAAGATTAGACCATGATCCAACTCCTGGGCTGAGAATATTATTTTTATCTTGCATTTACCCTCCTTACCTCCCTACAGTGTGGCATGTAAATGTTATGAGGGAGAGGCACTTTGTTGCTGCCAAGAATAGGCCGTGATGTTGTATGGCTGCTTCAAGTCTTGATGATCCAAAGAGAAGAGTGAGTGAAAGATCGGAGAGGGAAACACAGAGAAGGTAAAGGGTATATATAATTCAGTGCTGTAATGCAAAGCACACACTAGCTCAACTCTCCCACTGACTCATGCATGTCTTTTGTAACTGTATGATTATTTGTATTTTTAAGTTTTATATATTTATACTTGTATGCTCTTATATGTATATGAAACTTCAGGTTTCCCCTTCCCATTTATCCATAACCTCAGTTTCCTGAAACTGATCCCCTGAGAAGATTTGCAGGATTGCCCTGGGAGGGGAGGAAAGCAATGAGGCTTCAGCTCAAAGGGCAGAAGTGCAGAGGGTGGTTGTGTATAAGCTGCGAGAAGAAATGGAAAAGACAAAGAGGAGTTTGGACCAAATCCTTTTGCTGTGAGGAATAAATATGAGCCAAGTTTAATGACAACAGTATTAAGTGTAGGAGCGCATGTTTTGCTCTCAGGGACAGAGAGAAATGACTAGATTTCTCAGATATATATGAAAGAGCAGGAGGATTTAATAGCAGTACTGAAGGGAAAAGAAATGAACAGCGAAGTTTAAAAAAAAGCACTGGCTTTGTGGTGCTAATAACTACAGGAGATGAGAGAGCTGCCACTGGTGACAAAAAAAAAGGAGAGGATTTATGTGAAAAAATGAGTAAGTCAACCTCCAGCAAAATGTGAAGTATCAGCAAAGACTGGGAAATAAGGTCTCTATTGGATGATTTATCTTTCTGAGGATCATCTAAATGTTGTCATAATTAACTTCAGAACTCCTCAGCTTCAAAACATCCTACATTCTTGTGTTTTACCTTTTCCCTTGTTAACCAACAAAACTGTGACTTGACTAATTTTGGTTTTATCTGTGTGACTTGTTGGATTTGAGTGAACTGATAAAAAGACAAAAACAGTATTACATAAAGTTCTGTGTAGTAGTAAAAGTAATAATTTTTTGATAACTCCCATTGTTTTCAGTGCATTTTAATCTAACTTTTCCCTAAAAGTCAGCCCCTAGTTAGTGATTCATTTTTACTGGGTTTCAAGTGCGTCTTGTTGGCATCCAGCTTCCATTATTCCTGTATGAACTGCTGACTCATGATAGGAATGGAAAGTAATTATCCAGGAAAGGCTTAAAATGGCATCCACAAGAGAGAATTTTGCTAGTATTGGGTAGCTGGACTCTCTTGTAACAGAGACCATGGGTGTGATTGATGCTTTGGCTCTGGTACATTTCATAGCTTGCAGTGCTGGAGAGGTATGAAAGTGATCTGAAGTCCTTCCTGTAGAAGATCCCCTAGAGCAGAAAATGCAGAAATAGTCAGCTGCTCTGTGGAATCAGTTTTTATTGACTCCTTCTGCCTTGGTTCACCATTTGAAAAAATGACTGCTAATCATGGAATCATAGAATGACCTGGGTTGAAAAGGGCCTCAAAGATCATCTAGTTTCAACCCCCCTGCCACAGGCAGGATCATCAACCACTAGACCAGGCTGCCCACAGTGATCAGGCTGCCCAGAGAATTCACCGACACTTCAGAGATTCTATGGGAGGTGAACTACTTTGAGTTTGCAAACCTGTTTTCTTTGCATTTTCTAAACAGTGCTATTTAGCTGGAATGAGAGCTTTTGTAAGCAACAACAACCATGTGTTTAAATTCATAATTGTAAGAGACATCTTTTGTTTAATAAATTCAACCTGAGAACATTTCTATCACCTTTACTGTTTTTAAGTACCTTGATGAAGGCTCCAATCCAAAGATGTACCTCCATCACAAGGAAAGACCTTTCTCTTCTCATTGTTGGTCTATTGTCTACACTGTAACTGTTGTAGTAGTAATACTAGTAATAATAGTAGTAGCGATAGTAATAATAATAAAGAAAAATGCTGGTTTTAATCCTCCCATTGATTTCACTGGATGTTGTATCATCTAGATGTAAGTTCCTTAACTGGGTCACTGTATAAAACTTTGTGTAAAACTGTTGATGCCACTTGTAACAAGAATTCATAAAGTACAGCTTTTGAAGTCCAATGACCTCCAAAGGTACCAAAAGCCATAGAGTCAATTGAGATATTGGTTTTGTGGCACACTGGTTTCCCTCAAGCCATCTCCTGAGAACTCAGTGTTCCATAGGTGATAATTACAGGAGCTGATGATCTTATCATCCCTTCATTTCCTCACATCTTTTCCTGACTGGTGTCATCCACACTTTTCTCTCAAATTGTCTAATTGAGTATCATAATTAAATTAAACTCGGAGCAGCTATGTCCAGACTAGAAAGGCTTTGAAAAATCTGCTATTTTTTCAGATCTAAAAAATACCAGTCTTCCTTATTTTTTTTTTATTTTTCCTACAAGTTTAATGTGTGATATTTCAAAAGCTGTTTCCACCTTTCCTAAAAAATCTCTAGTCACTGTCACCCTAACTGTATAAAGGAAGAAATAAAACAGGAGGGCAGAAGTAAAATATTCCATATTTTAGATAGTATTCTGAGTTCTGAAATATATTCTATATTCCCAGTTGTAGTCTGAACCACATTATTCCAGAGAAAACTGGGAAGATTCTGCTCTGCAAGTATTTAGAATTTATGTAAAGCTGACAAAAAAGAAAATGGAAATGCCTGGAGATTGTCAAATCAATGCATCAGTTTAGAATGAAACCTTCCAAATTTTATACCTAAATAGTGATTATTTTTTTTTCTACAGAACAGTACATTTGTAGAATGAAAGAAATATTTAACATTTATCTAACCCCAAAATGTAATCTCATTTTTAATCTTAATTAGCTCATCTGATGGAATCTACATACATAAAAGTGTCACCTTATTATGCTGTATTACTTTATGCATTATGATCTCAAGTTAACATTTGTGAAACCATGTACTCTGTCTCAGGGATGTTAACAAAAATGGGATCTGCTTTGTAAAGGAAGTTTGTGTTTTATACTAAACAATTTATTTGTCTGTTTTTCCTCTGAGTCTCATGGCACTACATTTTTTCTTTTCTTTTTTATTTTTTTTTTATCATATATCAAATTTTAAGTAAGTGATCTGTTTTTCAAGCTATGACCTTTGCATTGTTTTTCTTCTTTGTTTCCAGGAAATGTTCGTTCTGTATTGTTTCTCAGGGAAGCTAAAGAGCAGAACCCAAGAAGCTGCTGTTACACCAGAGCACAGCCCTGCAGATAGAGAGAATTTAGCTTGAAGGAAACCAGTGAGAGCAGTCAGGTGCCAGGGAAAGAATTGCCTAAGCACTACTTCTGCCCCATGGCTCGGTCATAGTTCACAGCAGCTTGGCAGTGCTGCCAACATGGCAGTTCCTGCTGTCAGCAGATCTCTCAAGATCAAAATACAGCCCTGCAATTACTCTCATATCTATTATCCTGGATCTGACCAGCTACACACAGGAAAAAAATGATGCTAATTACTCCCTACATATGACTGTTGTGGGATAGCAAATTATTTCATATAAGAAGCCATAACACCAATGATGTTGAAAGTTTAAGAGAAACTAAATAAAGTGCTGACTTCCTTAGCCAAAATTGTCTCATTCAGCTTTTTAAAAATAAAAATTAGCAACAGCAAAGAATCTGCTGTATGTCTCTGTATGCTAACTTCATGTTTGTATTTTTCTAGCAATTGAATACCTACAATACCTACTAGCCCTGCTTCTCAAAGATTATTATTATTATTATTATTATTATTATTATTATTATTATTTTTTTTTTTTTTTATTATTATTATTTTGGGATAAGTCTGTAGACCAAAGACCTAATAATCATTTTTTCAGTGTACCATAAATGATGAGTATGGTATTGATAAGGTAGTGGGTAATTCAGATGCTGGTAAGCCCATGTGTGGCAGCTAGATTCCTTCCTTCATTTCACTTTTGTTATGTTAACATAAGAAAAAGCTGTAGTGTAGAGGCATGAGCATGGGCAAAACATGATGATGTGGTGTATGAATTATTAATCTATAATAGTTGCCCTGGGCAGACTCCTCTCTCACAATGCATTTGTGGTAGCAAAGGCTGTTCTCACTCAAAGGCAAACAACTTAATGTGAATTTGTATTTACCAATAATTGTGCAAATGATCTGATCCTTTGTAAATTCACTCTTTATCTGGCTTTGTTCATAATTTCATAAAACTGATCAGACACTGGTCACCTCTTCATGTCTCTTACCAGTGCAAGAGGCTACTCATGTCAGTTTATATGAGAAAGTGGGGAAGTTACATCATTATCAATAACATCAACAATAGAATCAAGTGCACTCTCAGCAAGTTTGCTGAGGACACCAAGCTGAGTGGTGCAGTTGACACAGTGGAAGGAAGGGATGCCATTCAGAGGGACCTCAACAGACTTGAAAGGTGGGCCCAGGTGAAACTAATGAGGTTCAACACAGCAAAGTGCAGAGTTTTGCACTTGGGTCAGAGGAATCCCAGGCAGCTCTGAAGAGAAAGATCTGGGTGTCCTGATAGATGAAAAACTCAACATGAGCCAGCAGTGTGCTCTGGCAGCTAGGAAAGCAAAGAGTATCCTGGGCTCCGTCAGTAGAGAGGCAGCCAGCAGGGACAGGGAGGTGACTGTTCCCCTCTACTCTGCTCTTGTGAGGCCCCATCTGAAGTACTGCACCCAGGTCTGGAGCCCCCAGTACAAGAAAGACAGGGAGCTGTTGGAGAGGGTCCAGAGGAGGGCCACAAAGATGATCAGGGGACTGGAGCACCTCCCCTATGAAGACAGGCTGAGGGAGCTGGGCTTGTTCAACTTGGAGAAAAGAAGGCTGCAGGGTGACCTCATTGCAGCCTTTCAGTACCTAAAGGGATAGGAAATAGGAGGGCAGTCAACTCTTTGAAAGGGTAGATAACAGCAGGAAAAGGGGAAATGGTTTTAAGTTGACAGAGGAAAGATTTAGGTTGGATGTCAGGGGGAAGTTCTTTACAGAGAGTGTGGTGAGGTGCTGCAACAGGCTGCCCAGAGAGGTTGTAGATGCCCCGTACCTGGAGTTGTTCAAGGCCAGACTGGATGGGGCCCTGGGGAGTCTGGTCTAGTATTAAATGTGGAGGTTGGTGGCCCTGCATGTGGCAGGAGGGTTGGAGATTCATGATCCTTGAGGTCCCTTCCAACCCGGGCCATTCTGTGATTCTGTGATGGAAGTACTGGTACACTGGTATAACTATATTTGCACTCGAACTGTGGAATGTATATTACTAGCTCCTTTGTTGCTGCAGACTAATGCAAAGCCTGTACATAGACTGGATCTAATATATATGGTTTTGTAGAATAGAAATCTGCTCCTCATCTGCTTAATAAGATTGAATAGAATGCACGCAGATCATCTCTCTAAGCAGAAAACCCACGTTTGGCTTTTGAGTGGCCTCATGATTGCTGGAACAAAGATGCATTAGATATGATTCACACTTTGTCATCTTTACAGAATTGACTTCCATTTTTCATGTGTTAATTTTTTTGTAGGTTGAAATACCAGATAATTTCCTAGAAATTGATCCACATTATATGACAGTAAATGAACAAACAACAACTAATGAGCAAGTCATTTTTCCTCACTGGAAAACAAATACATAAAAAATAAATTATTTTCTTTATTATTTGAAGGCTGACTAATGAACCACATTATTTGAAATGCAGTTTTACATAATATGCTCCAAGAACCAGCAAGTTAATGGTAGCCACAGTCCTATTTTCAGCTGCATTGTTTAGTCAGTCTAGCAAAATGTTCTGAAATGAAGAATTATGACAGTTTTGAGCATCATGAGAAAATACCAAGAGCTGCAAAATGTTAGAAAAAGCAACATTTTTTTCTATCTGCCTAACACCTACTTATATAAAGAACAGTAGATGCTGCTATCATCGCTAGCTACAAATATTTATTTAAAGATAAATCAAGGATACTGTGAAGTGCTTTGAGTCACTGCCTTTGGTATACTTTCCACAGATCAGAGGAACAAGCAGTTACATCCACACTGAATAACTGCAGAGTTCTCAGTTACCTGCCCTGAGGAAGCTAATCTCCAGCCAACCCAGAGATCAGTCCAGAAGGAACTGCACTTCTGAGAAGCCTGAGATGCTCTGATATATCAAATGTGTTCTGACACTCAAAAAAGCCAGGAGTGTATAGGAGAACACTGTTGATGGTAGTGGCAGGTACTAAGTACCCTGGGCAATCAGTCCAGAAGACATTCAGCTTCTTTTAGTCTTCCTACAAGTGGATCATGTTGGACAGAGACCTTTAATAGCTCAAAGCTCTTAGAGGAACAGTTGTATTTTCTCACTGTTTCAGTTCTGCACTCATTCTTACTTTGCATTTCTGAGATATTTTCTAACTAAAACAGCAAAATAGCCAACCTATCTTTCTAGATGGTCTGTGTAATTTAATTGAAAGCTTTATTTCAGCTTTGCTTGTCTTGCTTCTGCTTATCAGTAGCAGTTTCAGAAAAGAATAATTATTTTATTTTCAATCCTAGCATTCATATTCAGGTCAACAGCAGAAGTATGGCCCAGTGGAGGAACAAGGAAAATTGAGATTACTTTCCAGCTCCAGCCGCTTGTATTTTGTTTTTAAATTGAGCCAAAATTATGCAAAAAGCTTCAGTATTTTGTGGTATATATTAGATTTAGTGACAGAACCAACTATATTAAAAATGATTTACTTTTTTTTTTTTTTTTTTTTTTTTTTTTTTTACTGCACTAGAAATAATAGATGAATTTAGCAATACTTTTTGTTTTTTAATCAATTCAATGTCATCTAGGTTTAGACCTGGGCATCCTGCTCTTGGTGTCCCTGCTTGAGCAGAGAGTTTTGACAAGATGACCTCCAGGAACTATTCTGTGATTTGGGGATTTTTAATGATTTAAAGGCAGCAGATGAAATGAAGAGAACTTCTCAGCAATTCATACGGGCCTCTGCTGAACTTGCAGATGTCAGGAAGGGAATGGGGAAGCACAGTGGCAGCGCCACTGGCCTCGATGCGTTGTTCCCAGGGAAGTCCATGTGGGGACACTCTGATTCTATGAACGCACAGATACTGATGATAAGCAGTGACAAACAAAGGCTGGTAATAACAATTATGATTTTATTCTGAACAATTTTGCTCAGGTGAAGTTGCTTTTCACTTCACAAAACAATTACAAATGACTGTATTTAATTATGCAATTAAGAAAGAAATGAAAGACCCATTGCATGACATAAAGCCATGTTCTCTCTTCTGAGTGCTGCCTGCAATCACACACCAGCTCATTCTGAAACAAATCATACTGAGGAATCACTCCTACAACATCAGATACTTCTTACAGTGTTTGAGGAGACAGAAATGACTTTGGACATTGAAAAAACTTTTTTTCCCCTCCCTTCGCAGTACAATTTGCAGTGTTATTAAGTATTAAGTGAGAATTTGTTATTCTCAGCATGTGATCAATATAAAGGCTTGTTTCAATGCAAAAAGTTATGCCACTGCTCTGCATCAGGAAAGATTTCTTACTCCAGTACATTCCCCTTGCTACACCCCTGCCTGAAGGAAGAAGTGAATGGAGCAGCCTTCTTGCTTCTTCTCTTGCCAATAATTTCTCATAAACCTGGCAGAAAAAATGTTCTGTCCTTCATTTGTTTTTGCTCTGGGCTGTACTTTGTACCTGGATAATACAGGTACAAAGGATGGGAGACAAAACATATCCTATGCAATGGGGCTGCTTTGCACAATGTCCTGGATCTACTCTCATCATAGTGCAGTGCCTGCGCGCAACATGTACTCCAAAAGGAAATTTGCTTCAGAAGTGGAAAACCATGTGAAAATGGTCCTTTACTAGAGCTAGTAAGCTCTACTCAATAAGGCAGGTTTTGTTATCTCATGGATATGCAATTTCTTTGACAGTAAATGCTGACTGTGCTTGAATATCGGCAAGGCTGCCTTGACAGGGAATTTCCAGTGTAATCTGTGTTGGTATACAAATGTCTTTAGTGACCTAAATACACATGCAGCACATGTATAAAATCACACACATCTGTACATATACTTACAAGAACATATATATGTATACATCCACACACGATCATATAGTGTGTGGATATAGTATCATATAGTGTATCATCATACACTCCAGTCAGCTGTAGTGACACAAACACATCCTCTTTTATGATCAGTGAGACAGTGTTGTGGTTTAACCCAGCAGCAGCTCAGCACCACAGTTATTTGCTCACTCAGTGCAGTGGTGTAGAGAATTAAAAAAAAAAAAAAAAGAAAGAACTCATTAGTTGTGATAAAAATTATTTACCAAGACATAAAAGAAAGATATATATATATATACACATGCAAAACAATTGCTGACCACCCCTCAAACAGTGCCCACCCAATTCGCAGGCAGCAGCTGCACCCCCAATCAACCTCCCCTCGGTTTTATAGATTTTTTTCACATGATGTCATATGGCATGGAATATTCCTTTGGTCAGTTTAGGTCAACTGTCCCAATTCTGTCCCCTCTCAATTCCTTGCGCCTCTTCAGCTCCCCTCATTAGCAGTCCAGTAGAAGATTCTGAGAAACTGAAACGTCGTTGGCTCTGTGCAGCACTTCTCAGCGATGACAAAAACACTGGCGTGTTACCAATATTGTTTTCCTTCATTCAACAACATAGCATCATATTCCAACATAGCATCATACCAGACACTATGAAGGAAATCAGCTTGGTCCCAGCTGAAACCAGGATAGACAGATTAAACACATATAACATAAGCAGAGACACTTATCCAATCAAGTGAAACAAAGAACAAAGGTGAATTGCTGATTCAACGAGAGCATCTTGCTGCGCCTACTATATTAAGCATTTTGTTCCACCAACTCTTCTATAATACAGCTGAGTCTCTGATCGATTTGTACTTGGAAATGTCAGAGTTCATTTAAATAATGGTATAGAAGAGGGGAAAACTTTTCAGAGAAAGGATTTAAAAGATTTTATAGGATTGAATCAAAGATGATAGTGGGGAGAATCAGCTGCAAGGGAAAGTAATTTCAGTTCAGACAATACCTGCCATAATTGTGAAAGGGGAACATTTTACAGAGGGAAAGCATTTCGGCAGTCCAAAAAATGACTTTTAAAATTGAATATAAGAAGTTAAGTGTTCTGGTCTGGGAAAGTTACCTGCTAAAGTTTGAGAGGTTTCCCTGACCTTTACTTGACAAAGGGGAAGTTTAACTGGAATGAGCACCAACTGTGCAGGTATGTATCACCATACATTAGGAAATAAAAGCTTTCTTTCATGCTTTTATTTGTGTTTGTGAATTAAACATTTATGGAAAAGTATACCACTTGAACTGAAGTGTGATTTGTGTTTTGTTTCATGAAAGAGACTGCAGTTCGATTCATCCTCCATAAAGCTGCCAGATTTGTTAATAGAATCTGCAAATATAAGACCCTGGTACATACCAGAATATATTTTCTACAGTGGCACAGGAATTTCAGTGATAAATTCAAAATAAATCTTCCTGTCCTGTAGACTGAGTAGATATTACAAACAAGCTGCTTAAATGTAAAGAGCTGTTTCTCCCAGGGGAACTGTCTTCAATCCCCATTGCTTGGTCCATTCTAGACATGATCAGAAAAACACTGTAAAAGTTTGCAAGATAGAAAACTAGTTGGCATGAAGCAGGGAACAGAATGCTGAACTGGATAAGCATTTCCAAATCTTAGATGAGTTGCCATGAAAAAGCTCCAGGAAAAATCACGTTGTAATTAGCACTGATGTATATTTATTTAAAAAGTTTTAGTGAAGAAAGAGGTGATAATAGAGTCATTAAATATTCCTTATCCTCTTAGACTGTGGATAGAAATTCAGTGTAACAAATAACTGTCTTCCATAGACAAGAAATACCTTTGAGAAGCATGGGGAAAACAAAAAGGGGTTTCAGATTCGGTCTTTGATTTGAGATTTCTAACTTGGGTTGCATCTAGTGACTATTGAAATAAAAAATAACATTTTTATTCCACAGTGTTTAATCATTCTGAAAGCTATACATAAAAGTTTCAATATTTTATACTTCAGGTTGCATATCCTATCACTTGATTTCTTTGGCAGTGACAGGTTTTCCCATCTAGCTTCCCACTGTGTTTCTTCTCCTCAGATTTCTCCTCTAGTTAACATGCTCAGACCAGAGTGGGGATGCTACTTTTGCTGCAGATCAACCTGTGACCCCATGCTGATTCCTCCTCCTGCTTCTGTCTCAGAAACACATAATCCTGTCCATACTAGGACCAGCATAACTTCTCTCAGGGTGCTTCCTGCATGCCCTGAGTGTGGTCACATCCTCATAGCAACAGATCTCTGCTTACACACTATTCTTCCCTCTTTCCCAGATTCCTTGCACCTTTCTGCCCCAAGTGCTTCAGCCTCAGCTTGCGTTCTCCAGGTTTTGCCTCCATCATTCTGAAATCATAAAATCATAGAATGGTTTGTGTTGGAACAGACCTTGAAGATCATCTAGTCCCAAACCCTGCCATGGGCAGGGCTGCCCAAACCAGCTCAGGCTGCCAAGGGCCCCATCCAACCTGGCCTTGAGTGCCTCCAGAGATGGGGCACCACAGCTTCTCTAGGCAGCTGTGCCAGTGCCTCACTTCTCTCTGAGTACAGAATTTCCTCTTTATGTATAACCTAATTTTTTTCTCTTTCAGTTTAAAGTCATTCCCCCTTGTCGTATCACAATCACACCATGTAAAAATGGGTCCCCCATCTGTTTATAAGCTCCCTTCAAGCATGGGAAGGCCACAGTGATGCTGCCCTAGAGCCTTTGCTTCTACAGGCTGAACAAGCCCAGCTCTGTCAGCCTGCCTTCATAGGAGAGGTGCTCCAGCCCTCTGATCATCTTTGTGGCCCTCCTCTGGACTCTCTCCAACAGTTCCTTATCCTTCTTGTGTTTGGAGTCCCAAGCCTGGATGCAATACTTCCGGTGATGTCTTAATGCCCTTGAATGAAGCCTTGCAATCCCCCAGTGTTGCTTCAACCCCAGGCTCATTTCCATGTCCTTTAGGAGCATCAGTCCTCTGTGTTTCCTTTGCCAGTGTAACCATCTATCTGGGCAACCTTCTCCACACCTGCCAGCCTGCACCACAGCTCAGCATGGCACAGGTGCAGTGGGTGGTCTTGTATATTTGATAACATGCATACATACAGACATATGGGACATATACATACGGGATTAATTGGAGGCTGGAAAAGGGAATAAGGCTGGGAAATGTAGTATATGTGCTAACCCTGCTCTTACTGATGCTACAGACTGCAGATCAGACTCCATTTCAGTACACTCAGCATAGTGGCATTTTATATTCTACTGTGCTTTTGAGAACTTTCAGTCATGAAGAATATTAGCATACATTTCCAGACCTTCCTAGAGTGCAGTTAGATGGAAAGGAGAGAGAGGAGGGAAACTGTGAAGCATCAGATACTCTCAGTCATCAGATAAGGTGTGACACAGTCCATTGGAGAGGGAAAGATAAATTCTATCTCTCAGTGGACTCTCAGTAAATTTCTATCTACTTCCCAATGAACTGGCACAGCTACTCTGAACCAGCCCCGAAAAACTTAAATGACCTACTCATAGGAAATTTTTCTTCACCATCCAAAGGAATTATCACATAAATTCTACTGTAATATAATAGGGCTGATATCCTTACATAGTAAGATGTTTTTTCATTGTGATCCTCATGAGTCACTGTAAGTATGTTAAATATTTTATATTAATACTTCTCCCCCCCCCCCCCCCAAAAAAAAAAAAACCAACAACAACAACAACAACAAAAACTTGTGTGAAAACAACTTTGCTTTCCTAAAACGTATGCTTGGAAGAATTTGGTCAAAATATGTAGGTAAGAAGACCTTTATTTATTTATTTATTTTAATTAGTTTTTCCTCTGTTATATCTTAAATTTTTGTACTCCAGTCTTTCAATTATTTTCAAAGTAAAAAGGAAAATAAAGAAAATAAAAGCGTGGGGAAATAAACATATTTTAAGATCAGGGAATAATGAGTATTAAAAGTTTGAATTGAGTAGTGCTGAAATCTTCATTTGCTTCATTTACTAAACTGACATAAAATCTTTGTGTTTGTTACAGTTTATTACAATTGGTTAAATTTTCAGCAAGTTTCAAAAATTGTTTTCCAGCAAAGAAATCACTGATGGAAAAACTATGACCAGTCTCTAACACAACTTAAATCACAAAATAAATTTTACATATAAGTGTTAAAGAGTATAGAACAAACATTTTCTTTCATCAGCTTAGAATCTAAGACTATGCAATTCCGTAAACTGGAATAAAGAAGAGTTGTCCAAATTATTATTTTTTATTTATTACCCATATACATTTTTACCTTGTTCATTTCCGTGCAGTCAGCAGCCCTGGTCTTTTCAACCTTTTTTATGTTTCTTTGTTTGTTTTTTTGTTTTTAAGAAATCTTATTACTTCTTGTTGAACAGTCTCAGTTTCTATAATGTTACATTTAGTTTGGATAACCAGAGCCAAATATCATATTTAGTGTGTTGTGTTGCAGTGTTACAGGAAGAGTTTAGAGATTATTTCTATGCCACTTGCAAATTTGCATGTAGATATACATGTTTTTACCACCACAGACACAGCTGGACTGAGGTTTATTTTGAATGTAAAATGGTTCTTTACATTCAGCTAGAAGTTTAGCTAGCTTAGATCTCACAAAATGCACTGGTGTCTATCCAATTATTGCTTTGCATTTATCAGTGCTGAAGTAAAGCTGTCTCTGTGCTCCATAGGAGATGCAGAGAACAGCTTAAGGTGTCCCTAGCCTAAAGATAAGTGTCCCATCTGACACTTTCACTGTCTCCCTGTATGGTCTCTTCTTCAGCTCACCAACATTAATACATGTGTATGAGAATTTTCCACCTTTATCCTCTTGCCCTGTTGAAAACTGACTGCTTTGCTTTCTTTCTCCAACTCTTCACAAACCCTGATGGTACTTTGTCTTTCATATCCTGACAATTTACTTTCTTTAATAGCTTGCTGTAATGCACTTGTTCAAAAGCTCATGAGTAATATCTGATGAATCACATATTCAAACTACTCTGAACTTGCAGGCAATGGGAAACAAAAAAAGAGTCAAGAGATGAAAGTAATTTTGAATATGTCTTAAATCCTGAATTGACTAGGCTCCACTTGGTGCAGTAAACTTACTCAGAAACATGAAATAAAGACTGGGGATTTTATTCTGTCATTGGCATTAATGCTACAAAATTTTGGTGTGTTTAGAAGCCAATTGGAAAATATTGCACCTAAATGTCTGTATTGGGTCTTGTTTCTAAACTTACAGACCTGGAAGTTTGTCTGATGGGCTGTGAAGGACACATAAACAACGTGGAAAACAGAAGGGAGCTTAAAAAAGTTCTTGTAGACTGTAAGGCTTAGCCCTGTAGGTGTAGAATCCTAGAATCATTTAGGTTGGAGAAGATCTCTAAGATCATCTAGTCCAACCATTAGCCCATCCCCATCATGCTCACTAACCAAGTTTCTCAGTGCCACATCCACACAGTTCTTGAATACTCTCAGGGATGGTGACATCACCATCTCCCTGGGCAGCCTGTGCCACTGGCTCACCACTCTTTCTGAGAATAAATTTTTCCTCACATCCACATAAATTTCCTCAGGATCCAGCCTGAACCTCTGCTGGCACAACTTGAGGTCATTCCCTCTTGCCCTATTGCTGTTACCTGGAAGAAGAGGCCAACCCCCACCTCACCACAACCTCCTTTCAGACAGTTATTGGATGTGATAATGTCTGCCCTCAGCCTCCCTTCTTCAGTCTGAACAATCCCAGTTCTCTCAGGTGCTCCTCACAAGACTTGTGCTCCATGTATAAGGAACCAAAATCCTTTGACATGAGAAGATTTGCAAAAAAATATTAGGAAATAGAGTTACTGCTAAGGTATTGCTGTACTTGACTGATCTGTGTAGAACTGCTATTATATACAGTATTGTAGTGCTTGAGGGTATTGGTCAGAAGCCAAACCTGTGTTTCACAGTGTGTCTGTGTACTAATATAGAAAATGGGTATCTGGAGGAACATTTCAACCACCTGAGATTTCGAGACACTTGTCATTCCCTTGCTCGCCTGGGTACAGAAATGGGAGCTCTACACACTGTCAGGTTTAGGAGAAAGATGAGATCACCAAAAACCAGACTGACAAGTCATACTGATGGAATGGTTCTTTCCTCCCTCTGTCCTCTTTACTCATGTGTCAGAGAAACTGCACGGCTTTGGTAAATAACACTGAACAAATCCATGAGGAAGCAAAGTGCATTTTGCCATAAGGTGAAATTATCTGAAATCTTTCAAGCCCATCTGTAGCTCATAGACTTGAAAACCAAGGTGTCCCTCCAGGGAGCAGTGAAGCATTAAGCTCTCTTTTTCAAATTCTACTGTAGTTTTCTTACTGTGATGGCCTCTGAGCTGTTGCCAGCCCTGGCGTACTCTGACCTGCACGAGTGCAGGAGAGGGAAATCCAGCCCACCAAGGAGCCCAAGCTTCAGAAAAGAACAGAACGGAAAGCATGTGCACAGCTCAGCAACCTTCCTAATTTAAAAGATGTATGAAATGGTGATAAATGACTGAAAACTTCCTGAATTTCAGCTTCACATAAAAAGGTCTAGACTTCTGAAGGAAGGTGACTCCTTGAAAAACAGAAAAATATTCTAATAGAACTTCAAGATTTTCACCAAACCTGGGTTTAATATTTTGTTCTTCACAATTTATTCCGGGAATACATTTGTCTTTCTTTTATTTATCCTTCAGGGCAATTTGCAATTTCTTTTAAGCCCTGAAAATAGTGTTCGTCTCCCTTCAACTGTTCCTTTTATTTTTAATGTTTAATGCTTCAGCTCTTCTCCTAGGTTTTTTCTCCCTTGTTTCCCTAGTATTCATCAATACAAATCCATATTTCCCTATTATTTATCTATGAAAAACAAGAAAGATACAGAGACGACTGTCAAAATAATGTGTCTGCATTGGAGAGACCATAGTAGCTGAATATTATACAGACAAATCCTTAGTATGTAGAAAACTTGCAAGTTTGGGTGCCAATAACAGCTGTTCTGTCTGCTAGAACTTACTGGGTGAGTTTTATAACCTCTACAGAAACTTTTGCTGCTGCTGCTGCAGCCTCACCCTTGCCCAGTGCTAAATTCATAGTGAATATTAAATTGGCTGCTGTGACAGCACTTCTAGGAGGTGCAACAGTGCCTTTGACCATGGTGTAGATGTAACCAACAGTGAGTAAAGTTGTCTGTAAGTTATGAAAGCAGAGAGAAACTGTTCTCACCTGCAAATTTCTATTACAAGGATGAGAGCTTTTCTAAAACAGAATTTTTTTGAAGGATGAAAAGACCGTGGTTCCCATGGTGATGAGAAGAAGAATATTGGTATGAAAATATGGAGGTATCTTGAAATAAGCAGCAAACAAATGATTAGTTATGTTGATGAAATGGTGAAGAAGCACAGAACCATAGAAATGTGTAGTTCAATCAAAATAAAAGCACAAGATATGCACTTCTCTAAGGGGCAGAAGATATCTCATGTTCTGTGGTAGTTAGGAATAGATGTATCTTCTGTGGAAAAGCTATGCTTGCCGTAAAATAAAAAGCATAAACCTAGTTTTTATTGCGAGATGTAGCTCTATATTTTTCCTTACAAATAGGTTTATCTTTAATTGTTTTTCTTTTAAAGAAAAGAACAATCTTATTTTTATATGAAAGTGGTTTTTACATGGTGTTAACAATCTTTTTTAATAACATCTCAGAAACTACCAGTGTTATATTTTCTTGAAAGGGATGTGATATATTGAGTTTGAATTTACACATATATGATTTCTAGAGAATATGAGTAGTGAATTACATTTAAGATCAATCCTGAGTTCTTGAATCTACAGAGTTTTCGGTATACCACATTCAGGCTTAATGTCTATAAGAAAGTATGTTGGCAGAACATTTCCATAACACTTTTTTCCCCTGGGAGCCAGAGTATGTTAAAGGTTGTATATATTTAGACTTTTTACCTATACAGCTGCAGTATGGTAAAACATAAGCTAGTCTTCAACATTTCAGAGTTATTCAGTCACCATTTTGAGGCATAATTAAAGGAAGACAGATGAATCTATGATTTTGCCTAAGAATCTGGCAAATCAAACCAGTTACAGAATAATTTGGTAAAAGAAAACCTGTCTTTATTGGAAATGTAAAATCCCTTCCTGTGTAGATGGGAAAATAACAGAAAAATACTGAGCAAACTGAGTTCAAATATGTACAGGTCAAAAATTTCATTGATGAACTCATTTTTTGACTCTATGAAAGCTGACTACTACAAAAAATACACCCTGTTTTGAGCACCCAACTACCCGGAGAGAACAGCACAGAAATTTTGTGTAACATGGCTGCTGTATTTGGCCTTTTAACTGAAGTTGGATCAAACTGCAGCCTCTTTAAAACAGTAGCAACATCCTGGCTTGCCTCATTGTTCTTCTCTTACGAAAAATCCACCCAATTTTGTCTTGGGGGCTGTCAGCTGCTGATGGAGTTATTCATGTTCATCTGCTTGTCTGTTCTCCAGATTTTAGGATCTCATGCAATTCCCAAGAGAGAGCGTTTAGAATTAAATCTATCAAATGACCTCACACAGGAAATAATCCATTTTATTCTATTTCCTTCACCATGGATTTAGCTTGCAGACTATATACAGAATCCTCATTTTACTGTACTAAACAAGATCAAAGGTGACTCTGACTCTTCCAAATTCCTTTGAAAAGCTGATCTGCATCATTATGCTTCAGACAGCGTCTCTCCTAGGAGGCTTTCTTTAATGAACCATTATTCTATGTAACTCAGGATCTGCTGAACTAAAATGAGCCCTTAGAATTTTACAGCTGTTGCAATTAGAGATACATCATCAGGCCAAATTTTCCTAAGACCACGAGGCAGAGTATGTTTTTGTTAGATGTGTAACGTACATATATATATATGTATGTATGTATGTATATATATGTTGTACATCTGGTGGGTCAGTTGAAAATGTTTACTGAAATATTTTAAATCAAGATATTAATGTATGGTGAGTAGGGAGTGTAATTCAGTATTCATTATGACCAAAAGCTCTTTTGATTTCATTGCTTCATTCATGTGGAATGCAAGAAATGATCTGATGAAGTGATAGGGCCTGATCCACTAGAATTGAATAAAATTTAAAAGTGAGTTGAAATCTCTAAGCCATTTGCTTTTCAGCAGAGGATGTTGTGGTTGTGGTTGGTGGTAGCATTAAGAGAATCTGTTGGTCTTTTTTTTTTCCTAAAAATTTATCTGGGCAAGCGTATCTTTAATTCACCAAACACAGTAGCTGTAGGTATTTAAACATTCAGAATATTGTCATGTAAATATTCACAAAACTAGTGCTTGGAAAGACAAGAATCCATTTTCTGTCAGAGAGGCGGATTCTATTATCTGATTTCCTTTAAGAAAATATGTGGGTAAGTTTTCATGTTTATTTATAGCTGCAGCTTTCATTATATCTTGCTTTCCTATGTGTCATTTCATGCATTATTCAGGAGTGAAAATGAAACAAGATACAGTGAAAATTTGGCTATAGAACAGCCTGGAATTACACCAACTTCATCTAGTGAAGGTGCCTTGTCTTTGAAAAAGGGCATATTTTCTCTGGTAGGTGAGAAAGGTGTGGGGCGAATCCAGTTAGTACCCAAGGCAGACTAGAGGCAGAGGAGGAAGCCACCAGTGCCTTGGCTCCAGGGCAATAGAGAACCATGTGTGATGTGGCCATTGTTATGTGCAAAAGTGCAGTGGATTTGATTCTCCAAAAGACCTTTAAGTATTACTGCATCTAATCTGATGTAGAGAATTGTAGAGAAATACAGGTAATTGACAGGTATTCTTGGGAATACTGTTAGTATGAAGCCTTTCACAGGATGCCTTTGGAGAAGAACAGCACTGGATAACAGACAAGAAGCACTACACAACACTGACCACTCTATCATCCCCTTTAGAAAGTTATGGGCATGCTTCGTTTTTAATATATTTTAAAGTATACATTTTCCCCAACTTTTTTCCCTCTGAATTTTTAGAAAGTAGTTTTTAGAAGTAAATAAATTCACATAGCTCATTCGAGTAATGATTTTCAGTGCTTTTTAATTTAGTTAGACTTCTGCTATACAAAAGGTGATGTTATTCTTTTAACATTTGGTTTCCCTAGCCTTCTGCAACTTTTCTCTCAGCTGAGAAAACTCTCTAAGACATTTTATTACAGGTGTTAATATGACATCTAATTAATCCAACCACCACTATAATTACAAAACCCTCGTTTAAGAAGATAATTACATTTCATTTTCTTTTGATTCAACTGTAATTGTATATTTCATTCGCATTTTAATTTTCCTTCTTAAATGAATAAATCGTGATAAGATGTTTTGATTTCTTTGCAAGTTTGGATATTTTTAAAGATTGCATTTGGTCCTACCAGTTGGATAATAAACAGAAAAATATATAGCTGTATGTAGATAACTCTACTGTTATTGATATTACTATTTCCATAATTCGCTACTTCCAGATTTTGGCCAAAATCCATATGAGCAAATGGAGAGCCCACTATAATATTAAATGTGAGTTACTTTCTGCTACTTGGAAACATGTGCTTTTGGAAGCAAGAGACAGTGTTTGAGGATATGACAACCTTCAGCATAGACTCTGTGAATGGTATGGGTCTAAGTGTTCATTTGAGCCACTTTCTGTTAAATTCAAGAACACTATTATTAACATCTTAGCCTAAGCAAAGTGATACATTTACAGAGAATGATCTATCTGTCTCATCTTCAATTTATGTATTCCTACCATGGTTACCTCTATTGGGTAAAATAATAATGTACAAATAGTATTTGCATGCACAGGAAATTTGGGCAGAGGCCTTAACATAAACCCCATGAAAAATGTCATACAAGCATCCTGCACTTAAATCTCTCTCTCAAGACATTTCTGACCATGGTAAAGCTTTACAACTCAGGCATCTCATGAGACCTAAATTTTTCTGGGTAGAATTCACAATGCCAAGAATTATTTAAAGTAGCACAATAGCCAGATGATTGATGAAAATCAGGTTGTAAGCATCACACGTAAGTTAGATTTCTTTCAGTCTTTCTTTCTTTCTTTTTTTTTTTTTAAAAAAAAATTATCTTGAAGCCCTTTCCTTTTTCCTTCTGCCCACACAATTATCTTTGTTAAAATCCTTCCACAGGGTGTTCTTGAAAAATACGAAATTTATGTCTTGGAGACATTATGGTCTCTAAATGTGCTCAGCATTAGTAACAGCACAGAAACAAAAGTACAAATATCAATGCACTGCCCTAGAAATGAAGTGTCAGTCCAACTCTGAAGTTTTATAAATCAAAGAAGTGTGAGATTGCTATCCACCCTGAGTTTGTCCCTCCAGGGTACCCAAAAGCATGCCAATTAGTGCCAGTTGTGCTGACAGCTATTCATTAAGTCTATCAGAAAACTGCTCTGAGATTTAGGGGTTTCGTTAATTCCTGTAAAAGCATCAGAGCTGGTGCTTTATCCATAGTGGGAAATCCAAATGCTTTCTTTTAGAATAGCTCATGTATGCTTCAATGTGGTCAATAATAATTTTGGTGAGGGTCAGAAATGAATGAATACACTCTTAGCTTTGCTCTGCTCTTGCTTGCTGAAGCATAGCAATGAGTACTTACTGGCACTCCTGACCCTAAAGGGGTGTTCTCTTTTTTTTCTGCACATCGTAGCAGAGCTTTGCTATACACATAATGCTCTCTAGAACAGTGTACCATCTGCAGTTTTCATGGATAAGGTCAGATCATGCCGGCAAGCAAGAATGACAGGAAGGAAATTTTCACTCTCAAGAGGTATTTTATATATCAGAGAGAACAAGCTGAGATTTTGAGACTTAAAAGGTTTCCTGGATTCTTGAAACTTAAAAGATCTCCCAGGATTTCATGGTATTGATAGGAGTCAAGACCATTTGAATGAAGTTCCTTCTATTTCTACTTGGATGCACATCAGAATGTTATTAGAGATCAGGAGAACACGTCTGAAATGAACCTCCCAATTGCCCACACTTCCCATATTCCCACTTGAATCATGGACTCACTGTGGAATGCTCCAGAAAGACTGCTTTTTGAAGAATCACAGAACTGTAGAGGTTGAAAGGGACCTCTGGAGATCAACTAGTCCAACCCTCCTGCTAAAGCAATTTCCCTACAATAGATGGCATAGGAAAGCATCCAGGTGAGTTTTGAATATCTCCAGAGAAGGAGACTCCACAACCTCTCTGGGCAGCCTGTTCCAGTACTCTGTTGCCCTCAAAGTAAAAGAGGTTTTTTCTTGTGTTCAGATGGAATCTCCTGTGTTTCAGTTTGTGCCTGCTGCCTCATGTCCTCTTGCTGGGTACCCCTTGACCAGAGTGTGACCCCATCCTCTCAACACTTGCCCTGTAGGTTTTCATAAGCATTGATGAGATCCTCTCTCAGCCTTCTCTTTTCCAGGCTGAACTGTCTTGATTCTCTCAGACTGTCATAAGAGAGAAGCTCCAGGCCATTCATCATCTCTGTGGCTCCTCTTTCTATGAGATCCCTGTCTGTCCTGAACTGAGGAACCCAGAATGAGACACAGCACTCCAGATGTGGCCTTACCAGGGGAGAGCAGAGGCGGAGGATCACCTCCCTCGAGCTGCTGGACACACTCTTTTTAATGTGGCCCAGGATACCATTGGCCTTATTGGCCACAAGGGCACACTGCTGGCTCACGACTAACCTGCTGTTCACCCGGAACAACCAGGTCCATCTCTGCAGAGCTCCTTCTGACAGGTCAGACCCTAACCTGTACTAAAGCATGCAGTTATTCTTCCCTGTCGGGTGCAGGACTTTACACTTGCTCTTGTTGAACATAATCAGGTTCCTCCATGCCCAGCTCTCCATCATGTCCAGGACTCGCTGAATGGCAGCACAGCCTTCTGGCATATCAGCTGTTCCCCTCCGCTTTTATAATCAACAAACTTTCTGAAAGTGCCCTCTATCCCCTTCATCCAGGTCACTGATGAAGATTTTAAACAAGATCAGGCCCAGTACCAAGCTCTGGTAAACATGGCTAGATACAAGCCTCCAAGTAGAATCTTGGCACTGCTTGGTGTGAAAGGGAGCTGGAAGGTGTGCTCTAGGAACAGACAGAATGTCAAGCAGCTGTTCAGCTGATCTGACTGAACCCACAGCAGTCCTCCCTTACCAATCCCAAATGGTTGCTCTTAGCACAATCTGGGTCACCTTACCAAGCCTCTTCTCTCCTGAAGCACTAGTTACTGATGCTGACCTAGACTAGTTTCTGTTCTGGGATTCAGATGGCTTAACTCTCCCTAGCAACAGAAATTACTGTGGATGATTTTCTTCTTTAGTTTACGTCATGAAGGATGAGAGTTGAACACTTGATACTTTTTCTTGATTGAGACAGTATGGATGTTACTATTATCCATGTAAAGCTCAAAGTTTTTCATATGCGAGCTTTTTGAGTTTTGTGCCCTAATGATTGCATTTTATGTTAGAAAGAAACTCTGAATATACTATCCAATTTTTACTTAGTAACTTGCCATTTTTGTCACCACTTATTCTGTTTTGTGAAATATGTACATTTTTTATGATATCTGCTATTTTATACACCTCTATCATTACATTTGCTTCATATATTTCTCTACTTGTCTCATAAGCTCATTATGCAGGCTTGGCTCTTGAAGTCCCATGTAAACGATTTCATTCTTTAAAAATATATTTTTTTCCTTTCTCCCTCACTATTTTTTTTTCCGTCCTATAACTTGAGGTAGGATGACAAAACTGAAAATAATATTGGTGCTAGAAAGACACCAATAATTGATCTAAGCAACAGATCTCATCTCCATTTCTTTCAATCTTTGCATTCACATGACATTAGAGATACGACTTGAGACAGAGAATAGAATTTGCCTCAATGCAAATAAATTGAATGTAAAATTATTTTTTTCTTATCTAGCTTGTTTTTTTTTCTGAGAGCTAGAATAAACAAATTCAGTTTATTCATTCAATTTAACCAATTTAGTTCTATTCATTGAAATCTTGGGAAGTAGGCATTAAAATTATTCCTTCATTGTGGATTTGAATTATTGTTTATAAATGGGATCAGCATAGCTATTATTAATAACTTAAATTCACAGCCTCCCTAGTTTTTACATTGCTGTGATCTTACATTTCTGAAATGTGTGTATATATACAAACATACACATATATGTGAATGCATTACTTGATGTCAATAACTTAATGAAGGTGTTTCTATTTTTTTCTTTCTTCTGAGAGCATAAAATATAAGAATGTACCTTGATATCATGGTTTCAAAAATCACTGTCACTCTTTGGAAGGCATCATGAAATTTCTGTTTACACTGATTGGAGCAGAATTGGTTTCATGAACTGAACATTTCTGAAAATGTAAAGACTCCATGTGTGCAGGTGAAGACTCTAGGGAGCCTAGAAGGGACCCAAAGCTTCCATTTTCTCAATTTACTACCTGCTAAGTCATGAGGTTGTTTTAATTAGGATTTTTTTTTTTCTCTTTCTTGATGCGTTGGGCAGATTTTTCTATTACTTTTCCTCTGCTCTGAAAAAAATAAAAGACTTGAGAAAACTTGTTACTTTTCATGAATGTGTAATTGATATTGATATAACCTGGGTCTGTTCAGCCTGGGGAAAAAAAGACTTTTTGAGGGATCTGCCAAACAATACATAGGTACAGCTGCCAAAATGTCTTTTACTTAAATTGGAATTAGAGCCTACATTTAATGATATAAGTGCTTATGTGGGACAAAAAGAATTCCATAGTTGCACTGCCTTTCTGATCAGCACTTCCCCATTACAAACCAAACTAATCACAAATAAGGAATTTTAACAACTTCGAAGTTATTAGAGAAAATAACATTTACAGTACTGTAAACCTTTAATCTTCTCCTAAAAGTGAAAAATTATGTCCAAAATACTAAAAGCTATAATTTCCTAAGTTCAGTTGAGAGCAGACACTTAAGCATGACCAGAAAAAAAAAAAAGAAGGAAAAAAAAAAAAAAGAGAAAGAAAGAAAGAGAAAGAGAAAGAGAAAGAAAGAGAAAGAGAAAGAGAAAGAGAAAGAGAAAGAGAAAGAGAAAGAGAAAGAGAAAGAGAAAGAGAAAGAGAAAGAGAAAGAGAAAGAGAAAGAGAAAGAGAAAGAGAAAGAGAAAGAGAAAGAGAAAGAGAAAGAGAAAGAGAAAGAGAAAGAGAAAGGAAAAATGAGTCCCCACAGTGATTTAAGTTGTCAACCTTTTATCCTCAACCTTGAATTATGTTTGTGTCCTGAGACCCTCTTGTCCAAAAGGGCCAAGAATGAAACAAAACTAAGGCTACTAATAAGAGATTCTGAAAAATGGGCACCTCATTCTGACTGTGATCCCTCATCTTGACTCAGGTCTGAGGTTATGTGCCTGTGTTGGCTCTGTCTTTTACAGAGTTGCATATCTCTTGAGGTGGGAAGAAAGGTGGAGATGGGTAGAGGAATACTGAGTGTAGGCAATCATATAATCGTACAGAATCATAGAATCCTTAAGCTTGGAAAAAAGTCACTAAGATCACCTAGTCCAGCCACCAACCCATCACCACCATGCCCACTAACCATGTCCTTCAGTACCACATCTATTTTTTTTTCTGCAGCTCCTCCAGGGATGGTGACTCCAGCACCTTCCTGGGCAGCCCATTCCAATGCCTCACCACTCTTTTGCAGTATGGATCCTCTGCCTGTGTTCACGTCTGTGACTTAACATAGTGATATCCATAGTCTTTGCTGTTTATAGCATATACAGGAGCTTATGCACTGACTTTAACGGAAATGGGTTTTTAGTCAGAACTAGGAAATCTTTTATACAAGCGCACGTATTGGATTGCAATATAGTTCCCCATAGGAAGTGTCAAATGCAATAATACTAATTCACTTCAAAAGCTTTTTCCATTCAGTTTCTGTAATTCTCTGAATATTTTTGTTTTCATTTCGCTTACACTAATATATTTTTAACTCCAGCTTTGAGACTAAAAAAGTACATTTACTACTTGAAGAGAGTTTTCCCTCTCTTCAATATAATATATCATCAGATATATCATATATATCATCAGATTAAATTCAGCATCTTTTTGTTTAATATGAGAATAATAAGAAAATTGGTAGTCTGTATGTTTAAATAAACCACTGCTACATTCTTATGGCCATGGCTTTCTTTCATTACTAAATGCTACAAAATATGGAGACATGAATGACATAAACTGTAAGTCAGATCAGCAGCTTTGAGAGTATCTTTCCTCAAAATATTAAAAGCCTACAAAGCTGAAATAGTTAATGCACCAGGACTAAATGGGAATTTGTCAGCAAAGTTCCATTTATCAGTATCTGTCATTCAGATTCTAGGAACACTGGAAATCGTTGTTGTTGTTGTATGCTTCCCCTGGGAGTTACCCTACTTGTGGGAGCGTGCTCATGAGAGCTATAGGAGTACAGAACATTTCAAAGCAAGATTTTGTCTGGCTTTCAGAATAGCAAAATGCACCTAAAAATAAAAGAAATTAGATCAGAAATTTTCAGGACAGACTCGTGGAAGGTGTTATTCGGGTGTTCCATTTGACCATTTTCTTCCCTGACTGATATATTCTGGGTTCAGGATGCGGTGGTGGGGCAGCTGCTCATGAAAGCCAGAGCACTAGCCCCAACTGACAAGACAATGTGGTAAAAAGGAATCTAAATTCTTCTAGGAAGTGGTGGTGAAATTTCTGAAGAGGTAACACTAAATAAAGGATTTGAATTTACACCAAAAGAAAAAAAAAAACAACAACACATAGGTCCAATTTCCAAGGGGAAATAATAGGTCCAATTTGACAAGTAGCACTTCTTGAGAAAACTTCAGTCATGAAGACCATTAGTCTGACCTCATTTACCAGCACAGAATTCACTTAAAACTGATTATTGTAGCAACTTATCTGTCATGCTCTTTTTAAGTACAAAGGACAAGAAAAATTGAATCAGTGTAGTAATTATCCTAAAATTATCTTCATTTCTCATAATTTTCTATATGTTAACAAGAAAGAACAATGTAACCAATGAACTAATTACTTGTTTCTATCTGAATCCTATTTTTTGCAAGAAAAAATAGTCCTAAACTAATTATTCTAAAGCTTTTATTTTACTCTTCCTTGTATTTTACATCTTGGAGAGCAAAAATTGATGAGCTAGTAAAATAATTAACCTAAATGCTCCCCTTTTTCTGAATATATTCATTCACTTGGTATCAAACAAAGGAAACAAAAGCAAGTCAATGAATTTGCCACTGTAGAAAACAGAATCTTTCTATTCTTTCCCTCTTGGATGACATATGCAGACTGAAAAGAAATATGATTTGATGCCGTTTCCACAGTGTTTTTAGACAGAGTTGCAGCTGGGCCTCTTTAGCAAGGCTTTGTATTCTGCTCCCTTCCTTCCTCCTGTGAGCTGGTGCTCTCTGAGCAGAGCAATACACTGCAGGGCTTAGACACTAATGTGGGGATCTGTGAATATACTGCTCAAGGCAAGTGCCCCTCTGAGCTCTCTGAGCTGTAGTGAACACAGTTTTATAGGCTGTCACTAGTTTAAGCTAAGGCTAAAGGCAATGTTGCATTAGAAGAAAGGAGAGAAACCTGTCTCAGGAGAATGGAAGCTGCTGCTTGTGTTCACTGATTGTGGAACTGTGTTGTTCTGTTCTGCAGTGAACAGAAGTCTAGCTATGGCTAAAAGTGGCACCTTTTTAATTGCATCTTCACATGTATATGCATGCCAATATACAGCAATATAAGTCCAAACTGTAAACCATAATCTCCTATCCTTATAAATTTAGGAGGATACTGAAGAAATTGAAGCTCCTGAACTGCAAGCCAAATCTGGATGCCAAGTGCCATCCTCTGTTTACCTGTATCCCAGGAATACTTTCTGGCTCACAAACGCCCTTCAAACTGCATGCCATCCCAATACAGATCAGGTTAAATCTGCAAATCTTCTACCTTTGGTTAGGAAGGAAAAACTTTTCCTCTCTGCCTTTAGATCAGAGATCATTATATTTCTTTTTACTAAATGTAAGCCTCTTTCTGACCGCAGCAATAATCCTAGGTATTCAGTCTTTTCTGGCCTGAACCTTAAATTGAAGCTGAGCCATACTCCCTATCCAGAAATTACTAGATATGCATTAAGATTATTTGTAGTTTCCATCATTTTATCCATAAGCATATAAGGTACTTTATTACTGCTTCAAATTCCAACCCATATGCTTTGATGACAGGGGGTCTGTTCCTGGTCCAGAGACAGCAATGAAGTACTTATTCTTCTCAGCCAGAGACTTTGCCTCAGCCTTGTATAATCCAGTTTATTAATTATTTTTATTTTGTCTGGATTTTATTCAAACCAGAAGCGCTATTTCAATATTTAACATAACCTAGTGACCTAAACGGTCTGAAAATTTAAACCTAGCCTAATCCCAGCCCAGAAGCAACTGCATATTTTAAACCAGCATATGTCTTTCACTTCTATGAATGTTCTTTTCTATTTTGACAAGCAGGTGAGCATGTAGTGAGAAAAGACAAGGTCTTATTGCTGAGATGGGCAAGGTTTGAGTTAGAAGCAGAAAATGCTTTACCGTTTATGACAGTGGGGATTGAGAGGGTCTGAGCCTTAATATACGAAGGTCCTAACTCTCAAGCTAACTAGTTTATGTGGCTATCAGCCAGTGATGGTTCAAACTCGCAAACTGTGTAGGTGTGTATTTTTTATTGTGTGTCAAATAGAAAAATGATGTTTTTTTCTTTTTTCTTGCTTCAGCTTTGTGATTATATTGCTGAGCTTATAGCTGTATATATATAAATATTCAGACAAAATGATATAAGTAAGGGGAAAACTAATGATAATAAAGTTTGAATAGTTTACTAACTAGCAGTGCCTGGGTCTTGCTAAAGAGTAAGAATTTGTTAAACTTCTGCAAGAAAGAAAACCAGAGCAACCAAGGAAGAGCTGATATTTAACTGGAGTTCTGAGATCATTTGGTAGACTGTGATTTGACAGTCTAGAAAGTACTCTTCGTTCATTAAATAAGCCACCTCTATTAAATAAGATGGGCTTGATGAGTAGTATGTATCTCTCTTCAGAAACTGAAAAGCTGAAAGTACATTTTGAATTCTAGTAAAATGTTTAATTACATAGTACTAGTATGACTGTCTCCTGGCTAGCTGAGAGCTGTGGCTAACATGAAGCCAGTAGAGTGGCCAACGTGAAGATAGGTAGACAACTGGAGATGGTATTATTAATGCTAGATTTTCATCAGGCTTGTGTTAAAGTTCATGATTAAAAATGGTGCTCACAACTGTGGGGACAGGGATTACTTTTACCTTGTAAACTGCATCAACTAAGGAGGTAGGCTAAGGAGTGGTCCTGTAGGAGTATAATACTACTGGGTAGCTTCAGGTATCTGCATAGGGAAGACGGCTTTTGATTATTTCACAGAATCACTAATGTTAGGGATTGGAAGGGACTGTGAAAGGCAGATATCTGTGGAAGAGAGATACTCCCTTTGGCTATCTGATGCCACTCTAGAGATTATGTTTACTTCAGAGATAAACCATTCAACATTTCAACTTGGTTAAGAAAAGCTTCTGTTCAATATTAATGGTTTAAGAATGGAAAATCTTGCCACCTTCTGGCTCTTTTCGGTCTAGCAGTTATTCTGGTCCTTTCACCTTCTTTGCCTCACAGTCAGAGTTCCAGCCAGACTCCAACTTGATCCCAACCACCCCAAAACCCTTTAACTACACGGGGCTAATTGAAAGGGTTATCCTTTCCTTATCTTAGACTTGGGCATACTTAGAGGGTTCAACAATAATTTTAAAACTCTATCACTCTTTACTGTGTATTTGTCCTTTAACTCAGAACCTGACTCTAGTTCAACATCACAGGCAAAAGACAATTACTAGATCCAAAACTAGCCAAAACACCTTTGCCCTTGCTATGCTCAAAACTATAACTGCAGCTTGTAAAATTTTAACTATTTTAATGTTAACTTGAATTCTAACTTGAAATCTAGCCTTCAAGTAAGGAAACATCAATTTGTTGAAGGACAACTAATAGACCATCACTCTTCTTTCTGTAACTGCTCCACAGATCTCTAAGGCTATATGCCGAGCTTAGAAGCAAAGGGATCTTCAAACTAAGTGCTGTTCTATATCCTAACCCGGTTCCTACTCTTAACTGTGGATTAAATGCCAGTACCCATATATCCTGGACTTTTCCTGAATCAGCTATAACTCCTCACCTTAGTCCTTGTCTCCTAGTCTTTCATGACTCTTGTAAAGCTGTGTGGAAAACCCATGCTGTTCCATGGGTTTTAAGGCCTAATTTTAACTTCCCTCCCGTATTTCATATCAGATCCAAAATGTCTCAGGTTGTGTAGGAAACCTGCTCCCAGAACTGTTTCTCAAATTCAGAAGCTTAGTGAGCATGGTGCTGATGGGTTGGAGGTTGGACTAGAAAATCTTAGAGGTCTTTTCCAACCTTAATGATTCTATAATTCTATGATTAAAATGTTTATCTCAGAATTAATATTAAGCCATTCAGATTTCCTGGAAAAAAATAATTACATTCCGACTCTGCGTGCCTGGCATGTTAAGGAAGCACTTGTTTCTTTTAATCCTGCTACTTCTAGTCTTAACTCTAATGAAATTATAGCACCATCACCTATCAAATCCTAATAGTGTCTTAAAACATGCACCCTGAAGAAGTCCTACCCTAACCTTACAAGACAGGGCAACAGATGTCCCAGTGCCTTGCTGCTCCCCGTTCCATAACTCTAGTCTTAATCAATCCACAACAGTATACAGCAGAATTTGTCACTAGCTCAATAATTAACATTAAGTCACCCATTTTAGTACTGCGACTAACTGCTCTGAAATGGTCTGAGCAATTCTGTCAGACAGGGAGCTAGCAGAAGATACTTGCTAGTGTTAAGGTTGCTGTAAGATTTAAAACAGCACAGCCTGCTGTATTTTTTGGTCTTGTCAAGATCAATAACAATTGTAGCTGACATGGGCAAATAGCTTAGGCTGAATTTGGAAGAAGGATGAATTACAATGTTTTTCATCATGGCTGCAGTCAGGTTTGTAACAATCCTGTGCTTCTGCCTGCAAATACTGCATGTCTAACTAAGGTGAGCAATCCCAGGGCACGGATGAGAGAGAAAGAGCCCTGGAGAGTTTGGGATTCCTAGATCATCTCTGGAAAGGGAAGAAAGTCTGGCCTTTATCCTGTAGGATACAGTGAGTTTTTATTTTAATATTTTTAACTCAAGTTTAGAACTAAAGACAGCAGAAACAAAGGAATGAAATAAACTCCTGAATTACTACTACCAGACTCACCTGAGAGCACACAGATTATATTTGATTCTGAGACTATAAGGTCTGAGTTATTTACTGTATTAAGGTTATATTTAGACTTGCAATCATGGTTTGGGGCAGCTGATGTAGAAGAACTAATGTTGAGTGTGAATTACGTATAGCATACAGAGCTGGTCCTTATAGAAATATTTTGTGATTAGGTATGGGTTAAATGGAGCTGGTACACTATTAAGTTAAGTGATGGTTTGGCATTTGACATGATCAAGAGGAAAAGAAAAAACAACCAAAATCTTTTTATCTTGCCAGTTTACTCTACTGAGGCAGATGAATTGTCATTTTTGCCAAAAAGGAGGGTTGCTGGTTGAGTTAGTTTAAGGCAGGATTACATATGAGTCATAATTAATGCCAGTAATTAAGAAACCAGGGGTTGAATTTAACCGGGGGTTAGTTTAATTGCTCATCTGTATGAGAATAAGCTAACATCAGGTAGAACATGTTGTCTTAGTGTGACTGGAAATACTGAACAATGGTGAGGAATAGATTCACAATTACTGCTGGAGTTAGTCAAGGACATTTTGGAGTATTATGTTTTCGTAGTAATGTCTTTAGTTTAGGATTAGCATCATGTCTGGCTATGGTGGTTCATTGATGGATCCTATTAGGCCTGCAGAGCTAAGATGAAAGTATCAGCAGTGGCACTGGGCATTTCGTAGATACTGGGACTGAGGAAGCTTGCTACACTTGTGTGTTAGGGCAAACATTTGAAACAGCAGAGCTAATTTGATCAAATTCACAAGATTATCAGGACTGGGATGATGTTTTAAATAGGTTGTAATTACTTCAGAAACTAACAGGAGTTGTTGCTCTACCGTGTCAGATATGTGTTTAGAAATTGTTCTATCAAGGAATGAAGAGTTGAGGTCAGAAGACTGAAGAAAAAAGATAGGCTTGTTAATTTCAGATATGATATTTGGACATTGGGATACTTGAATAAGATAAATATGTAGATGTAACTGCATTTTTAAAATAATAATGGTGTTGGGATTGTACAGACAGTGGAAAAATTCAGATCACTTTTCATAGCATACCTTGACATAGGTTGCATAATATTACTTCTAGTCTACTGCACTTTATTAAGCTCAGGCTACCCTTAAACCCCTTTGTTTTAGTGCTGGAAATTCTGCCTAGCTCAAATGGACATAGCAAAACAGATTTATCCTGCTCAGGAGCAGCACTAAACACTGTCTAGCATGCTTTCCAAAAATCAGAGTGTTGGACAGCTGTGGCTGGGCATAGGCTGGCTCAGCACCTGAGGCAAATCAAGATCTATTATTTCAGACTTAGCTGAGGTTGTCCTCAAATATTCTTCTCTTGTTAAACAAAAACATTTGGTGAGTTCTAGTGCAGGTTTCAGAGAAGAGAAATACCTACATGATACAAAATTTGAAAACTCATTTGCAAATTAGTAACTAAAATACAAAAAAAAAAAAAAAAGCATTATTAAAAGAATACACAGAGATGACTTCTATGTGTATGCATGTGTTTGAAAATAATAAAAAGAGGAATAAGTGATATTCAACATATTTTTACTAGAAATTTTACTTTTTATAAATAAAATAAATATTGCTAACATCCTCCTGGTTACAAAGAAAGCAGTGGCCACCTTCCTTTTAACTTTAATAGCAGTACCCATAATACTGCAAGGAAATCAGTACAGAAGTGTAGGTCACATTATGCACCGCAAAATTACACCACAGTAAAAGACACTGCTACTTGATGGCCCACTAGTGGTCCAGAAGATGTTTTTTTTTCACTGACTCTGGTCTCATGTGAGCATCAGAGAGAGCTCTGTGAAAGTGAGCATTTCCAAGTGGCTCAGTCACAGTAAGACAGCACCAATAATGATATTCGGTTACTAAGACTTGGTCTCACTCTAGTGGTAAATGATGAGGATGAAGAAAAGCCAATAGTTAATGATAAATAGTATTGAACGGAGCACAGAAATCCGACCAAATGCCCATTCAAGTCTATGTGGGGATATTATATGAATTTATTCCTAATAAATGAAAAAAGATGAAAGAATTAGGTCTTGACAAGAGAATGTAGTACTGACAAAAAAAAAAAATAAAAATGGTAATGTTATTATCTGACAAAAACATGACAAAAACATGTTCAGTAGACACTGAGAATTTGAATTTTTTCATTGAACAGTGGTCATATAATCTTAGGGTTATAAAGTGCTTTGGATTGGAAAGGATCTTAAAGTGATCTTTACACATAGAATCATAAAATCTTAGGGATTGTGAGAGATCTCTGGAGATCATCTAGTCCAACCCCCTTGTAAAAGCAGGTTCCCTAGAAGAGATTGCACAGGAAGCTGTTCAGCTGAGTTCTTTGGAGAAGGAGACTCTACAACCTCTCTCAAGGGAAAACAGGCAGCCTGTTCCAATGTTCTATCACCTTTGCAATAAAAATGCTTTTCCTCATGTTCAGATGGAACTGTATTCCTTTTTGTGCCCATTGCCGCTGACAAGAGCAGAGACACCTTCCATTAGCAACCTGGTCAGGTTGCTTAAAGATTCGTCCAACCTGGCCTTGAACACCTCCAGAAATGGGACATCCATGGCTTCTCTGGGAACCCTGCAGCATGCCTCACCACTCCTGCAGTGACTAATTTCTTTGAATGTAATTTATATCTCCACTCTTTTAGTTTAAAAGTTCTATAAAGTCTCCCTCCAGCCTTCTCTTCTCTAGGCTGAACATCTCCAGTTCATCTGTTTGGCACATACTGCAAGTTATTCATCCTGCTCACCTAGAACAGAGAGGCATCCTCAAAAAGTGATAAATTCTTCCTGCTTTAGCTATTGCCTTTAGTTGGAATGAATTATCTTCTGAAGGTACCTTAGCTTCCCCAGTTTGTTTAAAGTATTAACAGAATAGGGAAGGAAGTCTAAATGCTTTCACCTGGAATTACTTTTGATTTTTGGAACTTGAACCACAATGTTTCAGTTACAATTACTCCAATATTAGCACGACAACAAGTTCGAAGAAGTCTTAGTCCAACCGCTCTCCCCCAAAATGAAAAAGAAATTTCCTTGCAACAGGAGATTGTTTTTATTCTGCGTATAGAGTACCAGCCAGGTCTTCTTCAGAACACTTCATGCCTCTTTCCCATAATTAGTGCATTCATCATCTTGCAAAAGCATGCAAGTACTTTTAAGAATGTCTTATGAGAGCTGATGGTGTCTACTCTGCCTATGTAACCATCTTCTCTGACATTTAATAACACCTGCAATAAAAGTGGTCCCATGAGACTGTACCCATTTAAATTAGGTCTGCATGTTTCTGTTGCTTTATAGTAAACCTACTTTTTATTTTTCCAATTATGAAATGCTTTTCTAAAAAAAGTAAATTGTTAGATAATCTTAACTGGTATAGTGCAACCTGTAGAAGTGGTAGTAATGGCTCTTCTCCAAATAAATTTGACTGATCTTATTCACCTGAGTGAAAAGTAGCAAGTGTATGCATCAGAAAAAATCCATAATAGTTCCAACAGATGTTAAGACAACATGCAGCCTCACTAATTTTATGGACACACATTTTCATTTAATTCCATTTACATTAGTATAGAGTGATTGACACTGATGTTTTCCAGAGTTCACGCTAGAACATTGTATTTTACATCCTTCCTCCCCCCCCCCCCCAAAAAAAAAAAAGCACCTTATTTTGTAAATGCAAAGAAGGCAAAGGAGAGGCTACCACTATGTTCCCCAGTCAGGTATAACATTGTGAGCAGGCCTAGGGAGCAAACCATCAGGTGCAGAGTGCTCCCTGCCCCACAGTATGCATATTTCAGGCAAGAAGAGCAAGTGGCTTTGGGCTAACTCTTGCCCATGGTCTTACCTCCCACTCACCTTTGAGATAGATGAAGCTTCTGAGGAATATATTTCAGTTCAGTTATATTGAAAAGGAATCCAGATTCTGTACTCTAGTTCACCTTTGTGATGTGAACCAAAGCATAACAAATAGAGAGCATTGGAGGAACACCTTGAAAGAGTATTCCTGATCCGAGTAAAACACTAATGCAGACACACAATGAGAATAGGCATCAGGAAACTACTAATGGCAATAAAAAAACCATTGTTTTCACCCACTTCCAATTTTGGAGACATAAGTGTCAATTTACCTCTCACCGTCACCAGCTGGAAAGTGAGATGAAGCAAATAAATTCCTTTACCATTTACCTATAAACAACAAATTCTCTTAATTGCCTTCTTAAATTCTGCTCACTGGGATTACCATGGGAGATTTTGAGACTTTGACTAACACATCTAGGCATCATCAGGCATGACGCCAAAACAAATCTAGACCTGGAAATACAGCCCTTGTTAGGTAAACAGCAGTAGAAGTACTCATCTTCTTGTTGAACAGAGTGCTTATGCAGATAATCAGGTGATCCAAAGAAGATATCAACAGGAAAAGGGCTAAGAATAGCATGGAACTTTTCTACAAAACTGTTAGGCACTCACAGAAAGATTTTTTCTTTTGTGAACTGTTGAGAAGCTAATGCCACTTTAATGCCACTTATTCTGTTCTCACAAATCTTTGGGGAAATCATCAGTCTGATGGCAACTGAGGAAATACGTGATATAAAAGCAGAATATCATTTGAATTGGGTACATAACATCTGTCCTGTGGGAAAAAAAAAAAAAAACACACACACACAAAAAAAGAGAAAATTAATTAATAATTTGAAGGTGTGTTCAGCAAGAAACTTGTTTTTAATATTGTGTCATTGCATTTTCTTAACAGGTAAAATATCTTCAATTTACCGCCTAGACCTGAACACACAAATGGGTTTTGAAATGTTGCCATTCAGCAGGCCAGCCAATTAGTTTAAATGCTCTCATTTATTTAATGGTGAGATGTTATAATTTAATCAGTGTACATAAGCGATTGTTTACTATTTGTGATAGTTAATATTGCTTAATTCTGAGAACAAGTGACTTGGATAAAATGAAGAGTAAAAGGAGAACTCTAGTTTGTGAATAAGTCAAATATCAGTTTCATAAAACTGCAAACAGTTCAGAGAATAAAAGGCAGATGAAAATGTTACTTCAATCACTACAAATGCATCATTTCAAATTACAAGTGTTTTTCAAGTATTGCAACAAGCAACAAAGAATAATTAGAATAAAATTTGTATTAGCCAGAGCAAAAACTGGGTTTTCATCAAAGTACAACAGAGTCTTGCAGAAGTGATGGGAATGTACTTTAAAATGTGCATATGGTTTAATGAAATTCTCAGTTCTCCAAGACATTTATTTTAAAGGATTTCATGTGACTCACATGTCAAACAGCCAGAAATTGCCCATCAAGAAGTTGGAAATATTAGCACTGATGTCAGTTAAAATTGTTGATAGAATTGTGGGTTGTATCATAACATATGAATTTTTGTGTATTCTACTTTTGTGCTTCTTGAAGACATGCTGAATGAACTCTAGCCTCCAATAGAGAAGCAAATAACAATAATATTTTTATAGCTATTAAATCATGCCTCATACTCTTCCCATGTCAACTTCTATTCTCTCTTTCACAGCCTATTGCATTTACCTGTGTTTTGCTATGAGCTCAGTTAGCTAGCAAACTAAATCTAATGTGATAACTTACTGACTCTAGATTGTCGTTGTAAATATCAGTCAGAAGTGTGCTATCTTTAATTTTAAAAGGATAAGACAATAAAAGACAATTTTGTCTGCTATAGGTCCATGAAAATATACAAACCAACCATTTTTTTGTCTGAAACGCAGAGGAAAAGCATGAGATAAAATTGTGATTAGTGAACTTCTGATACCTCTGTTATGTTTTTCAGGAGCTAACAGACCTGTACATTTTGCTCTTTGGGTTCAAACTTTGGAAAAATAAATTCTGTGGAAACATAATCAAACACCAGAATTAACAGAACTCTTGTTTGCTTTCACCTTAATAAAGACATCAACATCTCTTTACAGCAAGTGAACTGATGAAACTTGTCTTCTTGTTATGAAAAAAAAATTGGTGGCACAGTACCAGGATTTGTTCTCAGTATCCTTGTTCATTTAGATGTTGTGCATGTCCTTTGTAATGTTAATGTTCAACAATGTCCAATTCCATTGGAAGCCCTCTACCAGGTGGGATCAACAGCAGAGGAGAACAGATGGCTGTATGTAACCAGGTCCTTGACTATTAACCATTCTGAGGCATGTGGGGTTTCCTTACGTAACAGGGCTGGAAATAAGTACCCATGAAATTCATGTTCCATAAAACTAGGACAGAGTACTTTCATTCATATCTGCCCTGAAGATTTGTCTATACTAAATCTTGTCATGAGAACATGCTTTTTTCAAAGGCTTACATATCCATTACATATCTGTCATCTGTCTGTTCCTGTCACAGTTTTATCTCCAGGAGGAAAAAGACAAGCACTGTTTCACAGACAGGGAGGATGTTCATGTTTTAAGTGATGATAACAACTTAAATTCTTTTTAAAGTTGTTGTATGCTTTTACTATTAAACTAATAATCTTGAAATTTTAAGTTGTACAAGATATTATGTTCTTAATAAAAGTGATTAAATGATCACATTTTAAGAAATAACGTTTTAAGCAAACTTTAAACATGAAGTTTGCTGTTCTGCTAAAAGGGATTACTGATAATTGTTTAGGACACATATGAGCTATAATTTGGCAACTGCTGCAAAATTACTTTGAAATACTGAATTAAAGATGCTCCAGAAACACAATGTTCTGTTCATTCATGTGAACACAGCAGTGCTCACAGGAGAAACTTATGGCTGATTGTATTGCTTGTGAGGGTGCTGACTTAAGTTCTATTTTTTTTGGTAATCTAAGAATTACTCTCCTTCTGCCACCAAAATGGAATTTTTCTAACTGATGAGCATTGGCAGATATGGATTATGAGCAAGGAAATGGCAGACAGATCCATGTTATATAAAAAATAATGAAATTGAGAAAGAACAGACTTCTCATAATAGCCTCTTCTGAATTACTTGTAAAATCTCATGAAATTTCACTCTGGCCATATTAACTGTCAGAATCCAATGCTCCTAGCAGGTGTGTTCATGTTCACAGATTCATAGAATGGCCTGGATTGAAAAGGACCACAATGATCATCTGGTTTCAAACTCCCTGCTAGGTGCAGGATTGTCAAACACTGGACCAGGCTGTCCAGAACCACATCCAGCCTGGCCTTGAATGGCTTCAGGGACGGGAGATTCTTAACCTCCTTGGACAACCTGTTCCAGTACATCACCACCCTCCCTCTGAGTGAAAAACTTCCTCCTAATATCAAACCTAAACCTCCCCTGTCTGAATTTAAATCCATTCTCCCTTGTCCTGTCTTCATTACAGGAGAAGCAAGAACCATCGTACACAAAGTGAATGTGGATGTTGAGACTGTGTACCATGAAGACTACAAAAAAAGTAATTGAAATGTGTGTGCACGTATATTTTAGAAATAATTTTGCCACTGACTGCAATTAAGTGTCTATACATGTTACTCAGATCAACTTTAGAGCTATTTTTATTATTCAGTTATTTACCAAATGGTCATTTAATGTTTAGAGTGCTTTAAGTTGGTGCTGCATTTACTCAAATCAGGGCCTTTTTAATTATTTTTTTGGACTTAATCTTTCCTTCTTTTGTATCTTTCCTTTTTTGTATCTTTGCTACAATAAATTATTTCTTTGTAATATATGTTATATATTCTACAAGCAATAGATTCCTGAAAGCTCTATCTGAAGAATGTTGTGCTTGGGTTATGCATTGGTGAAATCTTTCTGCCTTATTCATTCTACATAACTGTCAGATCTGAGCTTGTTTGATAGCACAGAGCTTAGGCAGAGCATGTCTACAAGGCTGTGTGTATGAGATATACAAAACCATATGCAGGAAACATAAGTCTGAATTTACTTGATTTTCATTTCTCTACTTGTGAGACAATTACAGTAGACATCATTAATGTTAATAGAGTACTATCTAAGAGAATAAGAGGCTAAGGATGGTAAAAAAAATAAGAATTTATTCTGAAGACAATTACTAAGTCAGAAAACTATTCTTAAAGTCCACGTGATTGTCTTTTAATGCCTATGCCATGTGTCAGGATAAACTTTAACAAGTTATGATTGTTGTGTTTTCCCTGATATCTTAACCTAATAACAAAGAAAATCACATTAAAATATGTATCTGACTCACAGTAAAGTACAAATTATTATGTACTCATCTTCACCCACTTTATCAGTTCTTGCCTTTGTTTGTATGATTATTCCTGTCACAGTTATAAAGTGTTTGTTCTTGGTAGGCATATTTTTTGTCCTTTAATCATTCAGGAAGTTCAGGAAGGGGAAAAAAAACAGCAATAAAATTAGCCCCCTTAACTTCTCCCCATAAAAAAAAAACTACAAAGAGATTCTGAGGTATTAAAGGAAAAAAGGCATATGCATCAAGTGAGAGGAAAGCAGGAAAAAGTGTTTTATTACTGGGTGTGAAACATTCAATTGAGTTTTTACTTTAGAGCCTGAACAACTATATCATTTTTTCTCAACTGTAACGTTGCAAATTAATAAATAGGTGCATTAGCTAGGACTTTAAGAAAACCCTCTACTTCATCAAAACAGTAAATAAATTAAATGGAGAAAAGCAAAACAAAATAGTTTGAACAAAGAATAGGAACACTAGGGAGAATGTAACCTTTAATATCAGCTGTAAGAAATAATTCCTGTTTGAGACAGATTCTCAGAGGCACTTCTCAAGAGGCAAAAAATCTCACTTTTCTGGATCCTCACCTCCAACTGAAATCTTTGCATGCTTAAGTGTCTCTTCCTTAGTATTAATCTTACAGTTTATCCCATTTAGACATGCTGTATAGTTGTACAATGAAATCATGAGGGACTTCTAGAAACAGCAGTAATTTGGTGTCAAATCTTTAAAAAATTGTATCTAGTCTTCTTAAGCTCTAAACAGAAGCAAAACTGACCCCCCCCCCCCCTTCCTCTAAAACAAAAGCAATAAACAAAGAAACAAAAAGCCCACAAAATAAAACATTACCAAAATCCAGTCATGTGTATCATCTTGTCTTATAGAGCTAAAATTTGCTATTAATATTAGGAATTTACTTGCTTTTGAATAGTCCATATTTTCCCATTAAAAAAAAAAAAAAAGAACAAAAAAAAGAATATTGCAAGAAAAGTAACCATCCATAAAACAAAAGAAAAACTAAATTTTAGTTGGGCTAAAAGCTAAAATTTAGTCATTATGACTGATAAAGTAATATGAATAGTGATTACCACTGAATAAACACAATGCTGGAAGAATAGCATGACAGTCCTCACATAGAAACATCTACAGAGAGTTCAGGACAATTTGCAGATCTGGTGGTCAAAATCTCATGGAACATAGCAGTAAAATACACTCTCCACTTCCTAATTGTCCTTTAAAGCATCGTAATCTAAAATGCAAGTGCTCAACAGCTGATTTTCTCTGAAGAAATTTATGAAATTCTATTAACAAAAATGTAGGTGATAGGGATCAGTTTTCCTATCCGGCTGAGGCAAAGGAGGCAGATTTGAACCCTGAGCTAACCCTATGGGGCTCTGAATATGGGGCATGAGATATTCTGGGATCCAGTGCTTTTATCTGTCTGAATGTATCTGTGAAAAAATAATGATTAATTGGCTGGAGAGAGTAAACTTTGAGCAAAGTGGGACTGGAATGGGGTATTATCTGGAGAAGGTATATGAATTCAGACATCCTCTTCATAAACAAGCTTCACACCCATAGGCTACAAAGTCATTATCTGTACAATCTCTTTGGACTACTGAATATTTAATTACTGTATGTGAAGTGGAACAGCTTTGACGGAAGAGATTTAAGATCCTACCTCAAAAATCCATACCTGACAACGATTATATCAGTCCCCTTGCCCCAGGCTGAAGAATGATCAGCACAAAGCCTCCACAGCCCTTGAACCAGTCTGTGATGGAGTTTTCACAATCACTGAACTCAGGGGTTGCACTTCTGTTGGGTACAGACAACCTATGCTGGCCTGCAGGGAAATGTCTAATTCAGAGAGAAAGGTACACTTTATTATATGTGTTTGTTCTCATCGTTTTGTGTCCTCTGGCTCAGATGTTCATTACTCTGTGTACTATTTTCTGTGATTCGCTTTCTTAAATATGAGGTTTTCTCCCTGAACAGTGCAGAGAACATAAACCCTTAGGAAGAGCAGCGAATGTCGCTAGGTAACTGTGTATCTCAAAGATGAGCCATTCCTTGGCAGTTTGCATCCTGAGAGTAACTTTGCCTAAGCAGTCTCAGATCCCTCCATGAGGGCACACTGTTTGTCTGTTTTTTTGGCAGGTGGCAGTGAATTTGAGGCTGAAGGATCCAGTGATGGACAGAGAGTGCTGACAAAATGGCACTTTGTTTTTCTCTCTCCATCGAACATGCGGTATCACAGTCAGTCCTCTTCTTCCTCATTGTTTGTTATTTGTAGCAAATCTCCTCCAGGTCGGAGCACACCCCTGTGTACATTTTTGCAACCCTGCTGATATTCCCATTCCCTCGGTTACAGCTGTGTAGTCTCATTGCCATCATTTTATGTCAGATGTGACACCTGGGTGACCTGAGGACATTAGTAAATTGAGTCATTGTCTCAGAATGCTTTGGACTGCTGGCAGCCTTACCTTAGCTATTTCTATGGAGAAGACTCCACTTGCACTCAGCTGGAGCTGGCTCTGCTGGACTGATAGCAGCAGACGTGATAAAATCTTTTATGTGCTAGCATGGTTACCAGGCATTAGTCTGACTATGTGTCAGGAGTGAGACCATTTCATAGGACAAAAGAAACGATTTTAAGAATTTCAGAGAGCTTCCTCCTTGCTCTCTGCCAAGCAGATTTCGAGAACGTGATTTAGGTTGACAGAAGGTAAGAAGATTTAAAATAATGCCTGACACTTCATCCATAATCCTCACTACGGTGCCTGTTTCTTGTCCTCTTTTTATTTAGTTTAATACAGTGGCAGGTGGCAAGGACATGTTAGGCACCTTCATTTTAGATTTCCTGATTGTGTTAGACCACTTTGCATGTCCTTGGCACACTTAATAAAAAGAAACAGACTTCTTCAGTGTGGAAAGACAACAGTCATAAAGAACACATAAATTACTTTTAATTTGTGGGTATGATATTAAGCTAAGTAGGAAATTAGATAATTGAAAGGTGCTTTGATCAGCATACCAAGACAGAGATGAATGACCTGTGCATAGATTTTGCAAGTGAAGCAGTGAAGAATTAAAATTCATTTAAAATGAATTTACTGAATTTATATTTCTTTGGCTGTGATTATTTGGTCAATATAAAACATAAATAACCAGAATAGGCACACTTCGTATTTCCAGAGAGCATCAATCATCTTTCAACCTAATGCTGACAAAGTTTTAGCTACTGAGACTCTACAAATTGACATTGTTTTCCTCAGGAGATATGCACAATGACAACTTACAAAAATAAAAAATTAAATCAAAACAGGCAAGCAAAAAAAAGCCAGGAAAGCTTCCATATAAATAACAGATTTGATTTCAGATCACACAAATGAACTTATAAAGAAAATCCAAGATTATAAAGGAATATCTCCATAAGGAAAAGAAGTCTCCATGGCATTATAGATAGAGATACATGAAATAAAAGAATATTCAGAAATTCAGCAAATCCAATTGTAAGGGCAAGCAAATACCTTGAGTGGTGTGGCCTCAAAACTTGCTTTGAAAGCCACTAGTGCTGATAACGGTTGCACAAAATAGAACTCTTGGTAGCTTCACAGCAGAGGAATACCTCTGGGAAAAAAATAACAACAAAGGAATCATTTCATTGTTTGGAAATTCTTTGAGTGTTAATCCAAATCAGGAACTTCTTAAAATATTCAGATTTCTTTTCAACAGAAATCAAATAATGTGACTAGAGAAAGATTTATTCTTGTACAGTGACTACCAGGAAGGATAAATTATGTCTCAGAGAAGCTTATTGGATAGAACAACAACAACAAAAAATATATGGACTGTCATGTCAGAGACAAAGTGTAAGATGTAATAATAGATTTCATCTTAGCTGACCTAGAGAATCTCCTTTTCTGATGTACCACCAGTAATAATGAATCTTTATTTCACTCTGACTTGGCACACAATACATCTCATGCTTCTTTTTTTGTTTGTTTGTTTGTTTTTGTTTTGTTTTGTTTTTGATTGTTGTTGATGGTTCTTACAAATCTATGAAAAGCACATTGCCAAATAATTTTCATGTTGCTCTTTTCTTCCTTCAGTTAATGCATTACCTTTCACTGTTATGATGTTTCACACAAGAGAGTGATGCAGACTTTGAGAAGGACATGTGCTGATTCATTTCCAGCTCAGTTTTCTCTGACAAAAGCTGAAGGTTGCAGTTAAATTAGTGAGTGGTTGGAGTGAAAATGTAGAAGAAACACCTTATTTATTTCATAGACCTTGATGAATTATACTGATAATGAAATGAGAAGACAGCAACAGAGTTCAGAATGTCATCTATGGAAAGTTTAGAGTGTAAGTAGTGGGTGATCATTTTTCTTTCTCTAGTGGTAAATTAAAAAAACAAAACAAAACAGAAAAACCTATTAATGAAATCATACTATTGAATTGAAGTATATAGGTTATATAGGTAGCTATATTCTATACATTTTTGAATGAACATTACTTTTTCTCCCAGATAAGAAAATGTTCAAATATTAATAAAGTATAATTTCAGGTCCTACAAACAAGGAAAATGTCAAAGATCCTCTAGGCCATTCCAAACTCCTTTATTTGGAGGCAGAATATACAATGGCCTTTGTATTTGACTGTAAATACACAAGCAGCTTGACTGCCTAAAAACTCATTAAAAAGAGCTTGCAAGTTAAGTGCAGCTTAGCAAAGTTGAAGTTGTATGAGATCTGTTAGTCACAAATGATCTACAGTCTGAAGTGCTCAAAACTGAAAACCAGGACCCTCTTGTCAAATTCACATGACATTTACTATTAAATAGGGAAATATTTCAGGTTTCTAAAACTTTATTTTGTTACTACTTAGTGTTTTCCAAATGATCTTTGAACTGTGAGGATTGTGCATCTTTTTCTAAAAAAGATGGTAAAATTATCCAAAAATATTTCTTTATGAATGTTTAAGTTTTAAGAATTATTCCCAGATGTGTGAAACTCATTAGAATTAACAACCTTCTGTCCTGGTTTGGAGTGAACAAGAAGAGCCAGGGAACACAGTGAGTCATCTGCACTAATTAATTAAACATTGCCTGTGGTTCTCTATTACTCATATCTCACTCTTGCATTGTTAGAAGGATCTTTGGGATGATTTTTACTCCGGGTATCCAAGGGCTCTTCTATTTGGTTTCTGAGCAAGTTTGCATGACTTTTTGTAGTAGATAAATTATATTATACTTTTAGAGTATTGATGAACCTGTTGGCAGCAGGGTCAAAGAATAGATCAAGCAACTGCTGAATTCGGTAATTTCAAGACAAACAATGTAAGGAAGACTTGTGAAAACATAAGTGGAAAAAGTACGGGGAAGAGTAGCAGGCTCTATGGGTAAATATCTTCCTCAAATATAAGAAAACCAAAAATCTGTCTAAGGAACAGGAAAAAGGAAAAAGAAAAGTCATTGCACTCATGCTCCTGCCTTGTTACACAGTAAAGGTGTAGCAAAGGTTAAAGGCAAAATTGTCATGAACCCAAATGGAAGTCTAAGCTTAGTCCCTTTTTCTGATATGATTAATGAAGATAATTAGCTTAAATCTCAAAAGATAATGGAAAAGACAGTATAAAAATTGAATTAGTAAATCGAGGACTGAAGTAAAAATCAATTTGGAGATTTCTGTCCTGGAAGTCTAAAAAGCTACATATAAAATTTGGATTGAGTAGTAAGAAATATTAATTCCTTTATCAGGTACAGCTAAGATATCTTTACTTCTAAATCTAAATTTTAGATTTAGATTTCCAGTAGCTACACTTTAGAAATGAGGAAAAAAAGAGAACTCTGTACTTACTCTTTTCTCTGACTTTGACAGTATTCAGGTTTTCGTAATATTTTTTAGCAGAGACAACTAAAACTCATGGAGGCATATGAAAAGGGAGCTGAATAGCATGATACAATTACCTATGCAACACTGTCCAGGTAAGATATCCAGTTTTCTAGAAATTTGATATGAAATAGATATACTCAATTCAGGCATTAGCATTTAGTCATAAACTTTTAATATGATGCCACAAGGAAAACTATTAGTCAATAAATGGATTGCTTTTTAGTTGGATAAAAGATAGGATAAATAAGTTTATCCTGGATTATATAGATAAGAACATTTTGTGAATAAGATGGACTGGCAATGGAGATCTCTTTCAATCAGCCCTGTGAATAATCAGTGCCTTTTCCTTTATCTGGATTGTCCTAATGAAGAGTTCTGGCCCACAGCTGCACTGTCAGTAAACGAAGCTAAGAACAAAACATACAAGCCACAAAGAATCTTAATACTTAGCGAAAGGCTGAAAACTGATGGGGGATTGTAACAATTGCCTCCAAAAAACAACAGCCAAAAAATGATCTAGGCTTGAAAAAAGTACTACTTCGGATACCAATAGAGAAGGCTGGGCTTTACAGCTAGGAGAGCTAGTCTTGGTTTTATACTTACAGGATCAACCTTTATTTCTACTTACTGGCATCTTCTAAAAGCCATCTGAAGTCTCTAAGTCTCTTTTGGAGTTCCCTCAGCTACTTTCATGGTATGTCCTTTTTATACCTAATAGAGGAGATTTATTTTTCTACTCCACAATTTCACAATACATTTTTCTACAGTGGCCACAACTTACAAAGCGTTTTAAGACAGTAAGGATCTCAACAAAGAAAATACTTCTCCGGAAATACTTTTCCAACAGAACAAAGGGAGAGAAAACTATTTCACACTCACCATAAATATGTTTATAGATGTGGGAAGAATGAAGATCGCTCTTTTCTGCAGTTAAGTCACCTGCAAATAGGAGTGAGGAGGAATAACATATTCTATTATGCTGTTTTTGAGTGGATATCTTATTATAAAGACTTATTATAAAGATGAACCATTGTATAAATTCATTACCTTTGAGCAGGATCTTTCAGCAAACATAGCTAATTGCTTTCTACATTAAAATAAAGCTATATGACACTACCTACCAGTCATGCTCCAGATTCTGCTGTTCCATTAAGCAGATTAGAGAGCAAATCTTAAAGAACATCTACTTGAAGTTAATTCAGCTTAAGGCTACAATAGTTTTTGTAAACTGGTCCACATAAGTTTGAAGGCCAGACCTCATTTCTTAACCCCACTGGACAAGTTGTGAAGGGAAACTTCATTAATTGCCATTTGTTTTGTTTTAGCAATAAGAAAGAAATAAAAAATGAAATAGCCCTCTTGTTTTTAAATCTGATGGCTTTTGTCACTTTCTGAAACAAATCCTTCATGGTATTTAAATATTTGTTCTAAATAATTTTCTCTTCTTCCTTTTTAATTAAAAATTATAAAATGTGTTATTTACCCAGGAGATTAGATCAGAGCCATTCCACCCCATTTACAACAAAGAGAGCCTGTAATAAGTCCTTGAAATCACTTCTAATCTGTAATATAAATATTTATTTAATCAGTTTAAAAATGCTAATTATTTACCAGAGGGAGTAAAGCAAAGTTACTATGGATGCATACATAGCTTTTGAGCTTTCAAAAATCTATATACATACGTGATGTAATTGATAGCTTTAACAGTTCCTTTACAAGATACTCATATCTTTTTGGCAAAAAGAAATGGAAGTTTATATTTTTTATTGTATTTCATGTGACTATAAGAAGATTTTTTTTTTTTCCCCAGGCATCCACTGATTACCTCACTAATTAACTGTCTGCTCAGAAGTACACATTCTGTGACTTCAATCACTAAAAAAACCTGCATTTTTTCACAGGTTACAACTTCAAACTAGATTCTGTTTTCTTGACATCGTGTTTGTATACCCAAATAAACATACATCCTTCGACTTCACAATAAATTTTCCATTACAAGATTATCCTGTAAGATATGGTAAAAGAAATAAGATTTCAAATACAAGAAATATGTTCCCAGAAAACAACAAAATTATATGATGTATTGATGAAACATCATGAAATGCTGTGACTCTGTAGAGTGTATTATCAGTCGACACATTCATGAGAGACTTAGAAGACATGTATTGCAGGGACTCTAGAGAAGGCTGAGATAGCACTGCATGGAAGAATTCAAATGGCGTGATTCAGCATTTTCACTCTCATCTGTTTGGTGCCAGATTCTGGTACCCAGAAAGGCCGGGTGGAGGCACGTCTTATTGGGATGAGATATGAACCAACAGAGGAGGTTCTTTCATTCTTTTTCAAGGTAAATTCCTCCTTTAGTGATTTTACACTCTTTCCAGTCAGACTAATACTTATATAATATATTATATATATATATATAATATTATAACACTATATATATATATATATATATATATATACTCCTACAGTGTGCAGAATTACAAATGCTGGAAACAAAATCTCTCCATGGCTGTCACTGTCAGCATATCCAGTGTTGCCGTAAGAGAAGCCATGGAATGCTCCCACATCGAATATTTGGACTGTTTGCTTCTGACAACTGTCACCATTATAGACAACAGTATATCTCATGATAGACAACACTTAATTTCTCAAGACAGAACTGAGAGGCATATAAAGGGCAGATAATCTGTCCTAATTCACTTTGTTTGATGCATAATCCCCTATAATGTAAGTATGGAGAATATACTAAACTGGTTAAGTTCCATCAGTGATTATGACCTAGTAGAAGAGCAATTTGATTTTGTGGCGTGTATATCACTTTATGCTGAATGTAACTGGAATATAAAGCTGTTCAGAAATCTGACTAATTTTCTGGAGTCTATTTTTCAAATATGGACACTACACCAAATTCCTACACAGATGAAACTCGATCTTAAATGGTACACAGTTTTTCATTAATTACCAATTCAATTATTTATGGAAAATAAATATGAAAACCAAATAAACAAACAAACTGAAAACAAACAAATTTAAAAGTATGCTGGCAAAAATGCAGAAAGGAATTAAGTTCTGAGGAAAGAAGAGGGAATATTTATCAACTAAATAATGTTATCGTAAAACAGTAAGTAATAATTTGTGATAATGATAATGTGGCAATCCAGGAAACTCAAGAAAGCATAGTTCATAACGTTTCCTGTATTTGAGTTTCACTGTGCTGAGGAGGAGGACTGTGTGAAAATGAGAGCTCATTGTAGTAGAAAAGGAATGACTCTGTGGTTTTGTCAGTCATGAAATGTGTAGTCTCAGTTTGCCCCCCTGTATGGTGCAAGTCAGAAGTCTCCAAGCTAGCTTGCCAGAAGAACTCTTAAGTATTTTCATCTGGACCTCACTGTTTCTTTTTTTCCTTTTCTGTTTGTCTTTTTACTCTGTATTTATTTACATTTTGGAACCAGAACTTGAGGACCTTCCAAGAAATCTTGTTTACTTACTTTTTCCTTTGGTTGTCTCTCCTCAAATATGCAGCATTATATGGCGTGCTTCCTTATTTACATATGTATAATTTTGGGAAAGAATACCAGAAATTGACATAATTCCCGCATTTGTATTTATCTCAGTTGTAAGTCTAAGAGCAATAAGGAATGCAGAGTAATGTAGTAAAGAATAGAATCCTCTATTATTTATTTTTTTATTAATGTCTGTTTAATAGCAATATTTTAAAAAATGTAACTAAATATACATAAATATTTTGAATTTACAGTGGATCCCATAGTTCTGTGCACTTGACATGCTGACAGTTGAGTAATTGTAATTCATATGATGTTTAACAGAATGCTAAACATATTTCTTTCCACCATACCAGGTCAATGAATCATATTGATATTGGTTAAACTATGATTTTTTAACCAGATAGTCTTATTGATATTCAAATGGCAAATATAAAAATTTCATGAGAAGTAGATGTAACAGGCAGCTTCAAAATACAAAAGGTGACTGTCTGTAGAAACAATATCTTGGAAAATAAGTCAGCTTGGCTCCAGGCTCCAGACTCCAGCTGCAAAATAAAATGGTTTTATAAAAAATGTGTTTAATTACATGTTGCTGCAGGTAAATGGATCCATTTGTCATGTCTTCAAAGTCTTCTGACACTCATGAACTGAAACCACATCTATGGTCTGGGCCCCTGAATCAAGAAGAATGCTATTTCTTCTGCAAACTTAAGCTCTAGCTATGGCATATGTTCAGACTCTGTAAGAACTACTGTGACGTGCTGCCTATCCCTTACTGCAATTTACGTTTAAAGTTCTTGTGTCACAGAATTTCAAATGTGGAGCAGTCCTCTTGGAATGTGAAAGTTTATACAAATGAAAAAATCAAATAAAATGGAAGAGTGGAAATAAGTACAGTGTTTCTTACATCTTTCAGAAAGTTGAGGAGAAGAGGGTCTTGATGGAAAAGCTAGTAAGACAGTGATTCCATGTCAAGTGACTGTAAGATGAATCCTAACCCACTGCACTGAGTAGTGATACTCCTGACTTATGCCACTGCAGTCAAGAAAAGAATCACGGACCTTATAGTTTGTTCAGAAAATCGAGGATGGAATTTTGCCTGACCCAGGCATTCAACAAATTTAAAAAGGAAAAACAAGAATTCAGGTTTTCAATAATGACTGCTTGGACATTTCCTTGTTAGCTTTCATGTGTACAGTGATAACATTGCGGTGATCTGAGCTGGTTCTGTTTCTCTACAGTTCCATTTTCACTCAGGCTCTTCCACTCTGTTCACACACACCACACAAGCACCAAAAAAACCTACTCACTGCCGTATTTGTCTTTTCCTTGGCTACCCTATGGTTCCAGAGGAGCTAAAAAGGTGGAAAAATGGAGGAATGCAGATGTCCAACACAGATTTGCACTCAATCTTTCCCTCAGAGAGTTGTCAGACTGTACTACTTGATTTATCATGAGCAAATCCATCACCCTTTGTGCTTTTAAGAAAATTATACACATAGAATATATGCCTCATAAATAAGAAACAAAACAGTAGAACAAAAGGAAAAGAAAAGGAAGGAAAATATTAATGGAGGGACTTCTACTGTTATATGTACTCTTATGCAAAAGGTCACGTTTCCCGCTGATGTAAGCCAGAGCAGTTCTATTGCATCTGGTTGAAGCTGTGCCAACTTAACCCATGAATATTCTCCAGCCCAGTGTGTCATGCAAGTCAAACCATAAAACCGGAACCTTCCAAGCCTTTCCTATTATGTTGTTAAATTCATATTGCCATTAGAAAAAAAAAAATCCTTTTAAAAAAGTTTGCATACGCAACTTACTCACATTGCTTTATTTTTTTGTCAGTTCACAAAAAAAAAAAAAAAAAAAAAAAAAAAAGTATTTTAAGTTGTCATAACCTTGCATTTAGCGAGTGAAAGAGTAATCTTGAAAGGAGAACACTTTTTTTTACAAACTGGACACATACCCTGTTTATTTTTCTCTAAAAGTTGCACACCATAAAGCAAGTAGGTTATATTTTTTTTGTTTCTTTTAAAACCTTCTTCCGATATTATTATACAAAAATATTCATATTCAAGTAATAAAGATATTTTTTAAACATCCAACTTTCTTAAACCTAAAGCAAAGTCACACAAAAAGTTTTTTTGTTGTTGTTTCTTTCTTTTTTTTTTTTTTTAATCTAGACAAAGTACACCTTGTGCTTTAACAAACCTACAGCATCATGTGCTCATATACTCTTTACACGGTTTCTAGTAAGTATGTTCATGTGTCATTATTCATTAAATAATACAAAAAATTATATCTGGTACAGAACTTGCCTACTTTTGTGGATTTTATTTCCCTCAATTATGTTGTATTTTTTTTCCCCTACATATGTTAATTGTGTTTGTATATATGTGTGGAAAAGTTAAGGCAAGTGCAAAATTACAAAAATCAATATTTCTATTGCTAACATGTGCAGCATTCATATTTAGTGAGTGATATCATTTCTCCTGTAAGAATAAAAATTGAAGAAAATACAAGAAGTTTTAATGTGCTATATTTATTACAATGAGCTGTTCTGTTTTATATACCAGTCTTGTTGAATTTTCTGAAGGTTTACTATAAGATCAAACGTGTTTCTTTTTTAAAGTAATACACACTGAAACTAGACAACATTTCGCTCACACCTTTCTTGCTTCTCGGCAATGTGTACATGATTACTACAAAAATGCAGTTGTTCTTAGCTATGACCCATCTATTTTTCTTAAAAAATAAATATAAGTTGATCTCTTTAAGTAAAATATCTTAATATACAATATCCATAAATATAATTATTGATGTGTCCCTACTTTTGTGTTTCTGTTTTAACTTCAGTGATTCTGCACAAATTCTATAAAGTTTCCCGCTTTCCACCATACCTGCAGACTTAAAGAAAAGCTTGATATGTATGCATATGTTAATCTGTGGTTTATATAGCAACAGTAATGGACATTTGGAAAAGACAATGATTCTGAACTTGAAAATTAAATTATTCCATAATCAGAAATCTATGTTTGCCAGCTCTGGGCCAGATTCTGCTCTTGTTCAGACTGATCTGACACTGCATTAATACTCCTGACTTGTGTAAAATAATTTCTGACTTCTGTCAACCACAGAGCAAATTAAGAATGATCTCAGAGCTCAGGATGGTACTTGCTTATTTCCATCAATGCAAAACTTTGTAAAGTTGGTGAGTATTACTATACCTGTAATGTGCATACATGTACTTAGCAGGAGATACAGAGCACTTCATCTACTGTTCCCAGTATGTTGGAAGGCCAACTGAAAGCTTTTGGAATAAAGTACTTTCCAGCTATTCACTTTGAATAGTGCACTCTCAGGAAGAGAATGTTGCATGAGTTCTATATTGCACTGTGCTTATGTAGAACCAGCTCCTCCAGAGCTAAATAAAATTAAGAAAGCTAAATCCACTGAACAAATTGTTTATAGTAAAAAGATGCTGCACTTACACTAGAATCAAGTATTTCTCTACAGATTTATGTTTCTTTATTTGTATTGCATTTGCAGCTGTTTGTAAAAGTGAAACTGGTGCAATATTTCTTTTACTATTGCAAGTAGGCACTTGTTCTTTCTTGTAAAGTTTTTGGTCATCTTGCTTTCTTATCTTCTGAAGAAAGTGCAGTTACAAGCACTGCTCTGAAGATAATGCCTCCTATTTTGTGACTTTGGCTCACGACATTAGAGGTGGATGTTTGTGGTATGGCAGTAGAGTTTGAACCTTCCCACCAACATCCTGTTATATGTAGTTGCCATGAGAGAAATGGCAGCAGAGGGGCAGTCGGACACAATGGTGTCCAACACTGAAGTGAGAATGAAGCAAAGATGTGGCATTCAATTTCTCTATGTGGAAAAAAATTGACACTCATTAATGCTTGCTGAATGTTTTTGGAGACCAAACAGTATACATCAGCATGGTGAGATGGAAGGGTGAAGAACTTAAGCATGCCATGAAAGACAAATCACATTTTGGACAGCTATGTACAGCCATCATACCACAATATGAAGGTCTCCATCAGCTCATCTGCACTCATTGGTGGATTAAAACCAGGAATCCATGTATGGAGTTGAATATTGGCTTCAGTGCATTGGAAATGATGGTAGCAGTGTTGGAATATCACAAAGTTTGTACCATGTGGGTCCCAGAAATGTTCACGCAGGAATAGAAAGAACTCCATATGCAAGTTTGTCAGGACCTACTGAATCACTACAAGGCTAAAGGTGGCAGTTTTCCTGGATCACATCATTACCAGTGACAAGACGTGGTGTCACCACTCGAGACAGAGTCAAAATGGCAGACCATGGACTGGTGACATGTGAGTTCCCCATCACTGACGAAGTTCAAGACATAGCCCTTACTGGGTAAAGGCATGTGCATTGTCTTTTGACACAGGAAAGGGGCAATTCCAGAAGGATTTCCTGAAACCCGGACAAAGCATCAACTGTGTCTGCTACATCACAACCTGACTAAGTTGAACTTTCAGAGTCAGCACAAAGAAAAAGACATCCTTTCTATTGCAACATGATAATACCAGAACCCCAAAACACCAGTTTGAAGACCATGGAGCATACTGCCAGTCTTAGCTGGACTGTCCTAGCACAGCAATGGTACAGTATGGATTTGGCACCTTCTGACTTTCATCTGTTTGGGCTGGTGAAGGACTGACTGCATGGGCAACACGCATCCTAGCAAGGACACTGTCATAGCAGCTGTGAAACACTGGGTCAGCTCTGCTGGTGCAAAAAATGCATAGCTATTAGCGGTGACTCTGCTGAAAAATATTGTTTTGTAGCTGAGAATTTTCTCTGTCTTATAGTGTCATTGTTCTCTTTGAATTGGTTCTAGTTTCCATGGAAATAAATAGGAGGCATTACTTTCAGAGTGATCTACATATGTACTATATATTAATAAAATATTTACCTGTGAGATGGTACATTTGCTTACATTTATTGTATTATGAATAGTCACATGACACTAGTAGCTGCACAGACCTAATACTGTGCTTTATTTGCAAAATTCATATGTGACTCAAAATTGATTTAAGCTACATCACTGGATTTAAGAAGTAATGTTGGAAGGAGTGTTTAATTTTTTTTTTTTTATTTATTTATTTATTTATTTTTTTTTTGTATGATCTAAAATTAATATTTTGTCTCTTAGTATCTTCAGGTCACTAACTACATTGGTTGTCATACCACTGCCCAACATTGTGCAGTTGCCTACTTTAATATTATTTGCTTCTGGGCAGGAATAAGATAAAAGCATTAATGAGTCTGCAAATCTTCACAATGAAATAAATAAGTTATATATAATTATTTCTGTGCTTGCTGACTCAGTAAAAAGGCTAAATCAGATCTTTAATGGACATTTAGAATAAGTTATAAATAGTGATTATCTTGGGCACAAGGACAGGAGGAAGAGAAGGAAAAAGGTGCAAATTAGAGTTTTCTAGTTAGCTATTTGAAACAACCAGTGATGATATTGTAGGCGATCATTTATTAACTTTGAGAAAACTGATTTTATCTTAGTCTTTGAGTCTGTGGACAATCTTAGCAAGCCAAAAGATGGCAATCAGAACAAACTGAGAAAGAAAGAAAGTTCAGGTTTCTCAGAGAATCTTAATCGATCTGTGAGTGTGTAGCATCAAACTCACTGTGTTTGAGCCCATGCATTTTGGAGAGGAGCACCTGAAAGCACTATTTTCCCATTTGAAACATCTTTGTTGAAGTTTCTTTGAGGTGGAGAACTGACTAAAGTGGGAGCAGAGGAAATCCAGCAGCTCACTGAACCAGTTACCTATACACAGGTTAGAGACTTTCAGTTCTCGGGAGCTCACCTCCTTTCTTTTCAAGGTGTTTATGCCCTTACTAGTCTAATGTAGTGCAATGATACCTCAATCCTGCTGTCTATCTCCTTAGGAAAAACAAACCAAATGAAACAAAAAATAGTATGGAGAGCAACAAGGAATGAAAACATCTCTGCAAATAATATGTATGGATTGTTCAACCAATACGTCCCCAGCCCCTTATTCTCTAGACTGCTCTTTTCCAAGATCCTAAAAGAAGCATATCATGCTTAAGACGAAGGAACAAAGATATTTTCTCCAATATGTCATAAAGATCAAGTTGTCAAGTGTGTTTGCTGATGCTTAAAATCAGCTATCTTAAAAAATATCAGTAAAACAGTAAAAAAAAAAAAAAAAAAAAAAAAGAACAAAAAAAAAGTAGAAATGCTCTTTCATATATAGCATTGACAGCTATTCATAATTCTTTGTTTATGAGATGAGAATAGTGAAAATCTAAGTGCAGAAAATAGGAGATTAACCCAACAGACACTAATTATTATACATCATGACAGGAACTCTGGCAGATATTCCTGTGATTCAGGTAGATCTTGTCATGTAGAAAGAACATTTCCTACTTCTAGCAAGATTATACAAATGACTTCAGATAGCACTCAAGATGGGAAGGAAGTACCTGAGAAATTTGAGTGTTTAATGTCCTACAGGCAAAGAATGCTTGTAATCACCCATGACAGCAGGACTGGTTGAGAGTTCATCATGTATCACCACGCCATGATCAGGAAAGGACTGCACTGTGTTCCTCACACCCTCTGTCACCTCCAACTACCCAACTGTGTCACGGTGCCACTTAGCAATGATCTGGTTAAAAGCTTGTCTTCATTTTGCAACATATGGAGGATATAGTCTTTTGAACAAACTCAGATGTTTGGGGCTTCCTTCAATTTTTCTGAAAAGGCTATTTATTTTATTTTGTTGCATTGTTCTGTGATTCAACAATTACACATTTAAATACTTATGTGCAGGCATAGAAAAGCATAAAATGTGTTTTGGGATGTAACAAATATTTGAGTGTGCCTAGTGCAACAATTTTTCCCCAGATGTCTTCATGGTTTGCAATGATTCGTGTATTTTGCTGAGGTAGACATAGGTTGGTAATCTCAAAGAAAGAACCTGATGTCACTGAACAATTTTGTTGAGATAGATGAAGAGATAGTTGTGTAGCTGTTTCCCTCTCTGCTTTGTATTTACATAATTGTCCCATTTTAAGTTGCCTGGGTTTTTAGAAGACAAATGTCCAACATTCTAATGTGATGCTGGAGTTACATAATACTAATTGTTTAAATTGTCTACTGAAATGTCCCTAAGAACTTAATTAGAGATGCAGTGTTCACCTGAGAATACTAACTCCAGCAAACAATTTCTTCTAAGTCTGTATATTCACTGTCATTTGCATCTTAAACTTGCAACGAAGGATGGAACTTTCTAAAAAAAAATAAGTATAATCTCCCTGTGATTTACCTGTCATGCGAGCAATGAAAAGGAAATTTAAAACCCTTTCCTACAAAACTGCAAGAAAAAATAGTCTGCTTTGGAAGAAGCAGCCCTGAAGAATTGGTTGAAATAGGGCTTAGGAACTGAATTGCTGTTTTGCTGTATTTGTTTATTTTTATTTATTTCTTTGAGTGTCTGTTAATACCCTGGCAGAAGTGTGAGGATATTTTGAGCCCAAACTGACCTTTTAAAAACTCCTTTTCACTTCCCAGGAAGTATCAGGATATTACCTCATACGTGCATTCTGTGGGGATGTAAAAAATGGTGTGTGAACTGAGAGCATATACACACAAATATATATACTGCTTTGTTCCTGCTTTGCTCTCTTCACAGGAGAGAAGAAATCTACTTCCTGCAAAGAGTTTTCATATGTAGTCCAATTTGAGGGCTTATGGCAAATTTTGTATTTCTAACACACTCTACAAGGCAAGTGCAGAGAAGACAATGGGATAGGAGCTGCTGTGAGGGAGTCCAGATCTGAGGTTATCTGATCCACACAGCAATTTCTTCTAATTGTCTTTTACTGGACTGCACCCTAACCAGATAAGACTATCTCTGTCTAGGCTCATCTTTGTTTTTACTCCTACAGCAGGAGAAACGTGATGATGTATTGAGCCTGTAGTTTTATTTATACCCTGCGGACTAAGCATGACAGCCAAAGGACCCTGTGGGTGCTCCAGGTCTGCAGAGCTCCTCAACTGTGGTCATGTGCTGCAGCCCCTTCCACCATCTTGCACTGCCTCATCCACCACCAAATGTACTAGGGACTGAGGGCTTGGTAGGCATTTATTTTATCTCAATGACTGGAGAGGAAGGAAAGGAGCTAACGTTTGATTTAAAAAAAAAAAAAGAAAGAAATAAAATAAAAGAGAAGAGAAGAGAAGAGAAGAGAAGAGAAGAGAAGAGAAGAGAAGAGAAGAGAAGAGAAGAGAAGAGAAGAGAAGAGAAGAGAAGAGAAGAGAAGAGAAGAGAAGAAAAAAAGAAAAGAAAAGAAAAGAAAAGAAAAGAAAAGAAAAGAAAAGAAAAGAAAAGAAAAGAAAAGAAAAGAAAAGAAAAGAAAAGAAAAGAAAAGAAAAGAAAAGAAAAGAAAAGAAAAGAAAAGAAAAGAAAAGAAAAGAAAAGAAAAGAAAAGAAAAGAAAAGAAAAGAAAAAAGTAATGTAGTAATGTTAAAAAAATATATATATCCATTTTATTTCTGGAGTAGTTTTTGCGTTCATTCTGTCATGCCTTGGTTGTAAGAGATATGTCTTAGTAAAATAATATAAAGAATATCCCCATCAAATTCTTGGCTCTGAAACTTAACTTCAGATTCTTTTCCTAATACAAGTGACCAGGCAAAGAGGTGTTTCTAATTACTTTAAGCTCAGTAATAGAAGATTACCTACTTCCTATACCATTTAGTTCTTAGAGAATCATATTATTCATACGCTACCAAAACATATATTTTTAACTATTGAATGCTTCTGAAATTATCTTATCTAGGTTATTGGTTTTTTAATGTAAGAATGCTCTTGAATTGAAGATAGTTGTAGTAATAAACAGAACACTTGTCTTCAACAGTTCTATATATCAGTGTGCTTAATTTGTAGTAATATGATCAGCTGCAGAATTTATGTTTCAAACAAGTTATCAGGCCTGCTTTTGTAATTTATGCTTTGACTACTACATAGCTTGATGGACTTTTGACCTCCCACCTACAGTGCTTATTGTTCCAGAGCAAAGATCAGAAATGTCACAAACAGAATATAAACAAATAGCACAGGAAAGCTCTTGATACCAGAAACATTTAAATTAGCTTTACTTCCCAGGGCAACAGCTCCAAACAAAGGCCAGCTAGAGGAACACAAGGCTGCCAACACATTTTCTTTGAGGCTATAGCCAGAGCCAAAAAGAAATAGCCCAGCAAAATGGCATCAGAAGTGGCAGTTTGGTACTAAGTCCAATATACAAACCCTGTAATGAATCTCAAATGACAGATCATGTTTCAAATGTCCATCATTCAATCTCCACTCAGTGAGCTATTTAGGATGTGAAGAGCTGCGACTGATAGGAAAAAAAAAAAAAAAGCAATCATTATACAAGCAGATTTATTGCTGTGAAAATGCTTAGGTTTTTCTGATTCTAGCCAAACTGATCTCTTGCTCATCTGAAAAATGGGTTATAAAGTGTTCTAATAACAGCAAATCAGATAGGAGGCGAGTTTGAAGGCATACAGTTACAATGGATAATAAACTAAACCTTCCACAGAGATTGTTTTTAGTGCTGTCAGATTTCTGCCATCCTCTCTGTTATGACAATAGTGGATGCAACAGAAACTCTCTGTGCTAGACAACTGGCAAGTGCAAAGCATTCAGGAGTCTATTAGGCACATGGGGATACATTTGTGTTGCTCATCAATCTGGATGGGCCCCAAAAATACCAATTGCGTTATGTAGGTCAGCCAGAGTACAGCGCATTGTATGACAAAAAATAGCCACAATACAGTCAAGGAAGAGGCAGGTACTTTGACCTTTATTCTCCACTGGCCTTTATCCCATTTTTTGTCTTACTTTACTGCTGTTATTTTTTTTTTCTTCTTTGGATCTTAATTAAATTCTTTTTAGTCTTGCTAGCTATACTGTTTTTAATTTAAAAATGAAAGAACTCTGTTTATCAGGCCAGTTTTCTACAATCTCACTGATCTATATATAATTTATATGTCATTAATGCACAATATTCAAGTAAATTTTTAAAAATTTTAATCAAGCAGATAAAACAGGCTTTCCAATTATTTTGAAGTCGATTATCATTAATCACATATCATACATGTAATTTTCACAGCTGTATAGTAATAGAAAAATCGTAGTTTTCATCTGAAGATAAGAGTATTTAGCTCTGAACCAGTTCACATTGGAAGCTCTTGATGTTTGCAGCCGGGTGAGAACTGGGTCCATACTAAAATTCAGAAGACAATTTGCAACCACGGCTTGTCACAGCCTCCAAATGTGAATTCCTTTTCATTTTGCCTTTCCAATTTTCTTTTCTCACACAAACTCATCTTATACTCATTCAGCTTTATTAGATCTATTCTCAGATCATACTGCTGCAACTGAGAACAGAATCAGACCTAGCAATGCACTTTGTCTTCAAAATAATTAGCTTCATCTTATACAGCTCTCCATTTATGTCAAGCTGTGTGTGCTGCCAGGACCTATAAACTGATTAGGTTTATACGTTGTACATAGGTTGTACAGCAGAGTCCTTTAGTTTCACAGCAAGGATTACTCTGATAATACAGAGCCTTATAAAGCGCCACATCTGTGTAAATCATGTGCATAGAATCCATGTACAGACCCCAAATCCTTGACCAGCCAGAGTAAGTTTCTCCAATCATCACACTGTGCAGTTTTAAAAATAAAGTGCTATTTGTTTATGGCTAAATCTTAAATGTGTCTATTGCATGCACACTTCAGACTGTAGGGTCAAAACTGGAACACCTTCACCAATAAAGGATGGAGCCTAATCCCTAGGGCAATGACAGATTATTTTTTTCCATTTTATTTTTTGTTCCAATAGAACTTTTGTCAAACACAGAGTATGTTGAACACACAGCAGTTTCCTTCACTGTTTCCCACACAGAGCTGAACTGTTCACAGAGGAGGAATGCTAAGAAGGAATGTTTTTGAAGTAATAGATAGCTTCTCCATTTCTTTCTTCTTTTCTTTCCTTCTCTCACTCTTTCTTTCCTTCCTTCTTTCTTTCTTCCTATTTTTTTTTAATATTATAATAAAAGTATTATAAAGAAAATCTCTTTTTTTAAAAAAGTACTGTGAATATCAAATGGTATCCATCAGTCCCTGAATCATGCTATTCAAAGTGCTTAAATTTGCATTAAAATAGAACAGAAAAGTATTCCCCGTGTGGCTAAGGAACAAACTACTTAACACTGCCTAAAAATGACTGTGGTCAGATAGTTACATTCTACATTTATTCCACATCCCAGTCTTTTCTACAGGGCATGTAAGAGGGAAGGAAAATGAAGGGGGGGAGGGGGAAAGGTTGTTTTCAGAGGGTACTGGTACATTTGGCATTCAGTTGAATGAAGAAAAATGCCATCAGTGCCTGACAGGTGTCTGTAAGAGTGAATAAATAATAGCTTTCTTACACTATGAAGAAAACAAAAGTGCAAAGCTCTTTTAGAATTTCATCTGGCCCGGCAGCTTCATTTCCATTTTGTGGACATTTGGCACATGTCCAGAGGGAGACACCATGATAGATTGTAAAAAAGGATTTGAGCAAATTGTCAGAGAAATGAACATTTTAAAGCAAGCAAAAATCAGTGCACATCCCAAAGCTCTATTGGCTTGTTATGCACATACTGAGACTTCTTGACTTTCACAACACGATCATAGTTACATCCTCCCACACTGTCAGTTCTGGATTACTCCCACAAACATCCCCCGAACTGCAGTTTACCTCTTCTCTACTCATTACTTCTCATTAAGAAGACCAAAATATTATAAGCTGTACTTTTCTCCTTGAGACAATTAAGATGAACAAACCCCACACATCCCTTATATTGGCTAATATCAGTCAGCTACCGTAAAAATTCCTAAAGCTAATTAATTGCAGAAACAGACGATCAGGTTTGTCTGCCAGGCTACCAGCTACATTTTTGCCAGAGTCAATCAAACCCACGACTCTATGAGAGTGTGTTGCAAGCAGCAATTCTGCCTCTGCTCTTCTGCTTCTGCTAGCAGAGACTGGCAGACAGCTTGGCCTGAATAGCGTGTACAGCTACAACAGTGCTCTGTGCTCTTTCTCAAACCAGAAAGGACTCTTCCATTATTTAAAATATAAGACGCTTGTTTCATTTGCCTTAAAGATGCCCAGATATAAAGACAGTGGTTTGTTTCTTCCCTAGCAACCATAGTAAACACATTATTTGCAACTCCTCAAAGATAGAATCATACATAAAAAATAAAACTAATTTATTTATTCATTAAAGTGAATAAATTGTTTTTAATACTTCAAAGTCTTATTTAAATATTAACTTTGTATAAATAAAGTTTATTCTGAAAACAATTGTATTTGTTGGTGTTCATGTTTCTTTTTTTTTTTCTTTTTTGCCTGAGTTCTTACTGAAATCATGTTAAAATTAAGCTTTACTTATCATTACAAGCTAAAACCAAATGAAATAATATTTTTTCATCTTGAATATATCATTTTAAAGCAAATACAATTTTGAACATTAAAATACAAGGGGACTCTGCAATCCACAGCAAAATAATGTTTTGCTCTTCCTTTTTCAGAAAATAATACTTTCTTTAATACATAATGGCAACCATCTAAGATACTGCCTTTTTATTCCCCTTTGGTTTGGAAATCATCACTGTAAATATCAGCAGGACTCACTGCACTTCGGTGCCTATTGCCTCACTTGTCTTACTTTCCTAAAAATTGGAAATGATCTTATTTGCAGGGTTTTTAAAGGAGGGAAAGAAAAAAGTCAAATGCTTAAAAATAAAATGCACAACCACATTAATACTTTTCCAGGAAGTGTTAAAAATAGGGCTTGCTTTTATATTTATAAAAGGGGTACAATTGACTCATTCTTAAAACAAAAACAAAAAAATCAAACCCCAAGAAAGCAAAAATCAAACCATCTCTATTTTCTACACACTCTGTAGTGACTACTGTGAAGCAACTGATACAGATTGGGTATAGTCTGTTTGACAAGTTTCTACCAAGTTAAATGTTAGATGATCAGACTGTAGTGTTACCCCAAATGGGGCCATTGTAAGGGCAGGGAGGGAGCAATGCACATTACAGGAGAAGAAATGAAACAGAGGCTCTCAGTGAGGGATGGGGTCATTCTAAGAACAAATATTACCCAAAACAGGTGAACTGCAGCAGGCATGGCCTTCAGGAATCAGGCTAGGCAGGCCAACAAAATGGATGGCGCATCTGATATCAACATAGCTTTGTCCAAGCATTCCCAAGAGAGGTTAAAAACGAACCAAAAAAAAGTCTAAAACTATACTAATGAAGCCAAAAAGTTTCCTATCTATACAGCAGTCTCTTCATTAAAAAAATGTAAATATACAAATTCCAATGACATATAAAACAAAGTCGAAAATGTGTATGGGAAGAGAACATGGGTAAAACAGGAAGACCGATGCTACAAAGAAATTGCAAAAAACGTATGTACAAGACCCTGTTTTTCCTCATATATTATCGATTGTAATGCATGTTTAACAGCAGCAGTCGAGGATGTAGTTCCAGGCACCGGACTGCAGACTCAGCTTCTACTCAAGGGGATGGACAGCCCCTTGCATTTCTGTCACCAAATGACACTTGATATACTGGTCTCCCGTGGCAAGAGGGGCAGTATCGCACTGTTTGTGTGAGCCTCTTCTGGATTCTGCTCCCTGTTAGTTTTTGTCTGTGGCCGCTGCCCGTTTATAAGTGTCATAGGGATGTTGCAGTAGGTATGCTGGTTACCTATTGAGGTAAGCGGCAGGGTGCCGGTAGGAGGTACATCATATTCATAGCTTCGATAATAGTGTTTCTGGCGCATCTGTGAATGATATGTATTATGAAAGGTGGAGCGTAGATCTGGATGAGCAGTGGCAAGAGCAGTAGAGGTGGCAGCAGCCATTGAAATTGCGGAGACTGTCTGCAGTTCCCCAAAGGGCCCCTGCTCACTGACATCTAAAACCTGCTCGTGTGTGATGGGTTCAGTCCTCTTAAAAGGCATTTCGTACTGTAAACGTTTCCAGAATTTGGAATTCAACTTGTTGCATTTTGGTCCATGCCATTTAATGACAGTGAGGAGCTTGATGGTATGTTTCAGGGCCTCAACCTCCTGATAGTTCATAACTCCTCGCAGTTCACTGCATTCAATCAGTATCACTTTAATTTCTCCTGTGACTAACATGTTCCGAAGCCTTGTTTCCAGTTCAAAGATGCTCCAGCCTCTTCTTACTACATAATTTGGAGTCATGACGATGATCAGTCGCTTGCTTTGGTCTACACATCTTGCCACGTCTTCAATGTAGGCTACAAAATAAGACAATTGCTCAAAAACCAAGGCAAGAAAATATTTCATTCCCATACGCTGGAGAGAAACAACAGAAGCAAACTCCCTTCTCCCAGAAAAGTTCCCTGAATGCTGCAAAACATCACTTTCAAATATGTAAACTTTGCTTGCCAAGACAAGGTTTTTGGATAACCTGTTCTGGATGATCCTGCTTGAACAAGACAGCTGGTGCAGATGACATCCAGAAGTTCTTTCCAACCTCAAACATTCTATGATTCAGTGAAATATTTATTTCCCATTGGGCTACATTTTGGTAGTGTTTGTAGACGAATTGTCAATTTGTGCCCATATCTTTACTGAAACAAGCGTGTCCATCATCATTTTATTCATCACCATTTTCTAAAAAGAAGTCACCCAGATAGGCAACTGTGCAGAAGCTGTGTTTTATTGTCAGCTTAAAAATCAAATGATATTCTAAGGTCTACTGATGCACTAGATTCTTCTTTTCCTTCTATGCATTCACAGAAACAGAGTTGTGTCCTGCAAATTAATGTTTAGGATACTGTAGATTTGAAAATATCCATGTGCTTATTATTAAGATTGTGTTTTACTTATCCTTTCTTATAAATTCAATAAAATATTTTGAACTTAGTAGTTTTATAAATGCCTACAACTGAAGTTATGAACTGCAACTTACAAATATTACTGAGCATAGGTTGGAATACCTTAAATATATACGAAAAATATCTACTTATTTCAGTTGGAATCAATTCTCAGTTTCAATCTCTGAAAGTGATCCAGTGCCTCCACTACATGTTTATCTATAGTGGATACCACCAGCAGTTTTTTATTTACTCTCTGCAGATGTCTTCTCTCAGCTCTTGCCTTAGCCCAAAGACAACTGTTTTCTTCCTGTCTGAGTCTCGGTATAGGTAGATAGTGATAATTAATTATTCAGTTGTTTTTATATTAGTGTGATGGATATATTTCCAGGGAAACAGTTAGGAATAGAAAATAAAAACCTCTTTATTAATTCCTAGTTGTGAAGGCTCTCAAAAAAATCTGTGAATAAATATTAATCTCATTAATTTCCATTACCTATGCATGCCCTATCTGCACTGCCTCACCTTCAATGAATATAATGCACTTAGTAAAATATAATCCTCTTATCTAGGAAATGTACATCAAGCATATTTGGTGGCTTATCTTATTCCACAAGATGATAGAGTTAGGATGACATTCGAAAGGGACAAGCATAGAATTAATAGTTAAATAATATATGCAACCACAGCATACGTTGTGTAGAAAATACACAAACATAAAGACATGACTTACTTCCTGTGGGAATCAAATCTCTGTCTGGTATGAACAACTTGTATCCATAATGCTTTTCAAGCATATCTGGTAAGATCTCAAGAGCAAATCTTTCTTCTTCTCCAGTCTCTTGATTCCACTGATCAGGATCCACTTTGGTATAAGATAGATATGCATCATAGTCCTTGTTGTCTAAAGAAATACAGGGAAAAAAGAAAATTATATTATTTGCTGCTCTTGCGTATTGCTTAGATGATTGCCCAGGAATTATTCCTCAAACAATTTCTCCGGAATGGTAAATTGTTTAGATAAAATAGCAAGCTTTTACCTATTCTCCAGTTATTAAACCATTCATCTTTTATGTTCCACCAAGTGGAGTTAATCCTTATTTACATGGATGCAAGACAGAAGGGATCCATACCCATACAATGAACTCAGTTTGTGCATAAATATTTGTGTGAGGCTCTGTATGAAGGAAATCCATTCAGCTGTCTGATGAAAGCTTGTGAGCACAGAAGAAAAGTCACTGGAAGAATCCAAATTGTTTTCTAGCTTTAAAATAGAAAGGAAAAGCAAGGAAATACCCATCCAAATAGCCATACAGTTCTTTCTCACGTATAGTAAAAATACTTCATTTTTGTCAAATTTTCACTATAAATTTAAGGCTTAGAATGCTCTAAACATGTGCATACATTTACTTGTAAAATTCATTATTTTCCCAAGTCTGGGATTATTGCCAAACGTAGATCTTTGTAGCATCAGATCCCAATTATGCAGTTTAAATATCCTGAATTCTATGTGCTTAAATATGCTAATTTAATGATACATTAATGTACATTTTGGTCTTTAACAGTGTATTATTTCATTTAAATTAAGTGAAATATTTGTGTCTGTATCTTAAATGTGCTTGGTGTGCTTACTTGAAAGACTGAATCAAAAAAGTCATCATTAATTTTCATTAAGAGGTCGATAATGCCAAGTGCTCTGGAACTAATTCAGTGGAATAAGAGGTCACGTTTTGAATTTTGTTGTGAAGAATGCAGAAAAAAATCAATTGCAAGATTAATGAAATGTTAACATCCTTCTAACTTCCTTGATAACATTATGCCCAGGCTATTGAGAATATCAATTGCTTGTAAGAGATGTGATTGAATACTCTACCATGTAGTATAAGTGATGTTACATTCATTCAATGCTGATTTCACTTTTTTGCTCAGCCAATCTTTTTATGATTTTGCAATTTTTTGTACTTTGGTTGCACTATTTGAACAAGCCTGCCAAAAGTAGTAAGGGTGCAAAGTGTATGAGTAAAATTAAAGAGCAGGCACTAGTCTTGAGTTGTCCACTCTTCCTTCCAAGGAACCATTCTATTGTGCTCATTAAAATCTGCAGAAGACAAAATTAAAATGGTAAAACTTCTTTCAAAGTTTCAAAACCAATGAAACAATTGTGTGCTTCATTTTCTCTCCTACATAATTTATCTGAAATTTTAAGTGTTACATTCACAAAAAATAATGAACAGCAAAAACCAACACTACCAACAAACGAGATAAATAATGCCTTCCTTTGATCCATTATTTCACTATTTCAGTACTTGTGAAACCATAATCCTTCATGATAAAGAAGCACCTAATGCCTCTGATATTGCCACTGAATGGATCAAATTCAAACCAGTGGGAGATTACAAAATAGATTCTGACACTACAATAGGATAGTCTTAACCCAGCAATAGCGTTAACACATAGAAAGGTCAGGAGATATATGGGGAAATCACTACAACAATGATGTGGTCATGCCATTTTCTTTTATCGCCTTAATAATGGCCATAATGACATTACATGTTTTAGAGCAGCATTAAACCATTGGAAACCTTTGAATAAATATGAAAATGTGTCATTTCTCAAAGGAATGAATCATAAAAAATAATGCAACGTTCAAACAGTTTTGAAGGCTTCAGGATATTGTCTGTGAAGACAGTTTGCATGTTCTTAATTTGAGGGAAACTTATTCACACTATGCCAAAACTTTCTTGCACACGTAATTATGATTCTAATTTTTCTTTTTTTTAATATAAATTTTCACAACATGAAGGATCCAGCATTCCTACCGACTATAGCTGTATTATCCATGATAGCAGGGAACACTTCTTTCAACCCTAGTTCCCCACTTTCAATAGTATTTGCAAGTCTAGGAGAACCGGGATCTAGAGTACAGATGGGTTCAAGCAATCATGAATTTATTTAAACTCCAGTACAGCTAGATGTGTAGTCCAGTCTGGGAAACTGTTAGATGCTTTAGCACAGTGGTTTTCCTGAGCTATTATAATCCCCATCTGTCAGTTATTTTTTAACTTTGATGAAAAGTAGAAAGCTCAATTTACAGCAGAATTACTTTATGCAGTAATTTTGTTATCCAATGGGCTGACATACTGGCATAAGCAGACAATTCTAAAAATGTGAGTTGCCTGGGATACACAGGGTATGATCACATACCTCCCATCTCCAGGAAAGTATTTTAACACAAAGTAGATGACCTCTCTGATTGCGGTTTGTGGAACTGATATCTATTCTAAAGACTCTTCTGATCTTCATTCTTTTTTTTTTTTTTTTAAATGTTCTCTCTCAGTGGACTGAGAGAGAGCCTGCTACCATAGGGCTCTTGTGACTGAGTCAAAGCCTGGCAGCTGGTGCACGTATCTTGCCAGTCTTTTGGCCATGTCACATGGAAGCAAGAGGCTCTGCAAACCCTTTGCTATTGGGGTCTATTCTACCTACGCCTTCTTTTGCATAAAAGCACATCCAGGCGACCCCAGACTCAGAGCAAGTATGCAGTAAATATACCATAGCTTTCTGTTTTCTGAACTGTTCACTGGAACATATATTTTACGCTTGAAAATATTTGGTCTCAGCATATCTTCCTTTTCCACAACAACCAACTAACCAACCAACCAAACAAAACAAACAAAATTTAATCAGAAATTTCCTAATCTTCTCCTAATCACAATCAAGTCACAAAGGACTTGATATTACTGTGTAATATGATAATAACTAAATCCTCCCAGATTTGAGTACACAATCAGTTCACATGTTGTCTGGAGCAAATATTTAGTTGTAGAATAGAAAAGCAAAAATCCAAAAGTGAAACAAATCAGGTAGCATACCATACTTAATTTTACAAAGAGAATTTCCTCATTTTCCCTTGTCAGCAAACAATGAAGTCTTCTGTCCAAGTATTCTCAGAATGAAAATGTGACTGACTGTTGCTGCACTTTCTTGTTCAGAGATTTCTTGTTGTCAGGCTTTACCATTAGCAATAAGCAGGAATATAGTTACTTGCTGCCTGTTTCCTCCCAGACTCAGGAAGAAAAATCCCTGCTAATGCAGGGATTTTGATCATTTCATCTGAAACTTTTCTTTTTCCTATGGAGATTCAGAGCAATTTTCTACATACGCTATTGTACCTGAAAACATTGTTCTTCCCTTCACTGTTTCAGGATTCTTTTTTATAGAAACATATCAGAATAAATTTTTCTAGCTTTACATCCAGGTACATTGAAGAGCTGTTTCATGCAATAGCTGTCCTTTAATTCAGTAAACACATCTGAGTATGACATACAGTACCATACAATGGCAACACTTTTTGCTGTAGATGGGAAGAGGCTTTTTTACCTCTTCCCATTCCTTGTGAACAGACAAATAATCCTTTGTGGTTATGAGGTTTGTAGTTATTTTCCGCTGCTTACTAGGTATTTTACAACCAGGATGGAGCTCTTTAGCTCAACAGTCTCCTTTTTTGTGAAGCCCTGTTGTATCCATTAACTTAAAGGGCTGAAATGAAACATACAGCAGACCTTGCACGGGCAAATTTAATGAAAAATAATAATAATTCATGGTATCTTGTAAACAATTATGAGAATACATTGAAGCTCTGTTTTAGTTTGCTACAGTGATGTCAGACATAGCCCATGCTACAGGTACAATGCACGTCAGTCAACCAAAGACCACCTGTACTTCAAGACTCTGGTCAAACAGGCTGTGAAGTACAAACTTTGCCATGGCATTTTAATCGTTGTATGGAGTTGAAAGTAAAGAAACTGAGTAACGGTCTTGGACTCAGCCAAAGGTCAGACAAAATTGTTTGGATCGCTTAGGGGTAGACACTGAAGGTGAAATGCCAGATCCATTAAGAACAAATGCAGACATGATTTCATTCAGTGGCTCAGGACTTTAGCCAAAACACCTGTTTTATCATTGCAACATGCATTCTTTAATACTGTCCATTTATTTCAGTGATCATCCAAATGTAGAAATGATCATATTCCCTGTAGCATTCTAGAGGGTTAATGCTGCAGAAGTGATATAAATTTTTAGAGGATGAAGTTGTAAATGCTGCTTGCTATTCTGAGGATGTGTTCAGCAGCAGTCTTTTAAAGGCTCACTGTAAGCATAAAATGAAACCCAGACTCCATATGCATCTACTTTCCTCTTCTATAGGGACCAGCAGACAGATTCAACTTTGAATTTTTATTATATATGTACATGTTTTCTAACAATTTGCATGTTGCCCTCCAAGGGGACGGCAGTTTGGACCTTTGTGGTTTCATTAACCTTAAGCATTGCAGCTATTTCTGCTAATGGAGTACAGAAAACTGTATATAGATGAAAAATTAAAAATAGAAAAGTACCTCCATAACGTTATTTTTTTCTTATCAACCATGTTCAAGCAGATGACAAGTCTGGATTCCCAGCTGGCATGGTATGTTATAGCACAAGACAGATTGACTGATCAAAATAAAGAGAAACATACAATGCAATATTTCATAGAGTCGATAGATCTGAATCTTATTTTAATGAAGCTGTACACCAGGGTCAGCCCATACCTTTGTGTGTTGTGTAATCTCCCAGAGTCATTAACAGCGACTTCAGAAATACCCAGTTCTCCAAAGGGAGCTGACAAAACATGTGCTGCTCTCTAGCCAGGAGTAGCTGGAGACACTTCTGGCTTCCCCAAATCTTCCCCTTGTGAATCAATGGAAGGTTGACAGCTGATGTGCCAGAACATGTGTCAGCATTGTAAAGACTCAGGTACTCATCTAGAAGCAATGCACTGATTTAATCAGGTGTTTTTCAAGTGGGGTCCTCAGAAATGACAGAATGGATCTGCAAGTACTGCAGGGAACTGCTGTGAGGCTTTCCTCTTTGAAAACACACTGCAAGAGTTGCAAAGGGGTGACTTTTCAAAATTTCACACAGAATTCTGTACCAAAACTTTCACACAGAATTCTGTACCTGTTTCATTATTTGTGGGGCCACATTTAATGCTCACATTGCAGTAATGCTCATCACCCTCAAAACAATGAAAAAGATAACCCAAATTCTTGGATGATTAAAAACACCAAATCATTATGAGTCTTTCAAAACACTTTTGTTTTTCCTCAGACTACTTACTGTTGATTGTGATGCTCACCTTATCATTTACTTTTTGTTCTTTAAATGCCAAGCCTTTTTTATTGTTAATGAAAACAAAAAGCTGCCAACATCAGCTTTGCCATGGTGAAGTACCTGTTAAATGGAGTATTCCTAATGATATTCTAGATTCTTGCCTGAAGTGGCAAATGGTGAACTGAAGGGAGATTATAAATGCAACGCTGGTAAAAGGGTTAAAGAAGTATAATCAGTTTTAAAAAGGTTCTTGAGTATTCTCAGCACACCATAGGCCAGGAAAAATAAAAATGCCTTTTGCCCATAAGAGGTACGTTTATAAAAATACTAAAGCAGCAGGTATGCATTTTTTCCCCTTCCTATTAATTTGTCAGCCACCTTTAAGGTGTATTTTTCCTTATTATCTATAACTACAACTAAAATTTCTTAACGATAGGTACATAAGATTACTACTTATTTAAACTGAATAACCTGTTATTAAAAGTGATTTTTCCTCATGTACTTACTCTGATTTCTTATTTGTAGCTAAATGAAGAGGAAAGTTTAATGTTTCTAAGCCATTCTCATTAATATGGAAGTTAGCAACTAAATTAAATACTACTATTGAAGTAATTCTTCTTTCAATATAAAAAGCTGGTGCAGCATTAATCTCAAAAATTGCTCTCAATGTGAAAATGCGGAAATTTTAATATACAATTATCAGAATGTTAAAATTTATGAAAACTAAAATATGGTGATAGAAGGTATTCTCTTGGTTTGTATGAACTATTTGCTGGTCTGAGAAAAAATTATTTGTAGTAGGTACTGAAAGACTGAATGGTAACTACCTAGAAAGGAGTCATAGCATAGCACAGCATATACCTATGAAAGACAAGATCCTTTTTTTAAAGAGCAGAAAGTCAACAGCTGTCATGTAGGATCAGAAAAGGAAGGGATATAATTTTTTTCTGTACAAAATAAATATCTTAAACTGACAAAGTGTAAAGTAGTGACTACTCCTTATTATCCTCATTCAACAAAGCAGCTAATTACCTGTATAAAATACATGCTTATTTGCATGCTCCTTAGTTCAACTGATCTATGATAGTACTTATATCATTGGGTTATGTAGTGTGAAAAGTGGAGCTGAGATAGCCTTGGTGTAAGTAAACTAAAAAAAAAATAAAATTAAGGAAGTCTTTGTAGGTACAAAAACCAACCAACCAACCAAGCAGAAAAACAAAACTAAACAAACATCAGGAGAGAAATGGCTTGGAAAAAGGCTTTCAATCTAAAATTCTAGACATTGGATGCCAATATACTGCATTCATCTTGCTTACCTTGAAAATCTGTCAGTTGAAAACAACAATTAAAAAAACCCAACAAACAAAAAGCTATCAACAGCAACAAAACAAGAAAAACAACTTCAAAGCTCTGAGCCATTTGACAGAGCTGCTGGCTGAGGAACAGGAGATATCTCAGTCTTCAGATGATAGACTCTTTTCTTTCTAGCTTACTTTTTTAAAAATGGTTCTATATGCCATAAAATAGGGAGAGAGTAATATAAGGAAAGAGGAAAAAAACATCATTTTTTTATTTGAGTTAGTAAGTTTCAAGGAAACTAGAAAATCCCATATTCATTGGAGACATAAACTGAGATTTCATTATTTGAATTGCTTTTCAGATGTAAATAAATAACACAAATGAAAAGAGTTAAGAGTTAATGTAGGCAATTATCCAACAATAAAATTGTAATTAAATAAGGAAAATCCCTGTTTTGTAACTAGTGTTATTTAGAAAGAGGAAGACTGTATTTTTTTCTAAAGGTGATTTTAACAGAAATTGAAATTGATATTCATAGAGTAGGATTTCTTATAGCTACAATTTGCCAGTAGCCATCAAGAATACATATACTGTGCTGAGGCTGCTACTGCAAACTTATTCCATGAGTCCCTAGAGAAGCCTCTGTAATTGCGAAGTCACTAACTTCAGCAGTAATTTCAGTCTAGCTGTTCCTGCATAGCATGATCATTAACACAAGCACTTCAGCAGGTGCCTAGGCCATTGAAAAAAGCTATATTTGAAAGTTGGCATCTAATGCATTAACAATCTCAAAGCATTTTCTTTCTTGACTTCACAAGAAGTTTACTGGGGTGAAATACAGGAAACCACAGAGAAGTGTGTTTTACCTCATCTTAATTTCTGTAGTGAATAAGTTATTTTTTGGGCAATCTCATAGGTCTGTCTGTGAGCCCTGCAAGTCTTTTGCTGCTAAATAATGGTAAAGATGAAAATCACAACTACTTAAGGAGTCCCAGATGCAACGGAGATTTCAAGGCAGAAATTATTTTAGCAATTTCCTAATATGAGAATTGATTTACTTCCTCTCATAAAACATCAAAATTCATTTTTTAATAGAGTGCATCACTCTCAGCCGAGGAACAACCACTACAGCTGTTATATACTGAATCCAGGGAAGATTTCTTAAATTTTAAGAGCTTAGCAATGAGCTTAGCACTTCTCAACAAACTTAGGAACACTTTTAAAAATATTTAAATTAAAATAAAAAAGGAAACAAAAAAAAAAAAGAAATCAGAGAAAATCCAGGGCCTTGGTTCTCATGCACCAAGCCTGGCCATGTGTAGTCTGAGACCTTAGTCCCCCTGCTCACCAATGTTTCCTTTGCAAGGAAATTTGAGAATAGTGTGAAAGACACCATAGAGAGAGCCCTGTCCAACATTGTAGAAACAGTTGTTGGGAACTAAAGGCACTGACAGACATTTTGAAAGTTGTTGAATCAACTGTCAGACAAAGGTCTGTCTTTCCAGTTATCAGCTGAATATTTTTATTTTTGTTGTTATTGTTCATAACCCTCAAACTGGGCTTCTAGTCAGACTGATTGTGACAAGAAATATTTATGAATTTTTATTAAAGAACTGTGTTCACAGCACATTTGTTCAATCTTCTTTCTAATTTCTAAAAGATTCTGTTCTTATCGATTTTAATGTCAGCCTCTTCATGCAAAAATTCTTCTTTCTGATGATCGTGCTTATTTATTCTTTCACACAAAAACTTTAATCAATTTAAATGGTTACTAATGTATCCCAGCATGGCAGTGTCCAGTGCCTGCAGGCAGTTTCTACTCATAAATGTGTTTTGTGAGCACTTTTCTCTGAAATTGGAAACTGAAATATAAACACGCATATAAATTCATGATTTTGAGTAATTTTGCCCATCTGACCTTGTCAAGTAGTTTTCTGTCTAACTTCTGTAGCCTTCTGGATTTATTCTCCATATACCTTAAAGATGGAATTTGGATGTCTGAACATCCACTGAAAACTCTCATGTCTTGAAATAGCAAGAAAAATTTCAAAATATAAATTTTGGTGAATTGGAGCCTCCTGGACACTTTAAGGCAGCATCAGAAAGGGTGCTGCTGGTCTGAGCCCCTTTTCTCCCCTTGCTGCCTGTCTTGGTGGCTGTCCTGCTTCGAGGCTGATCCTTGCATGACTTCATGGGCAGAAACAATCTCTCAAAGGAGGAAGTTGTTCTGGGCAAAACCCTGGGAAAATTTCCATAGATTTTAGGAGGCCTGTGTTTCACCTCCCTTATAAACAAAGAGTGGATTTCTACAGTGCTAATATCTCCTCTGATATCAAAAAGTTTTTAATATCAGAGAGTGTGAGAAGTTAGGGTATGTCTTGATCCAGAGTAATTACAAATGTTTTCTTGCATTTTTTTTCTCGTCACTCTTAGTTAACATATAACACTTAGTTTATTAAGTTCATTTGAAACTGAGAAAGGCAGCAAAGTAGATGGAAAATAAAAATATGGAAATAATAACAGCTAAAACATCAGAGGATGAATGTGGTATAAAACTGTAATGTAAGGACTCTATGTACAATAAAACATAAGAATTCATCACTTCTTGAAGTGGCTTTCAGTATAACATGCTAATACTTAAAGTACATTTTACAGACAATACTTTTTAAAATAAACTTCTATATTTAGAGTCTTAAACTTAGAAAGTTTGCCTGCCTGCCATTTAACAACAACCAGCCCTCAGAATTTCCCACTGAAGCACCTATTTCTGAAAATTTTGTTGTTTTCAGAGTATTAGTGAACATTTGAAGATGATACTTAAGGGTACAATCTTCATTATGTATTTTGTCAGATCTTAAATTGATTTGCTGGTCAAACAGGTTTGGGGGTTTCAGACCACTTCACTGATAGGGATGAGCTGTCTCTCTGAGAGGCAAGGCCATACCAAACAACTTCAAGTGGGTAAGTTGCTTTGCCATTGGTCAGAGAGCTTTGCCAGTGCTCCATTTCCCAGGGAGATATGTCAGACATTAGTGGTAAAGTCCACTAACCAAACTTCAGAGCACAGTATTAATTTGATTATGTTCTACTTCAGTAGAAAAGGGAGTTAACTAAGGGAAATAAGAGGGCTTTCCCAGAAGACAAGGCTGAGCTGAAGTGTTTGCTGGAGAGTGTAAAAGCGGAAAACAGAGTCATTGAGATGAGAGAAAATGGGAAATTCAAGGACGCAAGTTAGAGACATGAGGAATCGGCATCTGAGAATGCTTGTTTAGTCTCCATCACTCTCAGAGAAAGTAATAAATTAAGTTTTGATGGTTAAATACTTTGTTTTCAACTATTTCTCAGAATTTACCCATGCCTCCCACAGAAATATGCATGAGAAAAACTAGTGACTAAGGAAAAGAAAGAGGAACTGTGATGAGATTCAACATCCTGAAGGCCTTGTTTAGAAACGAAGCATTGCATTTTATAAAAATTTTTAAAGGAAAATTTCAATTGGACCTCACTTCTACAGCATTTCAAATTCTCTCTGGATGCACCATAGTGAACACAAAAAGCCTGTGCCATTTTTGATGTTAGCTTATCTATGTGCTATCCTGAAGTATGCCAGCACATGATGTAAATGATGAATAGCACGTAGGCACTTGGCTGTGGCACTGCAGGAGTTCAGGTCAGAAAAAGATTTTACAGTTCAGCATTTTGTGTCTGTCAGTAACAGGCAAAGCCAAGGGAAAGGACCTGAATTTATGTCTGCAATTTATCTCCACACAATCCGTAGCTTGGCCTCCTGTGGGGCATTTTCTCTCTATCTTCTTAATTCTGCAAGAGCATAGGTGAGAGAGACAGAGGAGAAGTACAGCTGCAGTATCTTTGTTGTCACAGTAGGTTTTATCCATGTTGCTAGTATACTGAGTACAGTAGAAGCTGCAGTATTCTGTTATGAGAATCTGCAAGTAGTATTTCTCCTGGTGTGTTACTTCAATTAAGCATTCAAACAAAGAGTCAGCATTAAACATGTAAGGAGAATCTAAGCTTTATCCTGTAAATTAATTTAAATTGGCCCAGAAAAACAAATTGATGTCATTTTTCTTTCTCTTGAATTCCAGAACAGTACAGTTTAAAAACTAAAAATTTTTAACTTAAAGTGGATGATTAAAGCATTTCCATTCCTAGGTCACTGATGTAAAGGGTAAAAGGAGAAAGAGACAGGTTTGTAACACTTGCTAATAGTAAGTCTGCAAATTAATTGGAGAGATTTCAAGTAACAATAATTGACAGCTGTAAAAGTAAGAATTACTGCAACTCAGAGAGAAAACATTAAATTGCAACTATTTAAATAATTACTAAAGCGTATTTCTTCTTTCATCATATGATATGATTATTATTGAATTCATACATGCAAGTAAGCATGCTTCAATAAACTGTGGGTTGCATTCTGGATGAAGGAGGATCTTCGGTTCTGAAAAAAAGAGTCTGTCAAAATACTTCATGAATCACAGTCATGGGCCACAGTTTCCTCTTCTGTAAAATAAGTAACTTATTGTGTTTATTTTTTCCCCACTGAGTTGCTGCACTAATATGCATCCTTTTCGTCAGTCTGGTAAGATACAAAATGTTCTAATGTTCTGCAGCTCTTTGTTGTTCTGAGCATTTTCTATTTTGAATTCTCGTGCATTTTTAGATTGGAGGCAGAAGTGGGTCATTCCCTAGTGATCTTAATATGGAAGCCTTTCCCTTACACTGAGACCTTTAATTTTGCTGCCACTCTCATCCTGTATCAGTGACAGATCTGGCCAGTGCAGCATCTATTTCTTAAAGTATGTCACATACAGATGCTATCCACAGGCTATTACCTTGAACTGTAATATAACTTTCAGCAGTATTTCAGTAAAAAGGAGGGTTCTGTCATCAAAGATGTAGTGGTAGCACAAAACATCAAGAACTCTGATCCAAGATACCAAATCTAATTAATCAGAACCTGAAGCTCAACTGGGTTTGCTGTCCAGCAGCAGTTTTATTAGTGGGCAGAGAAGACCTTCTTTGTTTCTTAAAAACAGAAGAAAACATGTATACATTTGACACAGTCCAGAGCATACATTGCAGACTATTTTTGTTAAAGCTGGCTTTCCTTGAACCACAAAACAGTGTTAATGACCATTAGCCACTCTCCAAGTGATTAAGTAAATGAACTCAGGAAAATGGACTGTTGGGTGCACTCCCAAACACTCAGCACAGTTTATTGAAACTGATCCATTTAAACAAGCAGTATACCGATATTCTGTTCAACCTCTGCCTATTAGGGAAATATAATTACTGAGGACACTTCCATGCTTAAGAGGAGGTGAAGCTGGCTTTCAGCACTGACAAAAGGGAACAGTCTTGAAAGCATCAGTGTTGGTAACTTTCATGTGGTGTTGGGAGCATGGATCTAAAAGACATGCATGTCACCTTGAGAACCAGAAGGCAGCACAAACACCAGCTGAATAGTCATTGCTGCTAATGTGCTGTATGAGGAATGCGTATTAAAGTCAGTGCCTAATGCAGTGGGAAATAAAAATTGCAGTTATTAACACATCTTGAACTGAAATTAAATTTGGGTCTTAATGGAGAGAAATAGGCACATTTAGGAGGTAAGAAACATACTGAAAAGCTGCCTTACCTCCATCTAGTTCTTCAGCTCCAAAATGATTCCTGTAGAAAAGCATAATCTCTATCTTGTAACACTTGTAGATAGTCACTAAACAAACAAGCAGCAGCAGAATAGCACCAAGCCCACCAGCAAGCTCAACTGTATACATCAGCTCTGCAAAGAATTACAAAATACAATAATAACCACATTACAAAAGAGAAAAGATCAACAGCAGACTTCATATTTAGGTTAATTACTAATATAAAATAATAAGAAATTTTTTAGGTTTTTTTTTTTTTTTAAATTTGAAGATCCTGTGAAAAAAAAATACCCAGGAATGTGTTTTCTTTATTAACATCCTTTTTCCTTTGGTGCAGTATCTAAATTGCTCTTCTGTAAAACAACACATGCTGGAATATGTATGTGAGTATGCATGTAAGAGAGATTTGATAACCCTCGTCCATCTCTCTCCCTGTAGATACATTACAATTCGTTATATGGACATAAACATTGACATTCCATTTACAGTGAAAGCAGAAGTGATTTTTTTTTTCTAGGGGGGGGGAGAGTGGAGGAGAAGGGTACTGTAATGAAAACATATCCCCTCCCTTACTCCACACATAAATAAGAAAAAGCTCAGGTTTTGGATTAATTTCAGTCTACTGGCTAAGATCAAACTAGGGATTTTTTTTTTTTTTTTTTTCCCAAAAGAAAAACAAATAAACAAAAAGCAAAGAGAAAAACAGCTTGAGGAATGTGAAGATAAATTATAGGAACTCCAAAGCCACACATCTCAGATATCCGCTAATACCTTTGACACAGTTTCCCAATGATCTGCAACTCATCTTTATTCTCTTCTCTTTCCACAAACAGGGTTGGTTTATGTTTAGTCATTTCAAATCATCCCAATTTGTCAGTTCTGACATCATCATTCAGACCATGGGCACCCCCTGGTCCCTTTGCTGCACTCTGGGGTTGAGATCATGTCATGTAGCTTCCCTTCCTAAGGACAGGGACTCTGGTCAAATTTAACCACATCTAACAGTTACCTCCCCAGTGGAGTCACATTTCAGTGAATAAGTAATGTATCACCTTCATTTCTTTCTGTCTAAACCATGGCATGCTCAAGAAAACTTAAACAGCTACATGACATCCATTTTGTTTTTACTTTGGTTATCAATAGGAAACTGACAACTGGCAACAAACAGAAAGTGTGGAAATGCTGTTAGCAATGTTGTAATTTGAACTAAGTAATAAATGGCATCTCTTACAACCCTCTATAATTGTCCAATACTTCTCAGTGCTACAGAATGCCAAGAAATCAAATCTTGGAAATCCAAGTCATACAGTTTTGCTTCATAAAAACTGTGCTGGAGAAAGCTCAGCTCCATGTTGCTTTCACACCATCCTCTTCCAGTGGGCAGCATCTGTCTGAACAAAGCACTATAGCCCTGATGTAGCCAACTAACAGGTTTAATTTTTTATTATTATTATTATTTTTTGTGGTTATGTAGACTTGACACAATATGATTTAATTAGAGGAATAAAAGGTTATAGAAGAATGTGAGAATTCCATTTATTTTGACTGCATCTATTGACAATCACACACTTTTTTATTATTTTGAAGTGACTGTAAGAAGATTTAATTGCTCTCTAGAAGACACTAAAAGTGTAATAAAATAAAATAAAGAAGTATTTATGTCCTGTGTCATTCTTTCCAAAACTGTGCTGGAAACTCCTTTGTGTTAGATAATTTTTAATACTCTTCTGGACCAGAAAGAGGAATGTTATTAAAAACAGCCAACAAAAAATAGTTTGCATAGACAAATAATACAGTATTTTACAATATCAATGGAAATGGAAATTACTCAGGGCATACTATAGCCTGTTTATCATTTTGTACTACAGGTGATGCAGCTGTTCAGACTAGGAGAAAGGGTTTTTAATGTGTTGGGTTGCTAGGTACCAAATACTCTATTTATGTGCCTGCTGTTATGACTCATTAAAAGAGAGGAGAAACTTTACAGCTGGAAAACAGAAGTTTTTGCTAAATTAATGATTTTGAGATTAGATGAAAAAAATAACTGCAGGTAGTTACTCTTTCTCTAACACTGTGCATGAAATCAAATAAATGGACCGCATCAATTTTGCTATCAGAGAGGCCCTCCCAGGTGCTTTTGTACCCATAAAATAATTCAAGATTATACTGGTATATTTTCTTTGATAAAGTTCACCTGAACACATATGAACCTATCCTAAACCCACTAGATAAGCAAGCAAGAAACAAACTTCTCAATTCACTCTAAAAAGTTTCTAGAAATTTCCTTTTTATCTGCTGCCACCATAGTCACTGATGAGCACAAGAAGGGTAAGATGGGTCTTTCTTAAACAGATTTGTTTGCAAAGACAGTTTCTTGCTATACCCTTTGAGCACAATAGCTGGTATTTTCATCCATGCTGAGCTATGTTTATCAGCACATGGTCGCCCTCTGTCTCGAGTGATGTTTATCAGGCCCTGAGGCAGAGACACAGTGATTAGCCCAGCAGTCTGCTGTATTCTTATATCCCATTGTGCCAATGCCTAAGCCAGCCCCCAAAGGCCCACAGCTGGTACAGCCCCATCTGCATGACGCTGTGAAGAGCAGCACAGATTAGCCTGGGCACAGTGCCGCATGCAACTGTGTGCTTTCAGACCTTGAGCTAGTGTTTCCCCAGGTTGCTAAACTGTACAGGGAAGCTAGCTGGCTTTGTATATGTCAGGATTTTTTTGAAGAGCATCACTGTATGTTACACAGAATTGAAGGTGTCAGAAAGCAGGCTCAGTCCAGCCATTAGTGTTAGTCCCTCAGATGGCTGCCATCATTTCACCTTCCCATGTCTTGGATTTCCTTGTGTGAAGTGGGAAGGAGTACCTGGACTCCTTCCTGGAAGAGGTTATTCCGGAATGGTGCCTTGTGAAGGTGATGTGCATGAGAGCAAGGGTATAATAAATATGTCATAGCAAGGACAGAGTCTGAGGCTGCCTTTGTAATAATATGATTTTTTTTGGTACTGCCTTATTCTGTCTTTTGCTTTGCAATTTAAGTATTATGGCTACAGCAGGCACTGCATTGCCTTTGATCTGCTTTTCCTGCTAAAACGCAGGTTTCCCGTAGTGGCTAGATGCTAAAAATGATCAGTTTCTTCTATGCCTCTTCTGTGGCACAATACCACATCAGAGGGGAGAGACAAAAAGAGCAAACCTTTTAAAACCATTTAACCTCTGTGTTACGTTGCTCAAATTACAGACCTTGCCCTCCTTAAGGAGCCAAGACCGAATGTAGAAAGTAGTAGAAGAAAATTACTCGGCTAACCCTTAGGGGGACAAGCATTCTGTTAAACACAACAAACGAGTGAGCGCCAAGGAGCTATGTTCAGAAGCACAGCAATCATTTAGTTACAGGCAATTAACAACAGTCCTCTGGTAGCACGGGAACAGTTCTACTCCAAGGGAAAACACATTGATTACTGCTGCAGTTGTAGATTGGTTTCTGAATAAATAGCTTCAATTTAAAATGAGATTTGTTACAAGCAGTTTGACCAATGGCTACAATTTTTTTTCCTTATCAGGAGTCTTTGGCTTGGAAAGCCAAAGAAAGAAACAACTAATTAAAACAAAGTACGTGTCCTCTCTAAACATCTGCATGATGCAATGGAAATAAACGTACTCATTTTATACTGATCCTATCCTGATTATCAAGCATATCTTTGATCTTCACCTGGAATTAATTTTTTATAAGCTTCCCTTCTCTCTGTCACACATGTAATGCACTTAGCTTACAAGAAAGTAAATAAAAGGGTGCCTTCAATATTCATATCTTGTGACTTATACGATGTGCTTCAGAGACCTTACATTTAATGATCTGTGATAATTTAAAATTAATCTTATTCTATTCATTAGTCTGTATACAGCTGAGCTACTAAGAAAAATAATTATATTTCAAGCATCCTTTTGGGTGATTTATAACTCTTAGAGGATGTGTGATTTATAGCTGTGTATTCAATTTCTGAAGCTTTTTCAAAATCCAATTACAGTCTATCTAAGGTTTCAATTTTGCAGTCACGCAGATTGCTTAACTTCACAGACTATAAGTAATCCTTCTGAAGTCAGTGGGACTATTCACAGAGCTTCAGGTTATCCCACACTTAAATCTTTGTAATTTTGTGCCTAGACTCTTTTTCCTTCTCTGCTTGTTTTGGACAATTTCACTTATAAAGGTAAATGCTTGCTTAGATTCAATCTTCAGTTTATCTAGATATAGGTTCCAAGACTTCAATTATTAAGTCAACATCGAGATAATGGATATAATTAAGAAGGGGAGCAGTTAAAGATGATGCTTTCTAAAGCTCTCAGCTATTGTTTTCTATGAGAGAATGGAAAAAAGGCAGATACTGGTAACCTGGAGAGATGCATCATAAGATGTAGTTTTGACTGCAGAGAGGTGTGTTTCCAATAAAGGAAGGAGGAGGCCAGCTGATTCATCTGAATCTCATTTCACACATCAGCAGCAAACAGTAGACAGATATGACAAAGAAAGAAACCATACTCACAGTTTGAAAATGGAGAAGTATGCTGTTTTTTCCTTTCTTTAATGTACATATATACATGCATATGTATTATTATATATATATATTCAATTCCCTACATTTTGAGATTTTTCTTCATTTGTTTCAAAGTGCCAAATGAATCTGTTTGTATTTAAGGAACCAAGACTGCTTTATGGATGATGTTGCAAGTAACCACTGACAAATGCTGTAGGACAATAACACTTCTGAAGCCCATAGATTTGGAGTAGCAGACTTGAAGTGTTCATTAGCTTGATCATGAAACCATCTCTTAATAAAAAGCATACACTTTTTGCCAGCATAGGGTCACACAGGACAGTAGATGTCTGCAGAGTTCGCTTAAGATGCGTAATTTAAGTTACAGGTAGTTTTTTTTCTAATGTTTTTCAGTGCAGTAGCTTCATTTCATCTGTTAGAAATACTGAGGCTTGGTTAACTCACCCTATTTATTAGATCAAAATATAATATATTTTTTTACAGAAGCACTGGAATAGGCTCCTCAGGGAGGTGGTTGAGTCACCATCCCTAAATATGTTTAAAAACCATTTGTACATGGTGCCCAGGGAGATGATTTAGCGGAGGGTTGTTAGTTAGGTTAATATGGTTAGGTTGTGGTTGGACATGATGATCTTTATGGTCTTTTCCAACCTGAGCAATTCTTTGATTCTGTAATTCTATATACCCCCTATTCATATATGTATGTATGTATGAGTACCAATCCAAGACTGGAATCTTGTCAACCCATTCCACTGGAACAATAGGCAGCATATCCAAGCTGTGGTTCCGTTGAATTTCTCAGTGCTACCAAAATAGAGAAAATCATGTATGATAATGGTTGTTATATTCCTAGTGATGACATTTTTATTCCTTCTGAGAAGTGTGGGATACATGTTCCCAGCAGAAGAATAATTACAGTCTTGAGTATGTTATCCCAAGGAAAGACAAGATTGGAAAAGACATAGATGCTGCAATAGCATTGAAGTATACTAGATTTATATACAGAACACTGCATTTTAAAAGCAGTTGATACTTCAAACTGAAAGAAAAAAATATCAGTGTGGTGCTGAATTGAAATAATCTCTAGTTAGCTTACCAAATCAGGAAATTTTGTATGACTTAAACATTACTGATTAAGAGAGCCTCTATTTACTTATTGTCGTACAGAAATCAAACTTCCCACATGATTACTTCTTTTAGATCTGCTGAAAGAAATGAATGTAAGAAGCACTTGGAGGTGCTAAAATGTGAAGAAAATAGAGTACCAAGTTCTAAGGATGTAAAATCATAAAACATGCTGTTTACATTTCTTCCTAAGGATAGCATTAATGAATAATTTACATCTGCATGGCTTACAAAACAATCTGTGACATTTTACTTTAAAATATTTTCTTCCTCGCTAATCAACTTAGAATTGAAGTTATATATATAGACATTATATAAAAAGAACATATCTCAAAAGTGGAACAAAAGCTGTTTTAAAAAGGAATATTTTAAACAACCAACTTGCTTGACAGCTCTTCAGAGGAGAACTGGATTTAGGCACATGCTTAGTAATCTGACTAATCTTTTCACTGGAGATGTCTTATTCCAGCTTTTAAAGGATGAGAAAAACCTCGCTGATGAAGAAAAGAGTTTTATGAATACTATCTGTCCGGTACCATTCAAAAGCACTTTGCTAATTTACTGATTTTAGATGAGATATTGAGTGTAAAAAGAGCAGACATTTTTAGTTAGGCTTGAGGAAAGTAGGCAGGATGTATTACATTTTTTGGCCCAGTGTCATGAACTTTTTGAGTGACTGTATCTTTGTACTGCTCAGTAGAAGACATCCTGTAGGTTTTTTCAATGGCCATAGGGGAGGAAATCAATTCCCATCAAATCAAATCAAATTTCACTTTCAATTCTGAAACATAGAGAGGAGCTCATAAGAGCTTTTCCTGCTGTGCAGAGTAAAAGCTGAATGCATTATATGCTGGAAGATACATATGTGTGAGGTCTTAACAAACCACGTGGATCTGAGTTTCAGAGCAGTTTTCCACTGAGACTTAAGAGTTGAGCTCTTAAAATTCCTGCTTGAAATTTTCAAGTAATTAAAGGCAATTAACAGAATCTGCAATATGAAACTCCTTTCTCTCGTTTCTCACATGATATGAACCATTCAGAAATTTCAGAAGCACCATGAAGCATTATGGCAAAGGGAACTGTAACACAAGGTTTTTTCAGAGGGGTCAGAAGAGCAGGTTCTTTTAATTGTCACACACGACTACCACTGTGAGAAATTGTATGTAATGACTGGAAATGCTCATGAGATAAAAAATTTACATTATTCAAGATTCTAATTCATAAAAGAACAGATTTACACTATCTTGTGAATGACAGAGTAATTTAATGTGCTTGTCAACAATTCCATTACCATTAACAGCTGGAGGAAGAAAAGTCAGAGTTTCCTACGATTCAGAATTTGCTATTAAATTGTAAAGAAAACACTAATGCCATGTTTCTATTTGCATAACTTGCTTCCATTTCAAGCACGTATTTTCATGGGCAAATTCAAACAGAACAAATATCTTCCTCATAACAATTTATTTTATTTAAATTCTTTGTTTCCATTGCAAAAAAGTAAAAAGTTGTTTTAACCATCCCTCAGTTACTCAACTGCTCAATGACAGAACCTCATAGATAGTCAATGATAGAGGAAAATAAACCCAAAACAGCACTGAAAATTGGACAGCACTGAGAAAATGAGAAGAAAGTTAAGGAGAAACTTTGACAAAATCGCATAAGATATATTACCTGTTCCCAGGTTTGTTGGCTATTCCAAGAGAAATTTAACTATACTATTTAGCTTCTAAAAATATATCTAAAATAAACATTAAGATAATATAGAAGTTGAGATTATTTTTGCTTCAGCATTTTAGATGCAAATATGCAAACAAGAATTTTCAAAGAAGTAATCACAAAATTAAACAATAATCTGGATTTCCAGCTGAATTTATAATTAAATGAGACCAGAAGGGATTTCATCCAGCATAAAATTCATATTTTGTAAGATATAACACTGTAGAACAACATTCTTTCTCATTATGCATTACATTTTTATTTATTATATGAGGGTTTGTCTGTGAAAAAATAGAATAATGGTGTATCATAGAATCATAGAATCCTTAGAGTTGAAAGGGACCTTTAAAGGTCATCTAGTCCAACTTCCCTGCAATGAACAGGGACACCACAGCTAGATCATGTTGCCCAGGGACCCATTCAGCTTCACCTTCAAAGTCTCTAGGGACAGGGCATCAACCACATCTTTGAGCACTCTGTTCCAGTGCCTCATCACCCTCATTGTAAAAGATTTTTTCCTTGTATCCAACCTAAATCTCCACTCTTTTAGTTTGAAACCATTTTCCCTTCTCATATCACAACAACCTCTGCTAAAGAGTCTGTCCCATTTTTTCTTACAGCCCCCATTTAGATACTGAAAGGCCACTACCATATCATCTTGGAGCTTTCTTTGCTCCAGGCTGAACAGCCCCAGTTTTCTCAGTCCATCCTCTCAGGAGAGGTGTTCCATCCATTGGATCATTTGTGTGGTCCCCCTCTGGATGCACTCCAACAGATCTATGTTTCTCCTGTAGTGAGGGCTACACATCTCTACAGTACTCCAGAGGTGGAGTCCTCACTATAGGAGAGACATAGACCTATGATTAACTCCTTACATCACCTGCAGTATGCGGTCTGTCATTAATAAATTTGTACTTAGAAGCTGTCAGTATTACTCTCAAAATTAATTTCTGCTAGTTTTCTCTATCTTGTTGAAGATTGACCTGTAAATGCTCCATGACAGCTATCATCACAAAGTAACAAAATCAGTCTTGGATCTCAACAAGTGGATTTTTCTGCTCACACAAAATAGAAAATAAGTTGATTACTTTAAAGTTGATAGAAAGAAATTTGGTCAGCAGTTGGAGAATGAGAATGAAAGTTAGATCTCTTGAGTGTTGGTCCTTCTCTATTGACATTACTATGCTTAAAATGATCTGCTTCCTCTCCTCCGGCTCTATGTTAAATGCTCCCTATGCACAGCATTTGAAGAAAGTCCAGTGTCTAAAACTGATTAGCCAGCTGCACAAAAACATTGATCATAGGTTTTATCCTGTGGCAGTCAGAACGTAATAGAAGATAAGGATAAAATCAGGGTTACACAGCCAGAAATGCAGAGTGCCAGTACCTGTGCTTAAGGAGCCCAGATCTCTGGGGCCAGATTCCTAACCTGGGTTAGATTTTCCTGCACCTCTCTGCGAGCTTTCTCTTAGAACATGAGAGGCTCAGGATTTTTATTCCAGGGCTGAATCAGGGAGAAAACAGAAGCCCCCTCACCTGGCTGCATGCTCTGGATGCTGGTGTGTGAAGGGAACACCATGAGCTCGTGTGTTAGGTAAATGGCTACCTGCTGGACTGACTGAAGAGTAAGGAGGATTCATGCAGGACTTTCTCAGGGATTCAGACTTTCAACCACTTGCCCTTTCAGGATGTGTAATTGTAGGCATATCCAAAAGCTCAAGCTGGAATTTCATGTTTGTAGAGAATCATAGAATTGTTTGAGTTGGAAGGGACCACTTAGTCCAACTTCTCTGCAATGAACAGGGATACCACAGCTAGATTAGGTTGCTCAGAGCTATTGCAACAGTCTCTGCTTAAGAGCCTGTCCCCTTCTTTCTTACAGCCCCCCTTTAGATACTGACGAGCAGCTTCACATCTCCTCAGGGTCTTCTCATCTCCGGGCTGAACAGCCTCAGCTCTCTCAACCTGTCTTCGTAGGAGAGGTGTTCCATCCCTTGGTTCAATTTGTGGCCCCCCTCTGAGCATCCTCTACCAAGGCTATGTCTCTCCTATACTGAGAACTCTACATCCGGCTGCAGTACTCCAGGTGAGGCCTCACCAGTGCAGAGTAGAAGGGCAGGATCACCTCCCTTAACCTAATGTCTGTGCTTCTTTTGATACGGACCAGGATACGGTTGGTTTTCTGGGCTGCAAGGGCAACTTGCTGGCTCATGATCAGCTTGCCATCCACCATCATCCCCTGTTTTTTTTCTGCAGGGCTGTGCTCTATCCGTACATCTCCCAACCTGTGCTGATGGTACTTGTGCTGCCACCACCCAGGAGCAAGACCTTACAGTTGGATTTGTGGCAAAATAAAAGGCAGAAAGGCAGTTGAAAGGCTTAAATTTGGAACCTGAATACCCACTGCAGAATTTAGCCCTAAATATCTCTTTTCACAAAATCACTCTTTGTTCGGTTACAAAGCTTCCTGCTTTCTTGCTCCTATCGATCTGAGTGATAATGTGCCACGTATGATATATGAATGATTATCAAATTTTCTTCAGGTAAATAGTGAACATTTGAGATTTAGCATTTCTGCTTTATTACACTGGATTAAAAAAAAAAAAAAAAAAAAAAAAAGCAAGATCTATAACAAAAAAAAAAAACATCCAAAACTAATAACTTGCTGTTTAGAAAGCCAGTTTGCCTCATTTCAGGCCTCCATTGTTCTATGTGAGCAAATAACCAGAAATTAATAAACAGCTAACTCATTCCTTGCAGAGACTAAATATGGATTTCTAAACAGGGAAACCTAAAACAAAATGTTGTCATGGTGATATGCAGGATACTAAGCAAGAAGCACAAAGCTCCTCTTCCTAGGAGACCTGAGAGACAAACTTGCATTTCTGTCTGTCATGGTTAATTTATCATTTCACCAAAACAGTTGTCAACATGCAAAGTATGTTGAAGGCTAATAACAGGTATCTTTTGTTTTTTATGGGCACAATAGATTTTGAATCTAAATCACAATTTTAGATTTAGTCTTAATCTTTTTGAGGAGCTTTTGCTATTTTTACATTTTACTATTTAAAAGGGCAATTAAATATTGAGATTACTTTTTCTTCAGTATGTCATCATGAGGCCACATACTGTAATGAGTTTCACATACTCTGAAAAGTACATTTCATAATGTAATGTGATGTAATATAATGTCATGTGTTTTACATTTCTCTGAAAAGGGAATGAAGGAAGGTAGGACCCTTGCAAAATTTATGCACACTTTAGATTTAGATAGATTTAAAAGCTGGTGGTCACATAACAAAAATGGGTTATGTGCCATGTCAGTCTTGGTGTTATTGCTTGTATGGAAGGGAAAATAGGAACTAAACATCAACAAATGACTTAATACGTGTCAATTAGTTAATTATTGGTTTTAAAGTAATTAAAGCCTTAAAATTCTGTCTTCAGCACTTCATGTAATCACTTTGCTATTAAATAAGGACAACACATTTAATCTGAGTGGGTTTTTGTTTTATTTTTTTTTTTAACTTTTGCTCTGAGATGGGTGTATGTGGCTACCAATTTGTATATTTTTAAGTTCCAATTACTTAAGTTAATTTTCCATTTCAGTCCATCCAAGAAAATATGCCAAATGCCTATCTAAGTGGAACATCTAGTAATTACATCCACATCTCTTGAGAATCATTGAGAAAAGTTCATAAAAATAGCCAGGAATTATTTCTTTTCAGTTCAGTGGGGTACAAAAAAGCCCACGTGCTTAAACAAACGAATCACATCATCTTGGTTTATGGCTCCCTGTTAAACTTTGACAGATTTTTCATGTTGCAGGGTTAGAAGTAGGGAAGACATCATTGCTGCGATACAATATAAAATTGAGATGCCATAAGTATTTCAGTACCATGTAAGGACCTAGTTTGCTTACCTTTACAGTCTAAAAAAACCACAGTAATGAAAGCAAAGTATGGACACTCCTGATTAATCCTTGCTGTCTTAAACCAGTAGGATGATGCGTGACGCATCAAGCCTAGGCATGTGGAGCACCTTCTGGGAAGTAAAGTGAAGAAAGAGAATCTAGGAACCTTGTGAGAGGCTCTCCACCTCTCTGTAATTATCTCCATACAAGATCTCTGTGGACACTAGGCTGACATCATGGAATGTGAGCGGTGAGTAGAATTAGGAAGATCCTTAGGTATTTCCATCTTCACTTCAAAAACACTAGTGCTATGCAAATGTTATAAGGAAAGGATCCACAGTCAGACTATGTAGGATGACAGGCTAGATGGCAGATAGCAAAGTGGATTGAAAACTGACTAGGCATAGTGATCAGTGGTACGAAGTCTAGTGAGAGGCCAGTAACTAGCAGCATACCCAGGGGTCAATACTGGGTCCAGTCCTGTTTAACATCTTCACTGAAGATAAAAGTGAAGGGGACAGAGTGTTTCCACAGCAAGCTTGCAGATGACAAAAAACTGAAAGGAGTGACTGATATGTCAGAAGGTTGTGCTTCCATCCAGAGGGAGCAGGAGAAGCTGGAGAAATGTGCTGACAGCAAACCGGAGGAACAAGCCTGGGGACTGGTACAAGCTGGGGACCACTCTGTGTGAAAACATCTAAGGAAAAAAGAGCCTGGAGGTACTGGTGGGCACCAGGCTGAACACGAGGCGGCAATGCACCCTTGCAGCAAAGATAGCTAATTGTATTCTTGACTGTATTACACAAAGTACTGCCAATGTGTGTGGCAGAGTGATCTTTCCCCTCTACTCAGTGAAATTGTTCCAGTTCTAGGATCAAAAGTACAAGAGATATATTGGAGCATTCACTGCAAAGGGCCAGAGAAATGATGAAGGGTCTGGAGCATCTCTCCTGTGAGGAAAGGCTGGGACTGTTCAGCCTGGAGGACATGAGGCTTAGCAGAACCAGCAATATGTATAAATACCTGAAAGGGAGGGTGCAAAGATGACAGAGCCAGACTCTTCTCAGTGGCGTCCAGAGAAAGGACAAGAGGAAATTGCCTCAAAATGGAACACAGGACACTGTCTGAACTTTAGAAAGTTCACTACCTTGTAGATGACAGAACACTGGCACAGGCTGCCCAAGGAGGTTGTGCTTCCTGGAGATCTTCAGAAGTTGCTTAGGCACTCTGCTTGGGTAGTGGTTGGGCTAGGTGACCCGAGGCCCATTCCAACCTCAACTACGCTGGGATTCTGTAAGGTGACTACACTGCTATGTATATTATTCTATTATGTGTCTGCACGGATAGAAATTGAATTTATTTGTGGCTTTTTTTTTTTTTTTTTTTTTTTTTTTTTTATATTTGATTTTATTTCTTAGAGAAAATGATTCTGGTTTTATTAACTTTAACTTCCTACTATTTTTTTTCTCTACTGAGTCTTCATTATTTTAAAGTTCATGAATTAGTAACTGCATCCGTGATAGAAATATAATTAAAAGGTGTTATTGTGTTTATGCTAGTGACAGCCAGAATTAAGAGCAACCTTTCTGTTTTATTTTGAAAGTTATATGAATACCTGGGGAAAACAATCATTACCTATTAATATCTCAGGTAAACAAAACTAACATTTTCATCAAAAGGAAGCTTTACAAACATAGTCAGGTTCTCCTACAATGTATCATTTAATGGGGAGGAGATGTATATTTACCCCTTTTATGTAGGAGAATACTGGCGTGCCGGCGTCCATTTCCATTCTCAACATAGCATGAGTAATTGCCGAGGTCTCCTTCTTCCACAGAGTTGAGAATCAATGAGATAGAAACTTCCTGTTCCCCAAGATGTTCCTTGAGAACCCTAATAAAGAAAAAAATCACGTCTGCTCTTTTGCTTGTGTCACAGTATAGGAATAGATAGTAATGACATAATAGTGCTACTTACAATTCTCAACTCTCAGGCTTCAAATTTAGCTACGGTTTTATGAAATCCTAATTAAATTATATCATGCCCTTTCCTCATTCACTTCTAATGAAGAGGTTTAGTTTTGTAGATGTTAATGAGAGCTTCAGTTAATTGTATTTAAACACGATGATGCACACACTGATAACACATTATTGCACACTCTGATGGAGACCCCGATCAGTAGTTTGTAGAGTCTTGAAATGTTAGAACAGAAAAAGTGAATACAGTTATTTTCAGGTTTACTTGAATGTATTATAAAATATATGTATTATAAAAGTTAGTATTGTAAGTGAATGTATTATAATGAATGTATTAAAATGAATGTATTATAAAAGTTAGTATTGTAAGTCAGTAGAATAAGATAGAATGCCAGATGCCACTCATTCATACAGACAATAATGAAAAGCAAAGACCAGCATAACTTTCTACTTGTCTTCCTGTTGCTTTCCGCGTTATCAAGCCTAACAGTGGTTTTAGGAACCTGGAAAGGCAAATGAGAAACTTCTACACACTGCTCCCTTACTTCATACCTGACAAAATATGTGGAAGACAGTCTTCTGGGTCCTCAGTCCACAAAAGAAAAAAGTGGTAATGAGGTTTTTGTCATTTTTTTTTAGCTTTCAAAATGCCACGTCTGCTTGAAAGGCTTATGATTATCTTTACATAAGAAATGTAGCTAATCTAGTTGTCTTGTGCTATTTAGTGTATTGATCTTGAAATTTATAGAATAAAATTGACATACACTGATGAAATATATCTCAATATACAAAAACAAAAGACCCTGAACATCTATGCGGCCTTCTTGAATTTGGTAAAGGAAGTTTCTCCCTTTAAACAGAAGTAGTCCAGGCCAAAGCTGAAAAAGAAAGTGACGTTTCTCTTTTGATGAAGTAATAAACTCTTATGTATGAATTCAGGTAAAAATAAGCTCATCGTTCTATTACAGACAATCATTGTGAGTATAATACACCTGTGATTATTTAACTTCCTTGATAGTACACAATTAGATTTTCCAACATTTCTGTGTTTATCCATGATATACAAACACAGTCATACACACACACACAATAATAAATGAAAAAAGAATTACTTGGATCTTTAGATAATCAAGTAATTACATTATATTGGAATTGGGAAGCTATGTCAAGAATGTTATTCACTATACAAACCCATTTTTTTTTTTTCCACAGTATCCAAATGAGATAACACTTTTAGAAACAGGAAAAGTACATGACGTGAATCACCAGATTCTTTCTGTAACAAATATTTCAGCAGCTATAACCAGCCCACATAACAGGAGGTTTAGATCTCACAGGCCAAATAACATCCCAGGAAACTCAGTTCTTTCTTTGAAGAAGAAAAGTCAAAATATTCAGAAAGAGAAGTCAGACTTCAGCATTTATTTAAGAACCTGCATTTTAAAATACTTATTTTGACCTACTTTTCTTGGTATATTTACTTTTCTTTATTTTTTTCTCAGTAAGTAATGAAAATGTTTAGTAACTTAGTGCTACTGGTTTCGGTAGTTTTCCACAGTTTGGAAAAGTCATTATGACACTAAATGAACTTTTGCAGCTCTCTTTGCATCAGGTCTTGCTATATTTTTCCATTCTCTACAAATGAAATTGAAAAAAATTAAGTGAGCGTTGCAAAAAAGGGGCCAAACCCCAATTAATGGGGCTCCTGAATTAATCTATAGTAACTACTACAATTAACTGTCAAAAAAGATATTGACTAAGAGACTATATATATATATATATTTTACCTAATATCACTTTCCCAGACTCGACTATCATCCAAATCTTCAATAAACTTCTCCCCTTTCATCCAGTAGATTAAAGGACTGACATCTCCACTATATCCAAAGAAAGCTCGGCAGGTTAGATTAGCAGAACCCCCTGTTACAAAGAAAGAAGGAAAATATGTTATTTCAAAATATGTTATTTCAAAATTTACAAAAAAGATTCATATTTGAATCAGTAGCTATGTTAAACAATGTACATCTGTAAACATCCTCAATTTCCAGTCATTGTTGGAAATGTCCAAACATATCTACTTTACTTGCAGATAGTTTTCATTGTATTTCCTGAAAATAAAGACAATAAAATTGAGTTTAAATATTGCATAAGAACAGGATTCAATTTTGCACGCTTTCTCAAATCGGTTAAAAGTTTTGAACTTTTTTTTTTTTTTTTTAATATGGAAACAAATTCAGAACGCTGTATAACAGGAAGATGAGCAATTATGAAATATGTCTTATCTGAAACGATTTATGATTTTCAATGAAAGAATCTGACTCCTCTAAGTGGCTTGAATTCTCATTTCCACACCACAAAACGTGCAGAATCACATTAGAAATTGAGCTGCTTTTAATCATTTTAATAAAGCTTACCTACAGTTAATACAAACAATATCGTTTGTCAGCAATGCCTACTAAGGAGACAGGAGTATACCAGTACTTGAAAACATGAGAGAAAAGTCGCATTCATAATCAAAAGGTTTGAACCTGCATCTCTGGTTAAGGAGACAATTTCATGTCTTTCAGAGCAAAGTTGCCGAAAATAAGCTAAAGATCTTTAAAGAGAGGGCAAAAACTCTTTTAAATATGTTTTCTGTGCTCCTGGGAGTAGTGGACAGGACTGTTCTTTGCAAAACCAAGTCCTTACAACATCACCTCCTGAATGGTCAGTACACCTTCCTAGAAACCCATCTCCTTGGTCACTATACAGGAAGAGCTCAGAAAGTGCCATCTGAAAGATGGATCTCACTGGAGAGATTTTGGTGATTCTGAAACCGTTTGCAGGGAATGAGATGATCATTATGATACCAATTAATGAGAGTCAAGGGCATGAAAAATGGGATGTGATAAACTTCCCGACTGTTCCCAGGACATTTGAGTAGATGCAAACTTGCTTTCTCAGAGCAAATGCACAACACATATAAACTATATAACACGCAAATATGTGGAAATGAAAGAACAAAACCATGAAGGATTATGAAATATTGGCTAGGTCATCCAGTCTAGTATATGTTCAAGGCTGTGAAATGCCTAGTAATCCCAGCTCATAGCAGCGTTCTATGATGAATGGATAACCCTTATGCTGACACTACTGTCAGAAGGAAGAGTGCTATCTAACTCATCACTGCCACTTCTTGGGTTTTTCTTTTTCTGCACCTTTCCTACCAAATCAGGGTACGGCTGAAACTTTTTGGCTCTTAGAAGCTGGTAAGATAACAGCTGTAGGAACTGTGGCATCTGGACAATTTATCCAGCGTTCACAGAGATTAGGCATCATGGGTTCTGAACCATCAAAGCTCTCCAGGCTCTTGCAGCTAATAGGCACCCACTAAGAGCTGCTTTTTACACTGTGGAGGCCTCCAAGACTAACAGGCAAATACTAACATACATAGGTTGTTTTTTTTTTTCTTCCTCTTAAAAAATATATATATATTGGGGGGAGAAATGTCAAAACAAACAAGCAAACAAACAAACAATAAAAACAGCCAAACAACCTTTGAAAGATAATAGACTTTCTTAAATTCTTAAAGAACTTTTCCCCCTAAATAAAATATTTGAACACCTTTTTAAACACAAAATCCAAAGTTTCTTTTCAATATGAAATATTTCACCTGAGAAATAGATTGGGAAGGATGTACTGCCTCTTAATAGCACTGTATAAATTAGAGTTGCTGAGCAAAGGCCATTAACGTGCCAGGTGTTCAGCTATAAATTACCTATACAGTTTACTCTGACCAATCTTCACAAAAAGCCAGTGGGAAGTTCATTAGTAGGTCATCAAGAAAGATTCAGTGATTATCTAATGACCAGCTGTGACCATTAATGAGGAGGTCTATACTCTTGAGCTCACAGCTCTTAGCAGAGGGTAGTGGAGCTTACTTGCTGGAGCAGAGATGCTTACAGCTGTAGGTGCATTTACATAATGGGTAAAGATTTCCTGAAGAGCAATATTACATGCAGATCTTGATCCCTACTCCAGGGCCATTCCCACATGAGTATGAGTATGAGTACGCTAAGGCTTCATTTCTCAGTAGAAGCACACCTTTGAAGTGAGCAGTCAGAAGAAAAACAGTTTAGAATGCAGTTTGGTGGTTCTATATGGACAATCTGTTTATGAGAAGTCTGCAGATTTTTTAGAAAGTAGTTAAAATTAAAGTAAATAAATACAATAGATACCTTTGTGTTTAAGCTAGTGTACAATACAACCTGTCAGCCATTTTGTAGGTATCATTTACAATTTACACCAAGCAACTATTTTCCTCTATGTTTTCCATGCTGAAAAAATCATAGGAATGTGCTGAGAGCTGTAAATGTTCATCAAGTGTGTATGACTAATGCTTTTTATGCCATTAATTTAAATTTTCCTGTAAATGCTTGATTATTACAGTTTTGTAGTTCACCTCTGAAGGGATTTAAATGCACATTTTAAATGAACTACTAGGGAAATCCATCTCTCTATCATCTTTGTGGTGAGACGCTGTAAAATCTTGAGAATGTTCTATCTTAATCTAGATCCTTGTTAAGTTTGTTATTATTATTTATTTAATTTTAACAGACTGAAATCAAGAATCTTGAGAGTGGAGTCATTAAATGAAACTTAAATTCATTCATTTATTAAAACAGTCAAGAAAGGATAAATAGGAAAATGACACTTTGGAGCTTCTCAGTATAACTCCATTGTTTTGACCTTGAAAGAGAACCATGAAGACATGTGAAATGATACCTAAAATGCAAGCTTCAGTTAAGTATTTCTCCACCATCCTTATTTCTGAAAATTTGAACTGATTTTTGTAAAAACTGGAATAAATATCGCTAAATATTACTGCTGTTTCTTGTGATAAATTTGCACTGTCAACTCTAGCTTGATGAGTTCAAACTAAATTAACCTAAAGGTCTTCGCTATTTTAACTAGAAATAGTTTTTGTTGCACAATCTCCTTTTGAGTAGACTGGAGTGTAAGGAAGGGTTGCAAAAAAATGTACTTCCTTGCAGCAAACAAATGCATAGAGCAGATTAACATGCAGGTTTGTGCCCATTTTTGCTAATAGGCAACATCTGGGGCACTTTGTAAACTTCTGCTTTGGGAACCTCTGTCCAGGAGAGGGCACTGCCTAACTTCTGAACTTTTTTTCTTTTTTTTTCTTTAATCAAAACAAATTCTTATTGTATAAGCTCTAATTAAAAACACTGGCTAGCTAAGAACCTGATAGTTGTAATTAGCAAAAAGAGAATATTTTGTGGTTAGTGAAATGTCATCTTGTACGGGCAGTTTGAATTGCTCTCTTAATCATGAGAGTTATCATATACTGTGATGACACCAGTTCCACTTTCAGATTCAACAGACTCTTCATGGGAAATGCAAGGATTCTGTGAGAAGCAGTGATAATTATCAGACACCTTCCTCAACCTCTTTCTAAATGAATTCTTAAAGATACGCTAAAGGAGTGAATTCAGAGCCATGAACAACATCTAGAAATGCTGAGGGTCGAGAGAGTGGAAATGTTGTGTGCTTAAATATGGGACTTCCTTTTATTGTACAATGTAAAGCAATTACAGCACTTATGCATAGACAGTACCTACACACTTACAAGCATGCCATGTATTCGTAATATTGACTCTTCCAAATGAAACTGTAAAAGGCCAAGGCAGATGGAATCAAAATCTCTCACACACAAATAAGATTCTTTCCATTCATTTCAGAGGAAAAAGTACTGATTAAAAATCTTCAGCCTTCCAGGTGGAGGGATGCAAAATTACTAAATTCCTAGGTCTGATGGAGTAGTGGATACTTCTAACAAAGTCAGTGACCCACTTAGATTGCCAGTGTTATCTGCCAAGCACAGCAGGCAGGTAGGTAGGTAGAACATGTTAGTGTTTTCAAGGAAGTTTCACATCCTGAGGCAGTTTCTCAAAGCCTTGTTGTAAACATGACTAAAAAGGAAATAGAAGAAAAATAAGTGTATATACAGCTTTCAACCATGATACTTGACCATGTGAGACCGGTAAATCTTCTCTTAGAGCAGAGTGACCTGCAGAGATTCCTCTAGACTCCTTCCTTGCCTACACAAATCATCACTTGCTGCTATGCTGCCCAACTGGTTCACATGACTATTTTCGTATCTTGATAACTTGTACCCTTTTAACAGATTGTAACTGTCTTATCATATCTTTCATATAGTGGTTTAGGCCAAGTTTTAAAATAAAATAAAATATTGTTTTCTGAAATATAACTGCAAGCTGGGAACTGATAAATTCCAATCTTGTCACTGAGTGGTATGTTGTGATGTCTTTGGCAAGTCATCATGTCTTACATCTATACAATTGCAAAGACACAATGTGCAATTTTCCTCTACTTAAAATTCACTGGATGTAGATTTGGAAAAGGCTGGGTATTATCATTGCACTAAATACTATCATACAAGTGTGATACAAACTGGCTGAATGTCATTACAGAGCTATATCTCTTCATTAATAGACTTGTCTCTATTCTGCTATGCCACTAAGCAGAAAGTTGATTGCATGAGACTTACATATTGAATGAGTTCCTCAGGCCACAAATGTGTAAATTCAGAGTACACACAACCAGTCCTCCAAAATAAAATAAAAAATAAAAAAATAAAAAATCTGAAGGTTTGCAGCAAGATCAGAGAGATACTGTAGCTTTTGAACCTTTTCTGAATTTGTAGATATCACTACTTATTAAAAAGTTTAAAAATTACTTCTTGAATTTCTGATTTTTAGCTTTTTAAAAAAAGCTTATGTCTTGCTCATTAGAGGGTTGTTTTTTTTTTTTTTTTTACATAGAAACTAGTTAACTAGTTCTCATTCAGCAATAGGGCCAGACTAATTTGCCCACGTGAAGTCATTCACTGTCACATGAAAAGCCTTGTACTGCACAGGGCTTCCAGCTGCTGAATTACAGTTCAACAGTACAGAAATCAATGTAGGTGTCTGTATGTCACTCCTTACATGTTGCCTGCCAGCCCTGAGCTGTTTGAGTCTGTAGTACTTAATAAGGTGCTATACTGAAATATGCATGGTAAGATCTAAGATTAACCTTAAAGTATTAAACTTTTCTTATGGACTGCATCATAGTTTGTGAAAGAAAAGAAACTCAAATCCCTTTTGCTTGGAATGGGATCTTTAGCAGCAGGACTGCTATAGACAGTGAATGAGAACAGTGATTGCTACAGCAGACTGCAGAAAAAGAAGTGATCTATGGGATTCTGGGCTTAAAATGCCCAGGACATCTCTCCGATATGTACATTGTCTCACTAACCTTCATTTCACATGAGGAAACAAAACCCCTGAACCAATAATCCTGATTTTCCTAACAGCAGGCCTATCCTCGTGATAGATGGTAATGTCAGACTGATAAATTAGATGTTCAGTAAAATTTTTTCATTCTTTTCTCTTCAGAAGTAGTGTGTGGAGTGGGAGACAACTGTCACAAGCATAAAGCAATAGTCACTAAAGAAAAGCAAATTCACCAGAATTGCTTTACAAGGTTAACTTTTACTCCAGACGCTCTTTCTCTCTCTCTTTTTTTTTTTTTTTTTTTTTGTTTTAGACAAATGCATTTCTCTAACTCTTTATTCTTGTGCTCTCTGCCAGATCAAATGACAATTTCTGTTTTAAAAGCTTAGCTGTTTTTAGATATGTCACAAGAAAATATCCTTTATAACAAAATATCTTCAATAAAAATATCAAAGAGGTGGCTTTAAATGTCAAACGTCACTTGTTTTTCAGCTCTTACAGTCTTACAACTATTTATGTTTAAATCTGTCTATACTGTGCATAGCTTATCATTCTTCAGTCTTTTGTTTCTTTATTCTTCATTGACCATACTGCTTTTGACTATGGTGCTACAGTTCTTGCATTTTAATGCAACATGCTGCATGGCAAGAACAAGCTTAGATGAAGATCCCTTTGCATACAGGAGTCCTGTATGGGAAACAATACTCTGAATGTCTCTACACCTTGTAAGAGAGGCAGATAGTTCACAGACCTATGAGTGCCATTGCCCTGCAGCAATCTCTGTCTGTCAGGATGGCCTCTTATGACCTTAGCTTTATGAAGTTCCATGTCACAAGGGGGTCATGTTTTGGGAGACTCCTAGAAGAACAAAAAGGGTTTCCTGTTTATCTTACATTTCAAAGAGGTTAGATTAGGCAAAATTTGAAAAAAATTTGATGTGCCTCCGGTTAAAAATACTTACTGATGAGAAATACATGAAGAGCTAGAAATTCAGAGTTCAGCTTGGAGCCACCAAGAAACTCTCCTCCAAGAAATTCTCCCCCAGAATTACTCTACAACTAAAATAAGATATTTTCAAGCCATTACAACTCTCACATTTTCTTCATTCTCATCAAAAATCCAAAGTCAAAACAAGAGAATGAAATTAGACAGCTTCTCTGAGGCAGAACACCAGCATCACTAAACATGTTCTGTTAAGGAGCTACTGGTACACAATGGGTATCTCAGTCCAACCACGAGTCCTGAAATCACAATAATTTTGTAATATAATATGCTTGCAATGCTATAGTGTCCAGTTTTGCTTTCTTTAACCCATGCAAACTGTAGAAATAACAAACAATTTAATTTTTTTTCTTTTTCTTCTAATTATTTTTTTAACCTGAAGATTATTGACACAACAGATGAAGCCATTTAAATCCCTTACCATGGAGGTTTTGCTATAAATCTTGTTCTTTCTGAACAGAATACACTGGTTTTGCTTTGGTCTCTTGAGGGTGTTAGTCCATATCAAAAAGCACTGAACATCAATCATGGCAGCCAGCTGCAGCACTAGCACCTTCCCTCAGCCTCCTGCTCAGGTGCACCATACAGTGCTTTCTATGTGAGGGAAACGCAAACTCTGTCCTGGATTCTAGATAATGATAAATTACACCCTTTTTTTTTTGTTGTTGTTCCAAAAGAGTTTAACTCTTGGGAGCTGTAGCAAACAACTTACTGTGTCAGAACACACTTAAACAATATCAATAACCTTAAGGAACAGATCTGGCAATTCAGTTTACATACAAATTATTACCTATTCAATATCTTGTGGCTATTTTAGCCCTGGACTATACAGCACTTAGCAAGCAATGACAGAAATGGAGCTTTACTCTGTGGTTTTATAATACCTGTTCCTTCTCTGCTTTGGAAAGAGAGATTGTAGTGTTTGTGTAATCATTAGAGCCATTAGAGTTCATATAGCAAATGCTCAGCTTTTGAGTCACATATATGTAGGTTGCTCCAAAAGTAATGACTCTTATTTATTTCCACTGAGACTACAATCAATACAAAGAGCACAATAACACTGTTTGAAGAGCAAATTCTTGCTGTGCCTCACACAACAATTTTTCCCTCTGGTTCCTTTTCATGGAGGCTTCTGCTCCACACTGAAGCCTGCCTAATTCTCTCAGCCCCAGAAACATGCTTTTTCTTACTCTTGTTTTCTGGATTGATGAAGGCCTGTGATCTTCAACCCAGTGGTGCTATTCTTGCACCACACGTGACAGAGGGGGGGGAACTAATCTTGTTCTCTTGAATAAAACTGACTCAAGGTCTGGCTTTAGGTTGGATACCTTTCCTTGACAGAAAAATGGCCTAGCTGGAGTAGGAACGCAAAAGGAAGAAGCAAAGCCAGACCTGCCCATCTATGTTCGAAGCAGGTACATAAAACATATTTTTTTCAAAAATAATTTGCTCAATCAAGAGCAATTAATCATCAGATTACTTTTGTTTCTTGTACATTTCTCAGGAGAGACCTGAATGCTGGAAAATCTGGGCAACTGCAAGATTTTCATAATTTATCTTCTTGTAGCAGCCATGTGGGCCTGCAGCCCTCCTTCATCCTCCTTTACTTGCAATTTCTTCAGTTAGACTGTGTAGGATCCTGCCAACAAAGATCCTGAGAGGTTTAGGGCTCCTGGATACAAAGCCAAATACCTGAAGTCTTCTAGCAGGACATCAATCCTCATTACCGGCACAGCTGTGAGTTTCCTTATTGGTTTGTATGATGTATCTTTGTCTTGCTGCATGCCCACCAATACCATAATTTTTGTTTTATTTTGTTTACCTTTTGTTTACCCTGAGAAGTATGGGGAAGAAAGTGAAGCAAAATTTCACCTTGCTCCATCAAAGTCCTAGGAATGAAGAACACTATGACTTTTAACTATTTTTGAAGGCCTCAAAGTGAGGAATGAAAGCGAATGAGTGACAGTAGTAATGTAAAGTACAACAACTGCTGGTTACAGGAATAGAGACAAATATGCATTATGTCATATTGCCCAAATTGGAGGCCAGCGTGTCTGACAGTGCAGCTCTCTGCAGAGATGGAAGGTAAATACAAACAGCAGCCCCACTGTTCATCCCATCCATGCCCCACCCACGGCTTCCAGAGTGGACAACTGCCCATGAAGGAGCTGTCAAACCCACTGTGACTTGTGACATGGAGCTGGAGTTTTAATCCAGGTCTGCAGAAGAGGCTTTGTTAACTCTTGCACTAGTATAACACATCTAAAGTATACTGTTGCAGTTAAAGGCTTTGCCTTTTGTTGCTGCGATAATTTGTATGTGCTGTTACCAATTACTGATTAATTAAGCAAAGGTGGAGTTTTAGAAAGTGTTTAGTATAGTGTTTATTTTCAGTCCTTTGGCATCTAAATGTCATCCCTTTTAAAACATGGTAATTACTGACATACAAAAATGAGTATTATTTATACAACAGACCAAAATGCATGGCCTTAGGCACAAAGTAATGCGTAATTGCATATTCAGCCAATTTCCTAAATGTATGATGTGGAATTCTCTTTGTGGAATTCACACTTTGTTCCAAATGAAGTTCTATGGAGTAGCTGAAGTAAGATCAAGAGGAAAAAAAAAACCCTTCAAAATTCCTTCCACTTTTGCAGTCAAATATTTTTTCACTTGGGATTCTTAATCTTCAAACACAAAAAGTGAGAAGGAACAGAGCCCATACAGAACCCATACAGAACCAAAGCGAAAATCCCCATCCCAGCAGCTGTACCTGACAGTGCTCAATAGCAGAATGCCAACATCTAGATATCAGAGCCACAGACTCTGAAAGAGGTCTTTGCTTTATGATGAAAATGTTGACAGTCTCAGAACTACAGCTAATAATTAGAAGGAGGGTCATACGGCTGACCGCTTTGGCAATTATCTGTCTGTTCTAGCGGGATGCACAGTATTGATTTTAAAATGTTCTGCCTGTATCCTCACATAGTACAATAAGGTGTTTTGGTAAAAGGTATTCCAGTTTTTAATGCTTAACTCAGTGTTGTGTGGGCAGGAGTTTTGTCATTGGGATTAGGATGTGAACTCTCTATGGATACCAGGAGTCTGGATGGCAGCAATGAGGTGTCCTCTTAGAGGAAGGATGTTGGCACCTGCCAACCAACACAGCAGTAGCCAAGGAAAAGATTCCAGCAATAGGTTGAGCTGGGGGGAGGGAGATATTGCTTTTTATCTTCAAATCAAAAGCCCTCAACACGCCTAATGCTCTGTGTTCCCGCTATCATCCTTTCACATCCCATGCCCTCCTCCCAGTCCTAGAAATCTCCTTGTCTGGAGATAGCTGCAGGATGAACATTCCAGCATCCTGCTCAGGATACGGGCAGCCTAAACTGTATTAAGACAGAGGTACATCTTACACCTCAGTCTTGATATGAGGGCTCTGATCTGCTAGGTCCCTTCAAGACCACTTGATATTTTTAAATTAGATCATCTAAGGAGTCATGAAGAAAAGAAAGCAAAACACTGTAAAAAAGATGTGTGGGAACTGTCAGACAGCAGCTGCTTTTCTTCATTCTAAAGATGAACCTGCTGCAACTTTAAGAGTAGCATTACAAATTAGAGCTAGCTAAGAGAAGCAGTTGGCCATCCTGAATAAAGTGATTCATTCCTAATATGATTAGTACATGTTACATATTAGAATGAAACTGAAATTTAAGTTTGAAAAGAGCGTTTGTCAGCAAGGCAGAAGAAAAAGGTTGACGTGACATTTTCTGCATAAATGAAGACTTTGAGGAAAAAAATCTGCTGTTAATGTTCATTTTCAAGATATTTCTTTTGAGAAGCTATTAGTGACTCAAATGTCACTTAAAAAAAAAAAAACAAAACTATTAACAAAACTATTGACATGGAAGATATTACAGATGAGCCGATTGAAGAGCTGCAAGCCTCTAAGACATATAAAGAACGCAGAGTACTTAGCACTTCCTTTGACTAAGAAGAATATTACTTAAAATTCCTACTGCAAATTATTGCTTATTGTTAGTCAGAAACAAAAAATACGCTCCTTTGTATCTCTTACATAATTTTTACAGATTTATTAATGAACTGATCACAAAATGATCGATTACTGGAGTAGACACACTGAACTAGAATAGGATTAAATTTCTGTAGTTTAGCCAGTGGGATGGAAGAGCAGAGGCATTCAGGACACATGATTTCTGATAAAAAATGGACTGCCATTCTGTTTTCCTGGATTGTTATTATTATTATTATTATTTTTTTTTGTCCTTTGTTCTTTTTTTCTTTAGTATGAATAGCCTCGTACCTCAGAGCTGTTGGCCCAGGATAGTCCCAAAAAAAGGCTGGGCTGTTAAGCTAAGATGCAGGAATCTCTCCCAGGATTTGCACATCAGGAATTCAAGTACTGCAGGAGGAGGCTTAGAAAATCCTGTGCAACCTGGTCTATACTTCTGGGAGCTTTAAAACTCTTCATAAGGGAGAGAGCCGTAGTTGAGAATCCCAAGGTTTTATGGCTAACAAACTTTAAATTAGTGACCTTGGAAACTTTTTCATGGATTGGGAAAACGGTCCTCAAAATCCAAGCATGAGTTTCGCAAAGGCACGTCTTTCAGTATCATTTCCCTCTTCACATCTCAAGACCAGAGATTCAGAAAGATCACTGACTGACATAGCAGTCATATTGCATACCAAGGCTGCCTTTGAGATGAAAACTGTAACCCGACAAGAAATTCAGACTTCCATCTTTACTGCAAAAAGTGTAAAGGGCCTTGCATGGTTGTCCATATGCAAGATAATGACATTGCAAGCTTGGGGAACTCCACTGACTCCAAAACCTAATGTCTGATCTACTGAAATGCTGAAAAGCCCACACGATCTGGGTGAAATAATTTTTTACCAGAAATTTCTGACCTTGAAATTTAGATGCAGTTCCTTCTCTGCTACACGTGTTGTGTATAATTTTGGGATAGTTACTAACATTTTCATCCTAATTTACCTGCCACCAGCTCTCAAAGCAATTTTGTCCTCTAGGCCTCTGTTTTGTTTAATTAAACTGCAAGGGCAACAAGTCAATGAGATTCCACATTAGAGACTCCCCAGCATCAGTTGAATGAGTGAGTAGTCTTGGGTACTCTAAACAGTGAAGCAATGTGCAGGCATAATAGCTAAAGTACAGAAAGCAGTATAGCTGCAAAAGGCTGTATGAGGTCAGCAGTATTTCTGCAATACCAGAGCTTACTCATTCTGAACCAAATCACTATAGGATGTGTTGCTTAGTGTATTTCTATCCTTACTGTATCTTGTACACAAACCAACGCAATGGATCCTCCTTCTGGTGGAAGCCAGTAAATGTCACTGTGATAACAAGTATTACTAATTACATTTCTGATTGTTATTCCTTCATTCACTATTTCTTTGTATGTTTCTGAAAGAGGTTACTCATTTTGGCAGGCTACAAAATGAAGTGTGAAGAGTAGGGAAGATTTATTAATGCTTTTATGTAAAGGGTGTCAAGTTTAATTCAGTGTAAGATGTAGGGCAAACTTACTTGCAACTTATTAGAAAAAGAATAAAAGCTTGAATGGCAACAGACTGGAGAGGGTTCTAAACAAATTGCTAGTGAAACCTTAGTGAAAAGGACCCTTGTTATCACTCCAGTCGAAGCTACGCTTCTGCCATGAGGAAACTGCATAACACTTTGTAAGCTACCAGATGACTCATATGCTTCATATTAGCATTTACATAACTGTTTATAGGCTGGAGGAATTGAATCATAATCTTCATGGGAGAAGAGAATAATTTCTCTCATGCTTATTGCACATTTAAAACTTTTTTTTCTGTTTCAGAAATCTTCCTGCTTTTGGTAGAGATATCTTTGAAATTATTTTTTAGTTATAATTTCCCTGATCTTTCCTTCCCTTTAGTGTTTCCTTCCCTTCTCTGCTCTTTCTCTACTGAGTTGTAGTGACTACTGTGCTTTCTGCATGCTCTTGTAGGAAAAAAAAAGGCACTTGCAAAATTAGAAAAGCTACTCAGTAAAGATAAAAAGTAGGGAAAACATTTTCTAATCACATTCACTGCAATAAGGAAGCTCCAATATGTGGAAGATGCTGATGTGAAGAAATCGAAACATTCATTACAGAGTTTGAATAAATATGTCTTCTGTCCACTTCTAATTAAAGTATTTATCACTTCCATGCTCTATGAACACTGTGTGCCCCATATATTGATTCAGTTTTTTTCTGTAATCTAGTGGGAAAGCTCCAAACACATACTTTGAGCCACTTCTTTTCACAAAATGATCCATTTCACCTCTACTTTTATGGATATTATCTTGTATTTCTGTACTGCCTTCCATCTGAGCTTCTCAATGTATCCTAAAGTGTTGGTACCACCATAGCGTACCAACCTTTCCAAAACTAATGATTGGCTTTATTAATGTTCACGATTGTCATCATGATGAGAAACCAGTTGCTGAAGTACAATCCAGAAACCAGTTGACAGAAAAATTCCCATCCTACTCTTGGATTTCACCCACTATCTTCAGAACGCTGTCGCATTTTACACAGTAATAGCCATCTGTTGATGGTTGGCAAAATATCATTACCATTGCCCAACTCAACAGCTGTAGTAGCATAATGAAATACAAAACTATTTAAGGCTCCTACTGCTGCAAGACAAATGCATGAGGACAGCACATTTTACTCCTCGCACGCAAAGGTATGTCACCTTGGAATGTTTTATTATGGGTGAACAGTAAGCAAATGGAATTTGAATGCTTGTGTGGATTAAAAAAAAAGTTTAGTCAATCTTTCATCCATGGATCACTGAACAATTTTCAGGGATCGAAACAATCACAGATGTGCTTCCTGTATTTCAGGCTTGCACTATCAAGAGAACCAACCTTAGCAAACACTGCCTGTCTTCCACCCTCAAATGAGTTTGAGCCGACCACATATAAAAGGTGTATGGTAAACAGGAAGGAGTATTCAGAGAGTAACTCCTCTGAGAGCTGAGATAAAAAGGTGAGTCTTAGTCAGCTGGAGAAAGTGACTATGAGAAAAGAAAAACAAAGCCAAACCATACTTTGCAAGAAATGATTTTATTTCTTGAGTTAAGGGATCACAGAATCATAGAATGGACTGGGTTGAAAAGGTGCACAGTGATCATCTAGTTCCAACCCCCCTGCTATGTGCAGGGTCGTCAACCACCAGACCAGGCTGCCCAGAGCCACATCCAGCCTGGCCTTGAATGCCTGCAGGGATGGAGCATCCACAACCTCTTTGGGTAACCTGTTCCAGTGTGTCACCAACCTCAGTGTGAAAAACTTCCTCCTAATATCTAACCTAAACCTCCCCTGTCTCAGTTTAAGACCATTTCCCCTTTGTCCTATCACTATCCACCCTCGTAAACAGCCATTTCGCTATCTGTTTATATGCTCCGTTCAAGTACTGGAACGCCACAGTGAGGTCTCCTGGAATCTTCTCTTTTCCAAGCTAAACAATCCCAGTTCCCTCAATCTTTCCTCACAGGAGAGGTGCTCCAGCCCTCTGATCCTCTTAGTGGCCCTCCTCTGGACCCACTTTCTCGTGCTAGATGAATGCAGAATTGTTACTATTAATACAAAAGGTAGTCATGGAAATGTGATAATTGCAGCAGAGAACTTTCAGATCACTAAGTCAATGTCCTTAGTGTGGGATATGGTTTTCATTCTTCCAACCTACTTAGTAGATATTAAACTCTTGTTTTACTGGAGCTTAGCCAGAAGACCAGAAACAAAGTTGCATAATTATGTGAGAGATTTGGATAGATGCCAAGACAAATGTGTTTGGATTAAATACTATGTAATTAGTTTTTATTCACTGTAAAGCTTTATAATTCTCTGGAATGCATCCCCATTATTGGTAGATTGAAATATACTCCCCTTGGGAGAATTTTGAAGGAAATATTTACCCTCATGAAAAAAAAGCTTATTCTTGTTCTCTTCTGAGCTTCCTGATAAAATAGTTATGGTAATGGTTTCTTTGCCTATTTTGCCAGTAATCTTCCTGGTTTGCTTAGATTCAAGCTGTATCTTCTTGGGGAGGTATGGATAACAATTCAGTCTAAATATTAATTCTTTTGCTCTTCTTCTGAATTCAGAAAGCACATAAAGATTCTAAAAGTTACAGTGAGATAAGCCCATTAAAAAAGAAAAAAAAAAAAAAGAAAAAAGAAAAAGAAAAAAAGAAGCATAAATTGGAGGACCATCCAGAGCCAATAACATCATGGGATTTGACCTATTTAGTAATAATTCTTTACTAATTCTTATCCTCCTAAGAAAACAATTTAAAGTGAATTAAAAGATTCATGTATATAAATTGCCTGGAACTATTCAAGGACGGTGATAAAAATAGGATAGAATTTAGTATTCTGTTGGCAGAGAGAGGAAATTCTTTACAGATCAGAGAGAGTGGAGTTAGCAGAAGGAGGAAATACCTACTGGTCATGTAAGATAGAAGTACAGGTCTTCCTGAAACAGAAACAGGCAGGGTCTTTCCAGTGGCTAAGTAGAGGGTATGAGCTCTCATTCAGCACAGTGACAGCACATCCACATCCCTTTCACTTACTCAGGAAACTGCAAAGGACAAAATTCCCAATTGTCCTGGTCCCAGACTATACAGATCATCACTATAGCTCCCTCAGATTTGCACAGTGTTTTTACACCTTCCTCTTATGGCCTCAAGTTGTGCCAGGGGAGATTCAGGTTGGATATTAGGAAAAACTTCTCTCAAAGAGTGGTTAGGTGCTGGGACAGGCTGTCCAGGGAAGTGGTGAAGTCATTGTTCCTGGAGGTTTCAAGAAACGTTTGATGTTGTACTGAGGAACATGTTTTAGTGGGAAATATTGATGGTAGGTAGGTGGACGGTTGGACTGGATGATCTTGGAGGTCTTTTCCAACCTGGCTGATTCTATAATTCTATGATTTTTTGCCTTGATCAGAGCCATGTTTTTCATGTCTCTTTTTCTTTTTTTCAGTGACTATCTAATTAGAAATTAGAGAAAGAAAAGCACAACATTATTTGTGAGTTCAAACAGGATTTAGTTGAAAGACTAGAGGAAAGTAGAAAATATCAATACACTTCTTGACATTTTCCAATGAACTTTTGTGAATGTTTCCAATTGTGTTTTGAAAATTGACCTACCCTGACAAAGGAAATGTTCTTCAAAGGATGTTAAACATACTTGAAAAGAAATGTGACTTATTGCTTTTTGCTGAATGAAAAGAGTTGGCTAATCCAAAATCATTGTTGCACTAAATGTTCCTGAATAGTTTATTTCACTCCAACCCAAATTTTCACTCATTTCTTAAACCATTGGCAGATTCAAATCACAGTGCCTGAGCTTTGGTCATGAATATGTGAACAGATTTCTTTGCAGCATTAAGCTCCTCTGTAAAAATTTGTACTTTCACCATCCCCTAAAATTTCAAATAGATGGTATTTGGTAGAGCAAGAGGGAAAAGGGGAGTTATTCCAGCCATTTGAATTGGGTCAAGTGGTGAGAGATAAACACAACCTGTAGAATGCTGTGTGCCTTAGAGCTGTACAAAAACCTGGAGAAAATATGCAGAACTTCACTGAAAAGTATATATTTTTTTCTGCCAGCTTTTTTATAACCGGATGTCACAGAACACAGGTGACATATTACCTAGTCTTGTATTACCTATTACCTGTAATGCTCTCAGAAAACTCCAATCTCACAGTCATTGTTAATCTAGCAGAACAAAGATTTTATTGGTTAAACTATTGTATGTGGTAAAATTTCATTTAAAACATGTCATGTGAGTGACTTGTAACAGATTTCACATTTCTATGGTCACTGTCATTCTGCTGATATGCAGAGCAGCTTGTGGACATGGAGACACACCAAGTCTAAGAAATCAGAGAAGCCTGTACAGATTTTATTCTAAAAGCAAAAAACTGAATCAATGGACTTAGCAAGACAATATGGAAAGATGATTTCTGTAGGTTCTGATTTTTTTCTGGGCAACATATCTCCAGAAAAGCAAGACTTTGACAATACAATAGGCCAAGATAAGTTTATCTGTCTACCAATAACTTACAAAAAAAAATTAAAAAAAAAAAAAAAAGAGAGAAAAGAGGTGTACCAAAATTGAAACAGGCTATGGAGTTTTAGTCTAGGAACAGTGTTTATCATCACAATAGCATTTTCTGTACAGATTACAGTGTCTTCACTGTCTCAAGGTGAGAACAATTGGATCCTTATTTTAGCACTTCTAATATGAAATCAGCAGACTTACTTGTGAATTTCAGAAGAACAGGAAAGAGGTGTTAAAATCTCCTGAACCATAGAGACACAATGTTTTGTGTTCAAACTTTGACTTGCATTTCAGATACAATCTTCATTTTGTTCTATCTTTGTCATTCACAATTAACCTTCCAAGAAAGGTATTAACTGAAATGAATAACACCTGTCATGTGGACCATTTTGTTTCCTCATACCCTATGTCCCCACATTGTACAAAAGAAATATTTAAAGTTTTGCTTAGGAATTTTTTCTATTAATATTCAGACTAATTTGGATTGATGTTGCAGAAGCTACCTTTGGCACTTAGAAGATAATGCTGGGGATCCACTTTGTGATTAACTAAAAGAGTCTTCACCACAAAATCAGGTTACACAGCAGTCATCAGCATAAGTGTAGAGCTATTAAAATGCTCACAGAATGACAAAATGTAATAATTTGTAAATCCAAATGTGTAGCTGATGTTTCCTGATTCTGAGGTGCTAAAAGGATAATCTAGTGTTCTAGCAGCTGTAACTGACTATAGGAAGTGCAGTTACAAGGGCTGTTCTGAAGACAATGTCTCTCATTTAATGATGTTGGCTCATGGCACCAGAAACGGATGTTGGTGGTATGGCAGTAGGGGTTGAAGTTTCCATCAATATCCCATTACATTTTGTTGCTGTATGACAGATAGCAGCAGAGGGGCAGTCTGACACAACGGTGTCTGAAGTGGAAGTGCAGATGAAGCAAAAATCTGTAACTGAATTCCTCCATGTGGAAAAAAATGGCACCCACTGATGTTCATTGATGCTTGCTGAATGTCTGCGGAGACCAGCAGTGGATGTGAGCATAGTGGGTGGTGGTGCATTTCACCAATAGTGCCATCATAACGGCTGTGAAACAGTGGGTCAGCTCTGCTGGTGCAGAGTGATACAAGTGTGGCATGCATGCTCTTGTTCATTGTTGGTGAAAATGCATAGCTTGTGGTAGTGACTATATTGAAAAATAGTGTTTTGTAGGTGAGAATTTGCTCTATGAAATAGTCTTATTGTACTCTTTCTATCTGTTGTAGTTTTCATAGAAATAAATAGGAATCATTATTTTCAGAATGACTGATATGTGTATATATATAGATATCCATAATGATTTGCCTCCCATGGACTGACGCCTATCTAACAGTACAAATGTCTGCTGACCTACACCTCATCAGCATTGCAAGGTCTCAACCCTTGCCCAGCAACCCTAGAGCAGTGGCTGCCCCTGGCCAACTCCCCACAGCGTTAAGGAGATGGTACAGACTAAATGTTTGCCTAATTCAGGTCAGCTGTCCTGGCTGTGCCCTGCCTCCTGCTGCCACTCCATAGAGACGGTGGCTCTTCCCCACCCAGTGAGCTGCTATTTCCATCACTCAGCAACAATGGATGCAGCAGCATGCCATTAACACTGCCTTGGCTGAAACCAGGATAACACCTAAGCAAATATTTGGTTCAATAGTGTACAAAGAACATGATTTCCTTTAAACAACTCAGTTCCACCTCTGCTGCACTTACTCAAATCAATTAAGCAACACAATTTTTAAAAAGATAACTGAGTATTAAGGGCTGAATTGAACGGACATCAAATGGTCCAAGGGGAAAAGATAATTTCCATCATCATGTTTCAGTATTGGCATAATAGACATTGTAGCAACACAAAAGAATTTTTTGAAATATATTTCACATTCCTGCACTTGCTTTTAATAGTTCTTATCACAGGTGTTAAAATCTAGATACAGATTATAGACGTACACAGATGTGCATTTGCTTAACTTTAAGTATCCAGTGATCCCTACTGAATTATTCCACTTTTTTTCAGTTGAAGAAAATATTGTTTACTTGGGCAAGCATCTCACAGGATTGATTTTTGCTGATACAAATCCTCTATGATTAAAAACTATACCAGGCTTTTTATTTTAATTGGTCTTAGCTTTTGGAAAAAAATCCTTTAATCCTTTTCTAAAAGTTTCTAAGAGTGTCCTCACTCTCATTCATGACAATGACCTAATTAAGACTAATGTACTTAAAATATTAAGACTATTTCCAAAAGGAAATTATACTAGACAAAAATAAAGTATAGGCTACTTCCAGCACCATGAGAAGTAAATACTAATTTTTTTTTAATAATTCTGAGAATTATTAATTCATGAAAATATTAACATTTTTTTTCTTGTATTTTGAATTTAAATAGTGATAACATAGCCATGGGGAAAAAAATTAAGCATAATTTACCATGTTAGACACATCTTATATCTGAGTATAGTAAAGTAGCACAATTTTTCAAAGAGGGTAAATATGATATGCTTGGCAAAATTACCATTTTAATGCTCACACTATCAGAAAATCAAAATACATCAAATTAAGGAAGTAATCTAGTGTAAACCACACTGTTCTTTCATTAATTATATTTAAGTAGTGATTACTATGAAAATATAGATAAGTAGGATTAATATTGTAACTACATTATTGTTATTTACTACAGATTTTTATAATAGCATGAAATTTCACTTGCCGATCACAGTCCCTCCAAACTACTCCTACTACTCCTACTGATTAGTAATGTTCCTTTTCTTGAGTGGAGAGTAATTATTAATAAAAATATAATGTAATACAGTAAGACTGTAATCTTAAAGATTCCAAAGATCAGACCTTAGAAGTAAAAGGTCCAGCTCTGCTCACATTCATCCCTTTGGTTGGAAATAGAAGTTGCACGTGAAGAAAGACACAGACTGTTTACATGCAAGTTACTCTGAAATTTTTAATCTTTACACTTCTAAATTTCAGGGATTAAAGGCTAAACCTTCAAGTTATTAATATTCAAATTGTCATTTATTAAAGTGTTATTCAAATGAATGACAAAGATATAAAAATGCATTTAATTCTCCTCTATTCTTCCATAACATCCTGAGTCAGTTCAAATAAAATATGCATATGACAACGTTCTTGAAAAGAGACAACATTAGGGTGGAGGGCCACCACCATTAATAAAATCCAGAGTGGAATGTGATACATATATTATAAAACGAGGATTTCAGGTAAACAAATATGAAAATTTTCCATCACTTTAAAGTTATTGGTTTTGCTGTTGCTTTGTTATGTAATGTATTTATTTATTTTAATGTACACAATCAGGAATGTCATTGATTTTATACTGTTATTAAAACAGAAAGTTCAAAATAGATTGGCATACTACCATAGCTACTACCACAGTTCTGCTGGGACCATGCACTTGCAGGAATGGTTCTTCTACTGTAATATGCCATAATCTGAACACTGGATAGAATTTGGGCAGGCATGTGCTCTCCTGTTCCTTCTACACAACACTGCAGTTTTTGAATACTTATCTGTTGCTTCTGAGCATTTCTGTAGAAGAGTTTCCCAGGAAATAAAGACTGTAGACAGAAGCCCTCACAAGGGAAAACAAAGCATAAAATGTCCTTTTGCTGATGTCATTTGCTTTCATGTGACTGAACGAAAGCAATTGTGAATCTGCTTCAGCACCTTCTTATGTCATGAATGTAGAATGTTTAAACCCGGCTATTTGTTCACATCTGACATCTCTCACATCTGAATATCCACAACACTTCATCTAATTTCTACAGCAGCCTTTTCTCTTGCAGTCCTATAAAATGTTCTCACCTACTGACATAAAATAATGATTAGCTAAAGTAAACTTATTTGACTACCAAAATCCTTTATACGTTGCATTACTCAGGATCTTTTCTTTCTGTTGTGAAAAATCATAAAATAAAGAAAACAAAAAACTGTCTTGAAAAGTTCTGATTTATTTCATTTATCTTGAGATTTTAGCTTTTAGAAGCTTCTGTGATTTTTTAATTTGTTATTCCAATTGAAAACTATCAGAAAAAAAAACAATCATAATAGAACACAAAAAACTGCTTCTTGGCCAACTATGGCTTTTTGCATGGATACTTTATTTTAAGTGGATATGTACATTGCCACTTGACAGAAAGTGCTTTTACTACTTCCTTTTCAACTTCCTTTCTCTTTTCTACAGGCTTGGGAAGGAGGGGCTGGAAAGCTGCCTGATGGAAAGGGACCTTGCTGTACTGATGGACAGTTGGCTGAATATGAGCCAGCAGTGTGCCCAGGTAGCCAAGAAGGCCAATGGCATCCTGGCTTGTATCAGGAATGGTCTGGTGAGCAGGCCTAGGGAAGTAATCCTGCCCCTGTACTCGGCATTGGTGAGGCATCACCTCGAGTACTGTGTTCAGTTTTGGGCACCTCAGTACAGAAAAGACATTGAGGTGCTGGAGCAGGCCCAAAGAAGGGCAACAAAGCTTGTGAAGGGCTTGGAAAATATGCCCTACATGGAGAGACTGAAGGAACTGGAGCTGTTTAGTCTGGGGAAAAGGAGGCTGAGGGGAGACCTTACTGCTCTCTTCCAATATCTGAAAGGTGCTTACAGTGAGAGCAGGGTTGGTCTCTTTTCACTGGTGACAGGTGACAGGATGAGGGGAAATGGCCTCAAGTTGCACCAGGGTAAGTTTAGGTTAGATATCAGGAAACACTTCTTTACAGAAAGGGTTGTTAAGCACTGGAATAGGCTCCCCAGGGAAGTGGTTGAGTCACCATTCCTGGATGTGTTTAAAAACCATTTGGATGTGGTGCTCAGGGACATGATTTGGCAGAGGGTTGTTAGGGTTAGGACAGTATGGTTAGGCTGTGGTTGGACTCAATGATCTCCAACTGAGTGATTCTATGATTATGATTTTATTCACCAAATTAGGAGGTTTTACACTGTCAGAATAGAAATGATTGATACCATGGTTTCAATTGATACATCATAAAGGCATAAAAATCTAGTTTGTAGCTTTAACTCCATCCCTTCTGCCTCGTACTATTGTTCTACATATTTGTAGCAACAAGTAACTTGCATTTCTATTTAGAAACTTTCTCAAGGGGAGTTTAGATGTGATAAAGTTAAAAAAAGGTTCAACTTTTCAGTGAAGCAAAAGCTCTGCTGGAGATTTAGAAAAAAACCAATTAGACATTATTTTGTCTTCGCCTACTACTGAGCTTTAATCTTCATAAACCAATGGATGACTGGATATAATTTTCTTCTATTTATTTATCTATGCAGGAGAAGTATTTCAGGATATTTTATTATCTTTGAAATTTGTTATGCTTATAACAAATATTTTAAAATTAAAATAACCCTTTCTGTAAAGGTATGATAGTCAGAGGTTATCCCGTGAACGCAAAAGAACAGGGAGAAAGGCAATCTATTGCACAGAGCAGAGATGCAAAAGAGTTGCCAGTTTTAGGGTTGCACACTGAAAGTCAATGTTCAGCTCCTGCTTGGATTATCGGTACCCTGTAGCTCAGTTACTAATGTCATATGAGGAAACAGACATACGATCTTTGTTACTTACTGAGAATCTGCAATTGACTGTGGAACCTGACTACCATCAACACTTTTTTCAGAGCATGTGCAGTAACTCAGGAATTAAGATAACATGACCACACTGGAAATAACCAAGGAAAAGCGGCAAAACCTGATTAGCTTTGATGAGTTGAAATGCCATTTTTCTCCAAATGGGATATTGTTAGCTTGCAAGCACCTTTCAATCTTTAGGTCACACTGGACAATTTGAAAATAAAAAAGGTGCTTCTTACCTAAATTCCTAATCCTTCAGACTCACAGAGGGATCCACTACACCATTTTTACGTTCTTATTTTTCAAAATGGAACAGTGTTTTGAAGGTTTTCTTGACGTGTCAAGAAAAATTCAGGGTAGGCCTCCTGCTGGAATATATTTATCCTTATCGCACAAAGTATTTGACTTCTCAGCATAGATGATATTTTTATTTTTTACTTCAGAGAGTAGCTCTGTTGGCTCAGTATAGAGTTGAACTTACACAGAGATGTCATGCATAAGAAAAATCTGATTCATTTAGACTAGTAGTTTTAAAACTGTACTGCTTTAGTGTAGTAGGCGTGGCGAGGAGACGGTGTGTGACGGGGTCAGGTTCCCTATGCTCAGGGCTTGCCAGGTGCTGTCCCACGATAGGACAGCGTGTATGCAAGGGGTGTAGACAAAGCAGGACGAGAATATTTAAGTGCCTGCTACATTTTAATAAACGCCATTTTGCTTCACCTATACTTGGGGTCTGTGTGAGCATTTGGCCCCGACCTGGTATGGGGTCGGTTTCGCTGGCAAAGCAGCATCTTATGGGGTGGAAAACGAATGTTGCAGAGAGAGCGGCAACAAATGGTGACCCCGACGTGATTCACCCTGTGAGTAGTAGCTGCCCGGCGTGCCCGTAAGGCGGTGGAACCTGTGAGGTGGCGGCAGGTCGCCTACGGAAGACACACTGCGGTGGAACCTGTGAGGTGGCGGCAGGTCGCGTGTGTAATTATGGATCAAGTAATTAAGGTACTTTTATATTTTTGTAAAAGTTATTGCGGTAAAACCGTTCCTTCTAAGAAGGAGATTGCGGCCGTGTTATCGCGGCTAGAAAAGGAGGGTGAGCTGGACTCCCCTCAACAGGTGCTCGATTCAAACAAGTGGGACTCACTTACTTCGGCGCTGTGCCAGCGCGCCATGTCCGACCAAAAAGCCTCAGAGCTTAAAACGTGGGGCTTGATACTTGAGGCTCTTAAAGCGGCAAAGGCAGAAGGAGGGTTCGGGGAGGATCGGAGCGTGACGGGGGCTGCCGGGAGCGGGTCTTTGCTTTCTTATAGATCCAGCGAGGCAAAGATGGCGGCGACGGCGGAGAGCGGAGGCGGAGAGACGGAGAAGAAGGAGTCGCCGAGTCAGTCATGTGAGCCGACAGCCCCGCCCCCGCCTTACCCTGTCCCGTCTTTATGCCCTTCTTTGGACAAAACGTCTCAGCCAGAACCGCCCCTTGAAGAACGCGATAGGGCGGTGGGCGGAGCGGGGCGGGGGAGCCCGCGGCCGGGAGGGAGCCCGCGGCGGGGGGGGAGCCCGCGCCGGGGGGGGAGCCCGCGGCCGCGGGGGGGCCCGGTTACTGACTGGGCTAAAGTTAAAGAGAAAGCGAAAGAAAAGGGCCTAGCGAATCCAGCTGCGTTTATAGTTAGCCCTACAAACACGGGCGCTTTCTCTATCGCATCGGGTTATTGCGGAATCCGATTGGCCCTCTACATGGCCTACAGGGGCGGCACAGATGATAGCGGGAGTGGGAGGAACAACGCCCACCCGGAGGTCCGCCCAGATGGTTGAGATTATCGTAATCAGCAGGGATGGTTCCCTGGAAAGGCCTGTTCTGCTACAGCAGAACAGGGGCAGCACGCATAACAAATTTATAGTGGGGGCCACGATCTGTCAATTGTCAGCGCAGTATGCGATCCCACTGCGCTGGAGACAGGAAGTGCGACCTGTCTGGGTGGATCAGTGGTCCTTACCGACGGAAAAGCTTGTAGCGCTTCACGCATTAGTACAGCAAGAGCTTCGCTTAGGTCATATAGAACCCTCTCTTAGTCAATGGAACACTCCTGTATTTGTGATAAAGAAGCAGTCAGGATCTTATCGCTTGCTGCATGACTTGCGCGCAGTTAACGCTCAGTTAGTGCCTTTTGGTGTAGTTCAGCAGGGTGCGCCCGTACTATCCGCCGTGCCTGCAGGCTGGGGGGTTGTTGTTATCGATTTGAAGGATTGCTTTTTTTCCATACCCCTGGCTGAGCAAGACAGGGAGGCTTTTGCCTTTACGGTTCCTGTCCGTAATAACCAAGGCCCGGCTCGTCGGTATCACTGGCGAGTGCTCCCACAAGGGATGGCGTGCTCTCCCACGATCTGTCAGATAGTGATTGACAGAGTCCTGAGTCCGGTCCGACAGTCCCCTAGGCAGTTCCTCCTGTTGCACTATATGGATGATCTGCTGCTATCATCCCCGACCCCATCGGGGCTCCAGTCATTAGAAGCCCAAGTGGTGACGCTCCTGACATCAGCCGGCTTCACTATTTCTGCTGAAAAGATCCAGAGAGGATCGGGGGTCCAGTTTTTAGGATATCGGCTGGGAGACAAAACTGTCCACCCAGTCAGGGTTGACATCAAACCCCGGATACGCACGCTATGGGATGTGCAGAAGCTAGTAGGAGCCCTACAATGGGTTCGAGGGGCACTGGGGATCCCTCCTCGCCTCATGCAGCCATTTTATGAGCAGCTTAAGGGCTCGGATCCGAACGAGGCGCGTTCCATCACGCCCGAAATGGCAGAGGCATGGAAGGAAATAACAGAATCCTGTTGTCAATCGGCTCTGTCTCGATATGATCCTGGAAAGGAGCTGGAAGTGGCTGCCTGTAAATGCGAGAGTGGGGCGGCTGCTGTTATAGGCCATGACTTGGGAGCCAAACCGCAACCATTGTGGTGGCATTTTTCCGTTCAGCCCACGCGTGCGTACTCCTCCTGGCTGGAAATATTGGCTAGGCTTCTTCGTAAGTGCCGTCATACAGCTGTCAGAACCTTTGGACAAGAACCTTCTATTATCTATCTCCCTACATCATTTCGTGATTCTTTACCGCTCCCAGAGCCCATCTTGCTTGCTTTGGAAGGGACGTCAGCTTCCCTCACATTTGCGGACTCGCCCCCTATTTTCGAACTGGCGAGACCATTGCAGCTGTCGTTACGGTGCAGGGTGCAAGACTCGCCCGTGGAAGGGCCTACCCTGTTTACCGATGCATCATCATCAACGGGGCAAGGGGCAGTAGTGTGGGAAACAAATGGTCGCTGGGATTCCATAATCTTCACAGATCCGGGCGCCAGCGTTCAGATGCTCGAGGTCAGGGCTGTTGCGATGGCGATTGTTTATTGGCCCTCCCTTCCCTGTAACATAGTCACAGATTCTGCTTTTGCAGCTAAGCTCGCTTTGAAAATGGGCCAAGAAGGCATCCCTAGTACGGAAGCAGCGCTTATCTTAGAAGATGCTCTGTGCACCCGAGTAGAGCCTATAGCAATTTTACATGTAAGAAGTCATTCGGATGTACCAGGATTCTTTTCAGAGGGCAACGCAGCCGCAGATGCGGCTGCAGGGTCCCGTGTCCTGACGATCCGAAAGGCCAGAGACCTCCACTCCACGCTTCACATAGGCGCCCGGGCACTCGCTCGAGCCTGTGGTATTTCCATTACAGCTGCAAGGGATGTGGTGCAGGCCTGCCCTCACTGTAATTCAGCTCCTGCTATTGGGGCGGGGGTCAACCCCCGCGGCTTAGGGCCGCTGCAAATATGGCAGACGGACTTTACGTGGGAGCCGCGAATGTAGTATGGGGTAGAGGGTATGCTGCTGTAAAACATGTCAATACGGGAAGTGTCATGTGGATCCCGGCGAGAAAGGTCAAACCAGATCTGATGAAAGAGAACAGTAACGAGGGACTCTGAGTTTTGCAGGTATGGCTCCTGTGAACACCGAAGAAGAAGGAGACAGCCCAGGAACCCCGAAAGAAGGCCGGGAGAAGCGTGGAGGAAACTCAACCGTTGCTGCCAACGAGAAAACGCGTTTCTATCAGGCAAATGCTATGTTTAGTGTGTGTGGTGGTTATTGCTTTATCACAGGGAGCGAGGGAATTCACCTTTTGTCACTGTCAGGGAATTTATGGGTTACTTAGGTAAATAAGACGAGCCAAAACGACTTTTGCTTTAGCTTGCAATCGGCAACCTCACTCTTTTGCACTTGCCTAATGGGCATCCCTCAATACACGTTAGAAGCCTTTGCGAGGTACACTACAAACCATTCCAGCTGCCGTAACAACACCGATTTAGCTAGCCAAACGGCATGTTTGATAAAATCTCTGAACGACCCTGGGGTTGCTGCAGCACAGAGCTTGGCTCAGATAGAACGCCTAGCATGTTGGTCAGTTAAGCAGGCGAATTTAACAACATTAGTATTGAATGCGATGCTAGAGGACACAAACAGCATTCGGCATGCGGTGCTGCAAAACAGAACAGCCATCGACTTCTTGCTCCTGGCACAGGGGCATGAATGTGAAGACCTAGAAGGAATGTGTTGCTTCAATCTTAGCGACCACAGCGTATCCATCCATAAAGCGCTGAAAGCCCTGCGAGACCATACGGAGAGGATCCAGGTGGACGATGACCCCATCGGAGACTGGTTCAAGAAGACGTTTGGCAACTTTGGGAGTTGGATTGCGAAGATCGTTAAGGACATAGTATTAGCACTCTTAGTAATTGTGTGTATTGCCGCTATTCTGCCGTGTGTGATTATGTGCTTTCAGAATTGCTTGCTAAGGATTATGTAGTAGCTTATGGACCAATGCATAGAGAATAGAGTATCACAGGTATCGGGAACAATTGTAGCGTTTGCGTTCGCGCTGTTACGGGATATTACTGAGCATAGGGAGGGGGAGATGTAGTAGGCGTGGCGAGGAGACGGTGTGTGACGGGGTCAGGTTCCCTATGCTCAGGGCTTGCCAGGTGCTGTCCCACGATAGGACAGCGTGTATGCAAGGGGTGTAGACAAAGCAGGACGAGAATATTTAAGTGCCTGCTACATTTTAATAAACGCCATTTTGCTTCACCTATACTTGGGGTCTGTGTGAGCATTTGGCCCCGACCTGGTATGGGGTCGGTTTCGCTGGCAAAGCAGCATCTTATGGGGTGGAAAACGAATGTTGCAGAGAGAGCGGCAACACTTTAGTTATTCTGAAATAATGTTTTCTTCATAACAACACAAAGCACATTAATATTCTCCTTTTTTTTTTTTTTTTTTTGAACACTGACTTGCAATATGAATAAGATGCAAACAGTTACATCCTCAGAAAAAGAAAACCAGACTGCCTTTATATTTTACAGCACAAGGTTGAAATTAAATGTGCCATTTTTCACCAAAATATTGTTTCCCATTACTGAAGAGAAGTGATGGGCCTGAGGGCCTCATGCATTACAAATCTCATGCGCTTTAAATTGCTAGTAAATCACTTGCATTTTTGCCTTTAGTATTTTCTGCCGAGCTCAGCGTTTATTGCTTACAGCTGAATATAGCCACCTAAATCATCCATCAAATTTTTATAACCTACTGTAGCTTTCTATTTCATACACCAAGGAATTGGCACATTTTCAGAATGGGAAGGGGTGAACACACTCCAAACACACATATTTCTACTACGGTGTTTTTAATAGCACAGGGAAGAAAACACTGGAATTTCAGACATCAGGAGCTCAGGAAGTTTGCACTCACCCTTAACCTTAGAGATTCAGTGTTATACTTTCCAGGAGAAGTCTTCCCCACAGTGTTAAACTGTCAGCTTTAATGCTTGATAGCATTGCATTGCTTGCCCCAGATACTTAAACACTTCTCTCTCTCCGTGGCACCCCCCAAAAGAAATATGACAAAGCTTCATCAGACAATGATGGAAACACTGATGGGCACTGAATTCCAAACAATCGTACTTGCATCTGTTTTGGATTCTGGGCCAAGATGTGTCCTCACTTAAACATTACATTATCTTGTCAATACTCAAACATGAGCCAAAGTTGCTCACTAGATGTGAAGTTTCTTGTGGCTGGAGATAGCACAGTGTCTATTGTTAGTGTTTAAAGCCCAGAGAATGTATCATCTTTGAGAGAAATGAACAAATACAGAGCTGGATAAAATTCAGTCCTGTGAAAGAGGCTCACTTCTTATTATTCATCCATGAATATGATCCAAATCATGAATTACATGGGAGTTGGGTGGTTTAGAGACTTTGGATTTCTGGAGCATGATAGAGTGGTAAATAGCTAAAATTCAGAAGTCTCAAAACCTGTGTTTTGCCAGGACCAAATTTGATGCAGTGCTCATAGATATAATTTAGCTTCATCACTTGCTGTTCAAAGCTCTCTTGCAATATATTTTGTTGGGATCCAGCCAAGTTAACTTAAAACCATCTAGATTATAGGCTTATTACAATAGTATTTGATCCAAATTCCTAAGTTTGATTCTTTTCATCCTCAAATTGCGCATTACCCTTGCATAAAAGCAGTTGAGTTCAGTACTGTCTTTTGCCTTATTACTCCAACTCTGACTTTTTCAACGAGCAAATCAGAGTGTAAATTTTTTCAGGAAATTTTTTTACAAACTCCATTTTAATGCCTCACCTATTACATTCTTCATGAGATGTCTTTTCATATTGTGTTAAAATGCCTTTTTTCCTAGGATAGGAAACTAAATGCATAGCTTAATGGAACTTTCCATGCTTCTGTTTTAAAGCAGTGATTTTTGCAAGCACATTGCCTCTTTGTGTATATTTCCTTTCTCAACATCAGAATCATTTGCTTTGAATTGATAAAAAAAATTCCAACAGGAATTATAGAGATTTTTTATCCCTTAGAGCATTCTTTTTTATTACTGTGAGAAGAAATCGAGGTCAAATCCTACTAGTTCAGTACTTGTAAATCACTGTTACATTTACTGGAATGTCATGTATGCAGAACAGAATTTGATTTCTCTTTACTGTAATGGTAGAATTTCAATCATTTTCCAAATGTATATTTCTTCAACATTTCTGCAGTTCTGTATAACATCCTTTAAAATTTAGAAATGCATAAGAAGATGACTCAGCCAGGAAAACCTTAAGTCAGATGTTACAGTACATACGAGGAGTTAATACAGTTCTTATTCCATGACTTACATCACCTTTCATAAGTCTGGGACAGCATAGTTGGTATTTAGCCAATTCCTTCTTCACTTATCCAAGAGGAGCAGCCTTGTCAGGAATGCTATGGTTTTCCATGATTTTTTTTTCCGCATTTTTACATATCATAAGAGTGAAAAAATTGTTTGATTTCTACTTCAGTCAAAGTCTTGGTCAGGAAAGGGTTGGAAATCTGATGCTCTGACTAATGCCGCCTTTGAAGTTTCATGCAGCTCTTATTAAAAATATTCTATAATCAGATTTATACAAAGGAGGGATAAAATTTTACTTCATGTTATTTCATCTACCATACTCTGTTCATTCTCTGTCAAAGGCAAAATACTCCTTCTGGACACTAAATATTAAAACAAAACAGAAAAAAAAAACAATTATCCAAAAAATAGAGAAATTCAAAAGTAAAATATATGGATACTTTGGATAGCAGATTAAGGATCACACATTCTAACATTCCCCAGTGGCTTCCAGCCTTTAAAATTGCTTGCACCAATCTATATTCCAGTGTAATCAAACCAAAGGCTCCCACCCATTTGTCCAAATATTGCAAAAATAACAATTGATCTGTCCTTTAGATGCTATTGGAATAGGTACTTAATGGATATCTAGTTCTACTGTAGGTACATTATAAGTAGAGTTTATAATCATCACTATTATTCATTAGTCAGTGACCAAACAGTATTAATAAATCATTATTTAGCAATTAATCGTTTACCCAATTATGAATGCAACTATACATTGACTGCTATTAACCAGGTAATAGTTTATAATAAATTATTATTAACTATTTAAAACTAAAAAAGATCTTTCTTCAGAAAGGAAGAGTTTTCAAATTATTCAAAACTTATTTCACATTTATTTACTTGTCAGAATTTTAAGAAGGGAACCTCCTTCCAACTATATTACCTCTGATTTTTGGATGCACAGTCTGTTTGGCTCAGTATTTCCCTGTCAGAAAAAATCTCCTTACATCTTCCAGATGAACCTCCAATAGACAGTGATACACTGCAAATAACGTACTAACTAATAAATTCTAAAAGCAGGCACTAAGTCAGTACTTCAGTGTTTGAGAAAAGCCTTTGGCATACTCCAAGTAGCTGAGAATCACTTCACAAAATTCTAAGATATCTTCAGTCAAGGACCTTCAGAATTCTTTTTTTTTGATCTTCTGGCACACACTTTTAGCCTTATGATTCAGAGTATTGAAGAAATATCTCAGAAGTGATAATGGGATACCCAAGAATTAGGATCCCTTTTTGTCATACTGCGCGCTACCATTCAGAGGCAATCTGATACTTAAATGACATTGCATATTAGTTTGTGGAAAAGTGGAGAATATCTGTTCTTTCCATCTGTATCTATATCTTTGCATGTGTATCCTAACGTATAGAAAACTTATCAGGAAGTACTATCTCATTTGCACTGGGCATGATAGAAAAAATAAATGTTAAGGAGCCATGCTGAGTGTTCAGATTATACCTTGTTTGAGGAAATCTAGGACTCTTCATTGAGAAGACTTACTAAGGATAAATAGTACTATTTGCTTAGGAAAATAAAGTTGAAAATCATTACCATCTTTTAGTTCAAACTGGTTTTACTCAATAAGCTTTTATCAGACAAGATAAAAATGAAAGTAAAATTGAAGTAATAAGACTTGGAAGTCTGTGACTTCAAAAGCCAACATAGTATTGAAAGTCACAAAATGTACATCAGTGCCACACATTTTAATGTGACTAACACAATTTCTTGTTACTGAAAAAATTTGAGTTAAAAAAACCACAGAAGTTTAAATGATCTATTGATTTGGGAAACAAAACAAAACAAAATAAACTGACAAACAAGCAATAGGCAATGAAAAAGTCACACATAAAAGAACTAAATTTTCTCAAAACTAATTCTCATTTTTAGCTGGTTTCCTGCAGATGAAATAAACATTTAAATGATCCTGAGCTGAATATGATAGGTAGTTAATGACACATGAAGGAATGGAGATCATCAAATCTCCAGTTAACTAATTTCTAATTTTACTTTGGGTCTTATCTTTTTCTTCAAGTAATAGAAATGCTACAGCTAGTCTGGAACAGTTTCAGACTATGTTTCTTCATCTGCTCTTTAGATTATTGTAGCTCTTCTGGCCACATCTTCATTCAAATATATGAAAAAATAGAAAAAAGCCCAATACAGAAGGAATTAGCATGCCTGGTCCACAGATGGTATAAATCATGGCAGCTTCCCCATCTTCGGTGGAATGACACCAATTTATAGCAGCTGAGGATTTGGCTCCTGGAGTCAAATTATGAGCCAGATGAGCACAATAGGATGCAAAAAGAAGGCATACTGTGGCCATAAATTTATTCAAAGGCTCTTCACGTTTCAATGATAGTCTCTATGTAGAATTCAATTAGCATTGCTGTTTCTACTCACAAAATATATGTCCTTCCTGAATAATTTTTCTCATTCTTTTACACTAATCCAGAGGCCAAATCTTACAGCTGCTACTGAGACTAAATTAGACTGATTTTACAATATGCCTTCAGTATATTGGATATAGCATTTGAATATCTGTACTAAACAGTGTGAACTTGGAGAGCAGTTTGAAAGAATGGAGTGCAGAGTACCTCAATCTCTCACAAGTTCAACTTACAGCAATGTCTTACTAGTTACCTTATTTTTTGCATTTTATCAGTTACATTTTATTTCATGTTATATTTTATGTGCTGTTTTTCTGATATTATACTAAAATGCATACTTGTGCATGTCAAAAGTATTCTATAAAGCAATATATAAATAATATAAAGAAGAGTCAGAATCAGGTAGATATTTATTGTGTGATAATACTGTCAAAATGTGAAAAAAAAGGTACAGAAACAGCATTGTAAATCATTTGTTGTACAGTATGTAAGAATGTCATTAAAAATAACCAGTTTTTATTAGTATTCCATTTGCAAACATCACTACGTTATTAGAATTCCAAAATAAATGTGATGTTCAAAAGTAAGAGGCAAAAACAGCAATAAGTCATTATTTTTTTCAGGTATTTCCCTGCCCATTTAGTTTTAACATCTAGTCTGAACCAATTGACTGAGTCAACAGCCTAAGAGCAGAGTACTTGTGACCAAACAATTGTCCCTTCACTGTCCTTCCCGGGCTGGAAAGTCATAGCAAATGCAAAGGTCAGTTTGCTTTCCTTCCTAAATTCTACAATTTAATACACTATTTAGATGCTAAATCAAGACTCCATTTCCTGTCAACCATAGTGATATATGCATCCTCAAAATGTCTTTCTTTCTCTAAACTCTTGTATGTATCTAGAAAATGTTGCAAAACTATAGGGTAGAAAGCAGAGAAAACAACTGTTCCTCGTGCCTCTGAAGTATTCACTTTAGGGTTGCATGTTTAGCCTTTTTCCAATTACAGCTCAGTTTTCATCTTTACACTCTGCTTGTGCAGCTTTCTTTCCATTCACTTTTTCCACACTGTTCTGAAGGCAATTTGTACCTGGGCTGTCCCCTATCTTTTCAAAAACATATTCAACAGCCATTCCTAGACATCATCCACAAATTTTAGCCAGATGTTGTAACGAAATTACTAAGAGACTGACATGGATAATATATGTATTAAATTGGCAGAAGGCTCTGGATATGGACCTTACTTATGGCATTAGAAAGGAAGGCTTAGCAGCATTTTTATGTCAAATGTTTATGTTCAATCACTGTCTATTTACTAAATTTTTACGTCAGAAGCTATGTCTGCATTTATGTTCTACAGAATGTGGAGCTGGTTGTGAATGGATAACCACAGTAAACAATAACTAGTGCTCAGGTTTATAAGTCCTTGGGTTGGGAACATATAAAACTTAAGATTCCAAAAGAAACCAAAAGATTTTTAGGATGTGACTGGGACCCTGCAAAACAGGTCATTTAACTGTTAAAGAGAGAATAGATAACAACTGAAAAATACAAAAAAAAAAAAAAATTATATATATATATATTATTAACTATCAAAGTCATAGCAAGCTTTAAGATGAGCTCAATAAGATTCTCTGCTTCATATTAGCTGATCAACAAAATCTACTCAGAAACAATTTAATCAATGAATATAAACTTTAAAAAAAATCTTGCTTTTGTGGTTTTTAATTGTTCATTATGTCTGATTTACATTTTTCATATCCAATCTTATAATATTGCATACACAGCAAAACCTTACAAAATTTGCATACTAATTTATGCTAAAAAGCATTCAAAGTGAACCACTGTTTTTGTTCCATGCTGTTGACTTTGGAAGTGGCCAGCCAACTCAAAATGAATTGCAGCAAGTGCTAGATGTTTTTCCCTGGTCTGAATTTCAATTTGCTTCATTAATCCTATATCAGAAAAGGTATTTTTGTTCACGTTTCGACAATAACTTTTACATATACGAACAAAGAGCTACTTTATCAAACAAATTGGTGGTAAACATGTGTACCATGTTTATTTTTCATTGCATGTGGCCATTTAATTCCGTACAAAATGAGCATGACAAAACTGCTTCATTTTGGCAGAACTTTATCCTGACACTGCTTGGCTGACAGTTATCAAACAACAGAGATCTAAGCATGTTTTCCTCCCATCTGTTTCTTCATACAGTTAAAGGCTCAGGTGTCTTCAACAAACGCAGACATTTGTTTTATTATTTATTTATACACGTATGTTAAACACTAAGAATAGGGTCTAAATTTTAGTTTCCACTTCTCCATATAGATTTATATTTTTTAAATACTTTTTTTTGGCTCAAAAGATTGAAGCCAAAAATCCTTTACTTCAATTTACAACAACTAAAGCTTTAATCCCATGCCAACCTCTAAGTGAATTTATTCTACCAGCACTGCCTGCAAACCTGGAAAGAAATCACAGGAGAACCTAAGGACTTTCTCTTCATTGGATAGAATAAGGAAAAAAAAAAATCTTTTTCTCTCAACTTGAACTCCCTTAACACTAATGTTTTCCAGAAGAATGTTCAACAGTTCTATTTGATTATTTTTTTTTTTATCTGATATTACTAATTGTTATCTAAATTACCTAAGGAGTTCGGAAAGACTAAAGCTGGAAAAGGAATTATTTGCCAAAAACATTCATGACTTAAAGTCAGGGGAATATCTGAGTTTTCTATTTTGTTGCAGGTTAACAAAAGCTGTAAGTAGACCACTGCTAAAAAAAAAAAAAAAAGAAAAAAGAAAAAAAAAGAAAAAAGGATTAAAATAAGCAAGGAAATAAATATTATTTATTATTTATGAGCAGAGCCAAAAATAATGTCAAATAATATCTAAGTATCACAAAATGAGTTTTCTTTACGCCTGCTTTTTGATCATGTAGCAATTTTAAAACAAGGATTTTTCTCACTTTACTAAGTTTCTTTCCATTTACTAAGTTATAAGTATGTTGAATTCTGAAATGAAAATAAAGTTATCAGATATGAAGGATTCTGTCACAGAAATGTGAAAATCTCATTTCCTTTCCTCAGAAAAGTCACTGGAGAACTGTCTTTTCTACTAAGATTAAAAAATAAAACAAAATAAAACAAAACAAAACAAAAACTTAAAATTTTATGCAACAAAAGCATTAACAAAATTCTAGTCAATCATTGTTACATGAGATTTTTGCATTATGACTCATGAGATTTTTGCATTATGGCTTCTGTGGTATACATTAAAATAGATTAAAGATCTTTTAAAGAAAGCATGTATAGCCTGCTGTGCAGTTATTACAATCTGACAGATATAAGAAAGAAGTAAATGAGAAGCAAAAAATTAAAGCTGCTGAAAAACAGTTTCTGCTTAGTCATATTTTTTCCTTATTATCACTGTGGCAGCTCAGCCTCTCACCTGAAGGTAAAACTTTCCCTCCATTCTGGTTTTCCCAAGAGGCCAGCATTTGGAGAAGAATACAGATCTGAAAATGCCTTCTGAAGCTCACTCAAGTCCTTTGATACCTTTGCAATGCTCAGAAACAGGAGAAAATCTCTCCCTGGACATCAGAGCCCCTCCCTGGCAGCAATGAAATTAGGGCACCATGATGAATCCCTCATCAACAAAAAGTCTCCCTGAGAGATATGCAGAGAGTCAGTATCCCCCTTCCCTTCTTCTTCACCTGTAGGCCTGCAGAAAAGTTGGTATGTTCAAAACTCCTTGTTGCTAAATTATCTCCATCTATAGAATAGCTATAATCAATCTTGGTTACTTTTTGGTTGTCTTGAGTGCCATTATTATGGAATACTTCAAAATGTGCCTGATGTAATTAATTTCTTCACATAGAAATACTTTTGCTCAGTGTTTTTTTCTTTCTTTCTTTTTTTTTTTTTTTCCAGCAGAAAGACCCTTGTACCTGAGGGATGCATTGTTCTGTATCATGTGAGATACAAAAGGAGTATGCTGTAGGTCATGTACATGCTTAAACACTTGTAAAAGAACTAAAGAATATTGGCTAGTGCTTTGCCTTTTAAACAGCTTACAAGTTTCAAAAATGAAAGAAGAATTAAATGATAAATTGGAATATGGGAATATTTGAGATTCATGCATTTTCCATAAGCAATAATTTCAAGTAAATATAGATAATAACTAAACTATAGTTACTATAGTTAAGCCGTAAGAGATGATATTGGTTAAACTACAAGTTCTATGAGTTTACTAGTTAACTGCTTTGTGGAATTTTTAGTAATGTTCTCATATGTTCTTCTTCACATTCTCATGTTCTCCTTGCATTTTTTTTAGATCCAGTTCCACAGATAAATATTAGTGCCAACGAGGCCAGTTAAATCACGTTTAAGGGTTGTTGATATAAGCATAAGTACTTTCCTTCATCAAATCACTTCACTTATTGCTGAAGTTAAAAGCAACAACACATAAAGCAGAAGCTTCTATGTCTATGATATTTTGTGCTTTTGTGGGTTTTTTCTTATTTTTTTTTCCTTTTTTTCTGTTGTTAATTGTAGACCTTTTTATGTATTGTAAGATCTGCAGTTGGAAAGATGCAGCTCAGTGACCAGTGACTATATCTTCTTGTCTTACTTTATACTGGTCTTCTTTTTTCTGAAGAACAGTAATATCTTTGTAATGTACTTGCAGGTTGTCTAATACAACTGTCCTAGGGCACTAACATAACACAGAGATACATGAATAAATAAACAACACATATGTTGTTTCAATTCTGTGTTGTTTGATGTGTTTCATATTTTTTTTGAAATCTTGTAGATAATTGGAATTAATAATCAAGTTTTGCTTCAAAAAATCAGAAAAAACATTCTTGTGCATTGAATTATTTATATATGTCATTTGTTATTCTTTGTTGGTTTTTTTTCCCACTCTTGCCGCTTATGTCATCCTGTCTTTACTTTTCAGAGAACTCATGATGATGAGAACGCTTCATCTCGATCTCCATGTGTCACTATAATTATTTCCAGTCAATGAGTGCCACATAAACTGTCATCTTGCTGCACTGGATTCACCAATTCTTCAGCAAGCCTGCGCTCAAAATCTCTCTCAGAACAGCTGGTTTTGATGCATAGGCAACAGTCTTCAAAAAGGCTTCAAATAAACTCTTTATCATCTTTGCCATTATATGACACTTCTGTGATACACTGGGTTGTTTATTTTTTCTGGTGAGGTATTTCATAACTATTTTGTTTACTTAAAATATGCATGATATTCTGGCACTACTTTTTAGCTATAAAAGTGGCCTAAATTAAAAATCTATAGGGTTTTTTTCTTTGTTTAATTTAACTTCTTGGAAGTAAAGTAGTAAGATAGAGCTAGGATATTTAGGAATAGCCTTAAAGGAAACCAGTAACCTTGTTTTCTTTCATTATGCTGTCAGAATTTTCAGTTTCATGGACATGGATATTTGAAACCATGCTATTCTTGATGTGGAAGTGCTGGATCAATTTGTGTCCGTAATAAGGAAATACATTTTTAAGGAGGTATAGATACGTGATGCAGATTTATCTTTGATAAATGTTTATTACTATTCTACCTAAGGCTATTGATGGATCTTCAAGTAATGACAGTATTTTAATCTTTACAGGAAGGATCACATGGTGAAGATGTAACAAGCTTTAGCATGTGAAAATACATCTTTCTGACACATTCTCATTTATACAAGCTCCAATGGCCATGGAAGAAAAAAAAAAATGTTAACAGGAAAGAAAATGCTGATGTTCAGCAAATAACCCATTTCCAATCTTTATAATGTTTTTTTTTTTTTTTTTTTTTTTTTTTTTTTTTTTGTGGTCACTACATAGTCCAGAGAAAAAAGACTACTACATCTAAAAAGAGATGTTTCTTCTTGCCTAAAACCCTGCTTAGTGCTTGATAGGAACTCTGAGATAGTGTATTGTGCAGCTCTTTGGCAACGCTTGAGCTGAAAATACCAAAAATACACCTGTGGCACTGGAGCAGTGGCCTTTTGAAGGATGATACTGTACTCCTCTTTCTTAAGCAGCAAACCTCTGCTCCGTTGTTCCTGTGCAGCTGGGGAGCTGCAGTAACCCAACCTGATGTAGATAGGCCCTTTCTTCAGGGAGTGGAAAGAACACACTTGCATTTTACCACAACAATTTCAGAACTGCTAGTTCTATCTTGGAAGATTTCTACTTCGATCCATAAAATCTCTGGTTTTGGTAATGGAGTTTTAAAATTCTTAAAGCTTTTACTGTGGTGGATTGGTAAGGAGAACATGAATGCAGAACAAAAGGATTATGGAGAAAAATACTGGAATGTGTAAAAGGTCTGAAGGGATTGACATACAAGAATAGATTAAACTTTTAATATGTGTAGAGTAGCTAAACAAAAGCTAAGAAGGGATTGATAGTCATGCAGGGAGTAAACACAATAAGTTGAGGCAATTGAAGGAAAAATTAATAAAAAAAGAAAAATTAATCAGAGAAATATTAGAAAAAGTAGAATTGATTAATTTTCCAGAACAAAAGGAGAATTCCCAACACTTCAAGTCTTAAATCCAGTATAGAAAAAAGCAATAGAATGTTCTCTTGGCAGAATTCCTGCACTGCAAATAAATATTGCTTTCTCACCTAACAGGTGATTTTTATCACTAATATGCCTGTGTATGTTATTTAATTAACTTTTAGAATAATTGTGAGGAAAATATAACAGCAAATCCATAGGATATTTTCCCTTTATTTTTATGAGTTCAGATCTGTGACGTGCTCTGAGAATCTACTGCTGATTCTGTGATTTTTAAGAAAGTGATGGTAAACCAGAGGCCAGAATGGAACCTTAATATTCAAATTAAATTATCTTTTTTTCCTCATCCTCCCTACATTGCCACCTGTACATTGTAATGTCTGTTGCTCAAGGGGTTACCCAGAAATGAGCTTTGGCAATATATTGTCCCTCAAGAAATGTAATTAATTACTATTGTTTCCCCCAAAGGATTTTGCTTTCAGATCATTTATTTTCTAGAGCCACTGATGAGCTGACTGGGAAAATGAAGCACTTGAGTTTAATTACCAGCTAAAATTACAGCTTTCTAAGCAGGTACTTCATCTCATATGCTTTTTATAATTGTCTCTTCTTATGCTGTAATACACAGCTATATCTTCTGGCTTTCACATTGTTAACAATGTCTTACAGTCTCTTTCAAGACAAAATGAATATATGATGATTATAAGATGACTTAAGTTGGCTTTAGAGTGCACTAAGCATAGAACAGTTTAATCTCTCACAGGTGCTTACATATTTTCCCAACACGGGTGCAGAAATGAAGGAAATTAACAAGTAAATTACCTGAAATGACATATTGACATTAAAAATTTCAGGCCTTTTCAACTTTAGTTTATAAAATCTAATGCAAAGGAGACAAATGAGTGTGAACTGTGTTATTAATTTTAGTGATATACTTAAGTAAGCACCGACAGTTAAAGCCAGATTTGCAATGGAGAGACTGTACCCTCAGGAACTGAGCTTTGCTTTGCAGTGTGAGAGTCTTCAAAGTACAGATGTTTAAAACAGAACACATAACCCTAGTATTAGCTGCAAAAAAATGATTTAAAATGCCAAGAAGAAAAATTTATTCACCATAAGTTTTATAAGACATGATTTTGTTCCTAAAAAGAGCAGTTTACTTCTTCCTCACTAGCTTGTTCAGGTAGCTATAGAGATGTTATTCTTTAAATTCCTTATGCTGGATGATTAAGTGGAGTTGCAGCTGAATTAATTAGCTGAAACTCTAATTGATCTTCAGCATTTTTACCTCCATCTTCTTATCTTGCCACTCTGATATTTTCTGGTACAGTTATTGTAGCATTATTCCTCCCCTAGAAAATGGGAGAGGAATTCAAGTGTAGATGGAACTGTGAAAAAGTGATTTTGGAATGGTCAACATCAGAAGCCCAGTTTAAAATGTAACATTTTTTCTACTCCAAGTAAGAAAATAGTTACTGTTATGATCTATACTTGATGAATCACTGTAAATTATGATATGTATCCAAAAGAACTTCAAGAGTCTTAACCAATAATTTTATTTTATTTTACATTTGTAGTTATGAATTAAAATTATTGAAGCTAAGTGAGCTAATGTGATGAGTTATCATAAAGCTAATAACTGCATAAAGAAGATAAAGATTTTCAGGCATGAATAAAATTTATTCCTATTAATTTTACATGTGATTTAATGAGGCAAATACTATGATTTGAAACCATGTTTTCAATGGTGTTATGTGTTGCCTAAGGAAACTGATGACTGAGAGAAAGATGTAGGACTAAACAAGTCAATTTTCTGGATGTTGACAAACCATTGGAAAAACTTGCAGCTTACTGAGCTCTAACACACACACACACACATAAATGAGAACTGAAGATCCCCAACACCAACACTGGTCATCTCAATGACTTTGAACAGCATTCATTTGAAATTACTTTCACAAATAAGAAAAGTCTATGATGCTTACTTGTTTGCTTATGGATACATATTTTATTTCTTTTCTCCATCAGTACTTAGCAGAAAAATTACATCTGTTTGATTCCAACGTAATTCTTCATCTCTATCACTAAGTAAAAACAACTGAAATCCAATGACACAAATGTCTCTCCAACATTATGTCTTTAAATTGATTCACTTTTGTTATTATCTTCCTCTTCTGGCTAATACACACGGTCACAGGCCTGCCTCAGCAACCTCTTGAGTTTTAATATTGTTGGGTTAGAGCTAATAGTACTGGCTCAGAACTAATGCAAGTGCTGGAATCAGCCACCCTCATCTCCATCTCCTCCTTTTCTGGATGTTTATTTATTTAATTTAATACTATAAAGTTATAATTATTTCTCATAGTTTTTTTTGTTTGTTTGTTTGTTTTGTTTTTGTTTTGTTTTGTGTTTTTTTCTGTCAGAGAAGATATTTCGTAAAGTTTTCACACATAACCTTTTTGTTTGATTACTTGTATTTGGTAGATTTGAGACAGCATAGAGGTGATTCAAGTGAGCAAACACTAAGAACAGAAGATTTCTCATGGTGAATAAAGGATTTCCTGGGCCATTTTTTTTCACAATCCCTCCTTCTGACCACAGTATTCCTTTAGATTTTTATCATACTACTTATTTATAGGTTTATAAATGTTTTAAATGGCTTGAGTGCTAATAATTCTGGATTACTTTTTCATTAGCATTTAGTTTCACTTTCAGAAGACAGGGTAGATAACATTATCAGGAAGCTTAATAAAATGTTAAGAATGCAGAGATCCAAATTAGGATGAGAAGAAGAAGCACGTTGCACGTGAATGTATTTAATTGAACAGAACCCTCTGAAACACAAAGTCACAAGATGGGACCTATCTTATAGAATACTGTGCAAAAACAGGAGTTTAATGTATATTCAAGTTCTTTATCCACTTCAGCTCGATCAGAGAGGACTTAAGTAAGAATTTAAGGACTTGAGAGAAAACTCTACTTAGGTTTAGATCAGGAGTAATTTGTGAACAGAAGAATGAAGGAAATACCTTAGGTCACCAAATTTTCCTGTCTTGTGGGCAAATAATCAAGTAGCGAAAAGACAAAATGCAGCTCTGCTCTCCACAGTGTATGTAACATGCCACCTATCCTACCTGTTTTCTCTGTACTGCATTGTGCCAGCAGCCCTTGCATCATGCTTTTCCTCTACTCTCAACATGAGACCAATTTCTTTGATTATAAAAAGTTAATTACATACATACGTTAAGTAGTGTTTTCTTCGTTTAGCAAATTCAGTTTGCCCAGTTTACGTTATTATTAGGTGAAGATGAGACTGGGATGAAAAGCAGCTCCTACTTAACAAGTACATGGTATTATGAAAAACAGCATGAATTATCACTGAGCAATGCATTATTATAAAATAAGTACAACCAGGAAGACAGAACAGTTTAATGACAGAACAGTTCATTAATAATTTCGCAAATTACACATAGAACTTCAGCAGAAGGAAATAATATCTAAAACCCTTTGGGGTTGGATTAAAAACTCCATTTGAAAATACAGAGTAACTCTGAACTAAGAGGCAGAAAAGAAAGAATTGGAAATGTACTTGCTATCTGTTACCAGCTATAATAACAAACTTTTGTTTCAAGTCTGTCTAAGCCAATATCCAGTGTTAGTTCAAAACTCTTGATGTGTTTTATTCTTAGTCAGGAAATGTTCTAGACAGGAATCAAGCCAAACATACTATATATACGTATATATATATATGTAGGTATGTATGTATATATATGTATGTATGTATATATATATATGACAGTGTTCTTATATATATATTACATACACACAAGTATACATATATACAGTATATTTGTCTGGATTCCTGTCTAGAACGTGTATTATACATTAAAATGATTTATATAATATATAAAATATAATATTAACATATATTAATATAATATGTTGTATATTGTTATTAGGTATAGGTACATTTTTTTTTTGTTTTCACACTATAATGATGAAAACAGGGGGATATTAATTTCATCTTATTAATTTTACCTTGGTAGCTATGTTATTTGACTGCCACTTTTTGTCAGTGCATAAAATCAGATGTATTCACTCCCTTACAATGTCTGCACTGAATGTCTTCTGAATTCAGAAGTCACTAATTGGCAGTCACAAATCCAAGAAGTTTCCCCTTTGAAATCATGGGTATTTCAAATGATAGGTATAGGATTCTCTGACAAAGCTTACACCTAACAAATCTTTCTTTTGCCTCCTGTTTTCCAAACAGGCTTCCACCAGCTGCAATGTCTTTCTGACCTAACTCCTTGTTTCCTACACAGCTCACAGAGGGTTGCATTTTCCTTATCCCAGCCCACCCCATTTGAATGTGCTGTTGGCATGATACTGTATCATCCTCATTAATAATTAATTGACTTGGAATGAGTCAGTGTTTTTTTCTTATTATATTTTCAGCTCGGATCTTGCCCTGCAGAGGCAGCTAGTGAGCCATCAAAGGCAGCAAGATGTTAGGAGACCTGTAAATGCGCCACAACTTTGATATGCAGTTCTCCCTGCCACCTCATTCACACGATAAATATTTTAGAAGGGAATACAAAAGATAAGTGAATAAGTGAATTGCTTCATAGATCCTTATTTATGAAATGCTTTTTCCCAGTCTGTTAAAAAAAAAAAAAAATAGCCTATTAGAGAAATGAAAATTTGCTTTCATGAAATTACCATCAGCCTCTCCCCATCATAGAACTGTTGCTGTGAGCAGCACACAAGCTGGAACACAATCTCTTTTTGAAGAGAGAATACTTTTCCCATGTCAGAGATTGAAAGCCCTCACTAAACTATTCCAGCCTCATCACACTATTTGTGTGAATAGATATATATGCCTGTCATCTAAAAATATTTTAAGAAATGCAATTTATTTTATTTATGGCTTATATTCCTTTGTCTTTAATTAATGTGTAGAGGGTCAGAAATCTTGTTTATGCTTCCATCAAAGCTGCTTTACCCCTTTGAGATAGTTGGTCTCTTTCAACATGTCCTCTGAAAAACATGGTTGCATTGAGAACATCCTCTTGTGAAATACCTTTTTTTTTCTTTCCCTGTCTCTCCGAGTCTTTCCTCAGATGGAAGAATTTTATTCTGCAAAATGTTAAAGTTCTATTACTATTTATGATCTACCATGGAAACTGAATGCATTTCTATTTCTCAAAGTATTTACTAGTCAGACATAACAAAAGATCCTTAAGAGAAGTTGAGACTCACATAATTTAAATCTTTTTGTGACACAAACTGAGTGGAACAGAATCTCCAAGGGGAGTTATACCCCAAAGCAATGAGTATGTCTACATTGTGCTTTGTGGGAACATATTGCTGCTTCCAAATGAGAGGGCTTATCTTAATGCCATGGCTGTGCAGGAATGCTCCTAGATGTGCCATAAGCATGCCAGTAGTTTGTACATGAAGTCTCCTACCATAAATGCAGCTGCTAATGGTGCTAGCAGATCTCGGTCTAGTTCAGTCTGGTTTGTGCAGATGCTGTAACTCATGGTGCAGATTTGATCACAGAAATGCCATTCCCACCTGAGTCTATTTGCATCGGTCTTAACACATCTAAAACATGACAGATTTTTTTCTTGTTCTCCTTTGGCTGTTTTCTGTGCCCCATAACATCCTTCTATCATTTGTCTTATAGATCCTCTTTTTCAATAACATTTTTTTTCACCTTCTGTTGTTCTTGGGAATACCATATCCCCCTTGCCTCTCACCACCTTCCCTTAATTTGCAATAAATGCATACTGCACACAATATGTTCATTAGTCCTGAGAAACAGGGTTACTGATGACAGTTTCTCCCTTTGAGGTCAGTACCACATCAAAGTACCATGCTCCTTCATTTTCCCTCTGTCTGGACCAATAAATATTATATTATTTCTTGAAAGCAGTACATAGTTCCCAGGAGCTTGTAACTAACATTCAGAAATCTTCAGGAGAAAAAGGCAGATTTGTGTCCAAGCCAACACAGAATGCCTGGACTCTAGCCTCACTCCTTCCAATGTGTAACAGCAAAGGTAAAATAAATGGACTGACCAGCTGTCTATAAAAAAAAGAACTGAACCTTCACTGAAGTGATTTTTTTGAGAGAGAGAGAGAGAGAAGAGATTCAGTGGCAAACTGTGATGGAGCTTAGAGCCACGAGTCCCGGTCTGACAGGAATCCCTCTCTGCAGCCCTGAGTTAAGTACCAAAATCTCTGAGAAGAGTGACATTTAAATTAAATCCTGCCCTTCAGTATTCACATGAGGTACATAGCAGCTCTCTGCTGCTATGAAGAGTATGGCAAATGCCTCAATTTCTTCAGACAGGGAGATTATGGGACTGTGTTTTCCACTTTGGATTCTAGTAACTAAAAAATAAGGCATGGTAATGTTTAGCTCTGCTGTTCTTAAGTTGTTTTTGAGTTGTTTTTTGAGTATATCTTTATATTGAAATCAATGTATTCACTGATTGCTGCCACAATGAACTGAAAAATCTCTACACCGAGTCTAACTGCTGCACCTCATTTTTCAAAACAAAATGCATAACTCTATAATCAGCTTGATTAATACAAATAATTAGCCAAAAGAAATATCCATGGAGCTCCCATTGACCTAATAATTAGGACCATATATTCTAAAAAAAATGAAAATGAAAGGCTAAGAGGCAGATAATAAATTTAACAATTTTTTAGCTCTACTACAATTCATTTTTCTTTTTTTCTATACAAAACTGAAAACAGTACATTAATTTCCCATTGACCTGTAACATTTTACACCCATGTTGCTAAGTAGATACAGAAGCATTATTTCTGTGAACATGAGCTTCTAATTAAAAGATTATATTTTATTTGTGATCACAAGTACACACCACAGTAACCCTAACTCACAGGATACCCTAGGATATCTGGCACTATAGTGTCTAGAATATATATAATATTTCTCTAATAAACAATTGCACCGTGACTAATCTTCTATCCCTACAATTCAGTGATTCATCTTTTGTAACAAGGTTTCCAAATATAGAAAAAAGTGAATGAAGATCCTACAGGTGAAAAGCTAGCACTTGGGGATGGACCTTCCAAAAGTTTGATTCATTCTCCAAGTGGCTATTTCACCTGTCCTTTGCATTTTATGAAGGAATCGAAGAACTTCCTTTTCAGTTCCAATTATTTCCTTATGTATAAGTCGGTAGCACTGATGCTACCAGCTGAATGCTTGTTCATAATAGACATCACTTCTTGATCAGCCAGCTATTTTTCATACCTCAACTGTAGCCATTTTCCTTCATAGAATACCTTCAGTTGTAACTAGAACACGTAGCTGGAATAGCTTTGGTATTGCACCACTGTTTGGCTAACGCTTTGCTCTATTGCAATATCTCTCCCTACCCCAAAGACCAGAGACACAGCCAAGACAGCTGACCCAAAATGACCAAAGGGACATTCTGTACCATATGCCATTGTGCTCAACAATAAAAGCTGGAGGGAAAGGGGGAGAAGGGGGACTCATTACAAAACTGTCTTTCCAAACAAGCAACTACTATACTTACTGAGGCCCTGCTTCTCATGATGTGGCTGAACATTGCTTGGTGCTGAGAAGTGGAGAATAATTGTTTTTTTTTACTGTTTCCTGATGGTCTTTGCTTTTTCGTTGCATTAAATGGCTCTTATCTTGAACTCACATTTTTTGTTTTTATCTCCTCCCATCTCAGTTTCTCTCATTTCTGTCCTCCAAGGAGGGGGATTGGTAGAGCAGCTATGTGGGTGTAGAGACACAGTGCACTGTAGTCCTGTACTTCCTAGTCTCATGTTCTCTAGCAGTCTCACCTGAGTTCTCATTCTCCAAAAGGAAGATACACTGAGATGTCCTATATTTCCCAAGGGCCTCCACATGATCTGTGATCCTGGGTGATGGGGGGGGAAGCTTTTCCCAGGTTCTGGCAGCACTACAGGCAACAGCATGGTCATAGCCTTCGTGTCTTTCTCATTTGAGTATTAACTGTAACTCTCTTATTATTATCTCACATTCTTTTACCATTTATAGTAAATTTGTTATCTCTGCTTATCTTAGTTGGGTCATTTTTCTTTTCTTCTCCCTGAAAGGGGAGAAAGGGATCCCCTTGCACTGTCATGCATGAAACCATGTGTATCCATGAACTCTTGGAATAATGCTGTGAAGGTTTCTGATATCCCATTCATGGTGTAATGAGTCTTTATTTCATATCCCATGGGGTATAAGCTGACATTATAAACTAAAAATAAAACAGTCACTTGGATCATCTGGACTGCAAAATGAAGTAGTAAGTGCTGTACTCAGGTTGGACAAGGATCTTTGTTGCAAAGCTGGATGTTTTAAGAAAGAGCAAATTATTTGTAGCCAGGTAAAATTACTTGATGTGAAAAGCAGTACTTATAGCTACTACAACCTAAGAGAGAATGGCATCCACATTTTTGGGTCATTTACAATTCCTTTTAACAACATATTGTTTAAGTGCATGTTCGTGAAATTGGATGGACAGAATCCTAAGTACCTGGGTAGAAAAACTGTTGTGCTGTGCTGAATGGGAGCAGAGCTACAGCAAATTTAGCTCTCTTCTCCCTTTACATTTATGTTTCCACTTGAAACAGCAATGATAGTATCACAACATTTGCACAAAATTTTTAAGAAGTCTGTAGAAGCCAAATTCACAATGCATAGTTACTACTACTGCAAAAAACCTCAACAAACCAGCTGTATTTTTAGTGCAAACTCTCTGTAATTTTAAAATAAATCTCTGGAAAACCCTCTGCTTCCTTTTTCCTCTTGTACTACAAAGCAAAAAAACACTACAAAACAAACAAATCAGTAAGACACAGTGCAATGGTAAAAAGTAAAATATAACCTAAAAGTGTATTAGCAGTAATTAATACATCAGTGTAAGTTCACTGCAATATTTCATTTGAAGCATTCTCCCATTTTTGAGGGCCAGAAATGACCCATTGTTGAAAAGCTATATGATTTTAGCTGCAACTAAATCTCACTTCAAACTAAACACATTGTAATTTATTTAGAGATACCAGCATGTACCACCCTATCAGCTTGCAGACTATTGTGCTGAGAAAAATAGGTGCAGCTTTCCATGTAGAGGTCTGCTTTAAGCCTGATAATTAAGAAAATAAAATGATACCTTGAAGATGGTACCTAAATTCTAACTATGCTTAGAGCATTGATATGCTAAAGTGCGGAGCACTTGGCAATCTCTTTAAAGTCATAGCTTGGTCAGAGTAAAATATATGCCTAGTGGTTTCTATGTTATCCAGCTGTAGCTGCCTATACAAATAGGTGCTTTTGATATTTAGGCTACATGTCTGGCTACTTAACAACATTTCCTCCCTCTTTTCATTAAGGTTGTTCTGCAGAGCTCTGTAGTCTACAAATTAGCTTTCTCCAATTTCAATGCTGTCAGCTGGAGTGGTCAGCTAAAAAAGCCCTGTTAAAAATGTTTGGATGAGAACTCTAGAAGTTTAATTAAATTGAAAACATGTAATAGAAGCATAATGGAGAATGGCTGCAATTTGTTTCACTTGTTTATCTAATGAGATTTGAGTTTGCTGATATTCACAATGTAAGTAGGTGTTTACATCTGCTTTCCCTAAGCAAGCTATAATATCTGTATAGTGTCTGTGGTGTTTATATAGGAAATTTTACAATCATGTTGAAAGGCATTTTCTGAAAGAACTTGCAGTGACCGTTAACTCAGAAAACTAGGCAATACCACATGGGATAACATGATAGCATTTCATGATAACAAGAAATGACTGGCTGAAGGAAGCTTGGCAGTGGCCTCTGAATGCTGGGAAAGAACACCTGGAATGAGGAGAGTGAGACAGCCAGGGAAGAAGAGCATGACAGGAAGTCAAGTCAAGAGAAGACAAAACATAGAGAGGAGGAATAGGGATCATTGGAGGGAATGTGAAGAAGAAAAGAAATTAGAAATAGAGATATTAATGAGATTACAAAGGCTCATGTCATCAAAAATGAATAGCATTACCATGATACAAATTAGTCAATAAAGGGATTCAGAAAGGAGAATTAGGAGATCAGAGCAAGATAAATGGCTTTGGCAATGGCACTTAGAAAGAGATTAAAATAAAAGAGACTGGTACGCAGTGAGGATAGATAGCATACTTTAGATGTCCCTGCTTGAGCAGAGGGGTTGGATCAGATGAAATTCAAAGGTGACTTCCAACCTCAGCCATGTTGTGATTCAGTAATTCTGAACTCCAGGGAATCAAAACCTGCCATATGCATAACACTGATTTCAGCAATGTGACGTTATGGAATTAGTGACTCTTAGAGATATTAGAGGCAAAGAAGTCACCTATTCTAAGTTTCTAAATATTTTTGTATTTAAAAAATGCATTAAAAGCATACCCTCAGTGGGTCTATACTTCACTGGAAGGCACATGTCTGTTGTAGTGATAAATTTCTTACAAGAACCCTGAATCAAGGACATACTACAGTCTGTCATACTGAACTCTAGTCCTTGCTACCTTAATGGGTTTAAGTCAGACTGTTAATCACATATAATACTGTCTGTTGCTATAATAATATTTTTTCGGTCACAGGAGGAATAAATATGTTTGGCAGCATAGTAACAGCACTACTGACCATGGTAAGCGGATTTGGTGAGTGCTGAGTCTGTTTGACATGAGCCAGAGCAGCACAGCCACCCCATGACAAGTACTGCTCTTCAGCAAAGATGATAAAAAGGAAGTTACACTCTTTCGGTGGCTTGGAACCTCCTGTTAATTCTTTGAGACTGGATTAGGGAAGCTCTGGGAGAGCTGTAGTCTTTATCCGTAAGAGGCAATGCTGCTGCTGCTACTGCTTTGTGCTCCTGTGTGCTGAGTGAGCAAGTCTTAGGTAATTGGCCATTGTTCTTTACACCCCAGATGCCAACAGCATTGCATTGCTACTGTGGTGGGATTTACTACAATGAAAATGGCACCAAGAGAACAAGGTTAATTGGGCATGGAATATAATATTACCAGGGATCATAACTTCTGTCCCCAACAGTGAAGCAAGTGACATAATGAAAGTCAATGTAATGAGTCAAGTAGGATGGATTTTGATAGAGTGATCATATGAAGTGTGTAAAATTACCCTCCTTTCTTTTCTAAATATTAAAACAATTTTAACTAACAGACCTCTTAGTTTAATACAAATCTTAGCAAATATGTTTTCCCTCTCCTTTTTAATGCATTTAAAAATCTTCTTCCCTTCACTTAAAAGAAAAAAAAAAAAAAAGAAAGAAAAAGCCACATGATATAATTAAACAATGTTGCATAATAAGGTATTTGGTTTAGAAGGACATTTTGCCTTTCTGTTCCTAAAGCAAATGAAGTCACTGCGGAGGAGGAATAATAGAATCTGGTGGTAATTCTTAGCTAATGGTACTGACTAGTTTTTGGAGATCGATGGAAAAAAATGCAACAATACAAAGCTCATCACAAAGCAAGTAGCAAAATTAACATTTGAGATTTACCAGTTGTGCTGAAAACAGAAAATAGTGTCAGGTATATCAGGTAGCACCGGTTTATTTTGCAAGGGAAGCTGGATCCCTGGAGAAGGAGGCACAGTCACAGAAGAGATGTGAACTGAAACTTATACAACATTAGATAGTTCTCTGTCAGTGTGCACCATCTCATGTAAGGCAAGTCGTTCCATATTTGATACACATCTTTCCTCTCAACAGAATGAGGATATGTCTGCAGGTGAAAGGAAGATTGGCTTTTACATGCATCACTTGGTAAAAAGGTGGGCTGTTGCTGCAGGGGCATAGTCCTATCAGTTGGTGGCATAGATAGTTATATTCTAGCCAGCATTTTCTGTTTGGGAAACCTCAGTGACTTAAGCCATTCTGCCACAGAGTGTTGGCTCCTTTAGCGCTGCTGATATCTACAGAATACTTATTTATGAATTATATTATATGTAACCTAACAATATGATTTAAATTTGGAGAAACTTTCCACCTCAGAAATGTCTCAGTCGCTTCTATAATTAATATTATTTGTTATTCTAATACTCAGAAAAAGTCAGTAAATTCTGTATCTACATTATTATTTATTACATTAAAACGGACTTTCTAATTTTTGAGAGCAACATTTTCAAAGCAAAACAGCAAGGTAATATAGCTATCATAGCCTGTCTCTCTACTGAAACAAGTAAGTGGCCTGACCTTAGCATGAAGCTACAGAAGGAAAAAAGCATTTGGAATATCCGATATAAAGTCAATTCAGCTACAATAAATGTATAAGACTGAAGTCTCAGGCAAATCTGGCCTTTTGAGCGTTATCTTGGACAATTCAAGAAATCATAAAACTTACTCTGGCAAAACACTGGTATGACATGACCACTTCTGTTGTATTCAAACCCAAGTCAGGTTTCAAGGGTAAAACTGTATTTGTGTTTTCAGAGTTTTTTTTTATCATAATTGGAAAGGTTATATCTATGAATATTATAATGTCTAATCTGAAAATTTCAAATTGGTTAAAAGACAATCTATCATAATCTTTAAAATGTGATGTTAACAGCTTTATAGTTAAATTAGGCCATGAAAAATGGCTAACGGTTGCCTATGAAAAAGCTTTTTTTTTATGACAAAGATAATTGAACTCATCGAGAGGAAAAGTATAAGCTGAAAATGATTTAGAAAATCCATCATGTAAGTGTGTCATTATATTAATTTAGAGAGAAAATCTTTTTTACTATTATTTTTTATTTACCTATCTGTAATGAATTCATCTTTCTCAGTTCAAGCAGGCTAAGAGAATGTCAAAATGTTAATGATGAACATGTCAAAAGTTAGACTTAATCTAGTCACATTCTGCATAGGGCTGTGCAGTTAAAAACTATTTCTAACATGCTTGTAATGCAAGATTAGATGATTTTTTTTATTATTTTTTTTTATTTTTTAAGGATAAGAAAAAAAGTGTTTGGGAAAAATTGAACTCAACTGATTTGCTAGCATTGTTTTCTTCTTATACATATCAAGGTATTATGCAATGAGTGTTCTAAAAGCACAAAACTTTAGCTTCAGCCTGCATCTAAAATGAAATCAACTATTCTCAAAAAAAAAAAAAAAAAAAAAAAGGAGGTTATTGGGGTTATTTATCTCCATAGGCTGATCATGAAGACAGAACAGAACATGAAGAAGGACATTTCAAGTTCTCAGTACTAGTTACAGTGCACACTGAAAAAATTTCCACTCTAACAATGTTCATCAAGTAATTTATAGTCAGTACTATTAATTGACCCAGAAGTACAATCAGTGAGTATTCCTCTAAAGCGAACTATAATGAAGCAAACATCCAAAGTTTTAGATGATAACTGTGCTGTGCCAGATCCAGGAAACCATTACTTCCTTTTAGATGAGTCTTCAAGTATAGTTCAACTTTCCCCTTAGATACTTTTCAAAACAAATCTTCATTTCAGTTTTTAATTTTCTTAGTGTTTGAAGACAAAACACCATTTAGTATATTTATGTAGTTTGTATATATATAATAACCTATATATATCTATAACCTATGTATTTATAGACTGCAGAATTTTGTGAGTAGTTGTAAGGAATAGCTATTTTCTTTTCATGTCACAAGGTTTTCATACAATGAGTAGTAGCAATATCTCTCTCTATTTCCCCCCATATAACAAAATAGTTTATTGAACTTGTGGTATTCATCACTCATTAAATGACAACATTATTATTATTTCTATATTACTAAAGTACGATGCGTGTATCTGGGGGTTCTTAAAGTTGTCTATCTTAATAGCTCCATAAGCACTGCAATGTATTAAGATGAACTGCTTATTCATAAGAGAAGAAAATTGGTGCTGTTCATGTTCTCATTTTCATTGGCTTATATTGTTATACGCTGCTTAATTCTGCTTAATTGATCTTAGCTTAAACATGTGTAAGTGAATGTAAAAACCCAAGTATCCACCTGGGTTATTTTTTTCCCACTCCTACATGCATTCCTATAAATTTCACTGTAACCAAATCACAGCTAAGAACCTATGATACTATATATGGCCAAAAGTTAAGGGTTGTAATGCTGTGTCCTTTCTTCCCACCTCTATTTGGGAATGAAAAGAACAGACAAAAATTGTGTTCAAAAAACGCCAATAGAATAAAATACATTGTTCTGCCTATGATACTGTGGCAGTAGCTGGGTGCAGTGTACAGGAATTACTTTAATGATTCTGTAACGTCTGTATTTCTTCACAGAGAGGAAATCAATAGTTTGACCAAAGCAGGTATTAGGATAGCAGAGAACAAGTTACCAGTATTTTACTGGAAAACAAACTGTTGATCAAATTTGGCTCTACTTGTGCATTCCATCACTTCTGGGGTGGGTGAAGATGTGTATAAAATGATATAGAAATAATAGAATATGTCTTCCATGTACAGTGGATTTAATTCTATTGTTTCTCATTGGCATACTCAATTAAAAATATAATTTTAAACAAATTATAGTTCATACAGAAAGAAGATATAGAACAGCACAAAAAAAACAAACAAACAAAAAAAACAAACCCTGTAAAATACATTCAATATGAGAATGTAAAACAAAATTATTAGCTTGCTTATTTAAAATAGTTTAGTTAAAGACTAATTCATTACCATTTTTCATAGAAGATAAAACTGGCATGAACTGAGGGCCAGATAAGTAAAATATATTATCAAAATTATAATGTGGGAACAACTTTGATTTATTTTCATAACAAAGAGCCGTGTAATAAAGATAGAAGACGTGTTGCACCTCATACTTTTAAATGATACTAGTTATAACAGAGAGCTAGCTGCAGATGCTGAATCAATATTCCACTGGTTTATGAAGCTAAACTGTGAGTTAATACACTCAGACATATTTTTTAGTTATGTATATACACACAAGAAAACACACATTTAAAAATATTAATGATGTTTATCGTTTTCATATAGATAACAAACATATGACTTATAAAGCCAAACTGCATGTGAAGTACCAGTGAAAAAAAAGGATCCCGTCCCCCTAAACTTAAATTCACCCAGCATAGTTTACAGAGCAAGAGTCTACAGTAATTCTCCTGCATAAGTTTTTCCAGAGACATAGAATGTTCAATCTGTTTTTAATTATTTGGCTTTTTAATTAAGAAGTAAATAATCTTATTAGAATATTGTTCTTCAACAGTTCTTATTTGTTTTCTCCAAGAAACATAATCACTAAAGTTGCATGAGTTACAGAGACCATTCTACCAATCAAGAAACAAAGGCAAGGTCAGCTTTTATATTTTGCATTAGCTATACTTTGTTAGTGCTGTTAAATTACTTTTCTGTAGATTAAATTCCTGTTAACCACTTGATTTTTGAGCTTCATTAACTCACATCATTATTAATATCATGATAAGTGCTCATAAAACACTGCTTCCTTCACTAATAAACTGTCATGGGGATGCTCTGATAGATCTTTTCAGTGGCAATCCTCCTCTAAAGTAAGTCTGGTATGTAGAATAAGCAAAACAAGACATGAACAAGCTAAAATAACTGGGACATGTCCCTTACACGTAAGACTTCTTTCATCAAGATCAGTACATAAAAGAGAATGAAACCTTTAACTTCCTCTGCTCCTGTTCCTTCGTGGCTACAGTTTGCTGCTGACAAGCAGTGTCATGAAGCATTTACCTTGCATAGACAAAATAGCTGATCAACTAAAATTGGTTTTCTAAGTTAAAAAAAAGGCCAATGGTAAAACTAATTAGTACTACTGTGAAGTTCAAAATGTGATGAAGATCTCTCTGGAGTTCACTGTGTTGTCTATACTTGTAACGGAAAGGTTGGAGCCTAACTCACATTAAGACACCCACAGATAGGCATATTAATCTGCAAATTAAATAGTAGTAATGATACTGCAATATCCGAATGAGTGGGACAATGTGCAATTATTATAAACTCTAGCAGTACTCAGAAAATATGGTAGTAGGCATAGCATAAGGACTCGAGCAGAGTACAGCAGAGCATTTATTTCTCAATGTTAAATCCATTGTGTCTTTTTTGTTTGTTTGTTTGTTTGTTTTTGGTCAGAAAAATCAAGTATAGGTGATACATCTGAATACTCCCAACCTTCAGTCCATTAACTGAACAAACTGAACATGGAATAAATTGTTCAATTTTCCCAGAAAGAAAAACTGAGTTTGGGATAGCCCAAAACACTTACAGAAGAAATCACAACCTGTAGCACTTCAAAACTACTTATTTAGAAATACTACATGTTTCTTACACCTCATTAGGGACAGAAAAGATAACAGTAACTGTTAGCTAATGCTCAATCTAATAAATGCATATATCCTAAATTTCTGTACAGCTAACACGACCCTGTCTTTTAGAGAAAACATTTGGACTTATTACAAATAAAGTCACCTAGAAACTCCCAGTTTCTTGAAACATAAAATTTCAAATTGGTATTTTTATGTTCTTTAATGTTATTATTATTATTACTATTATTATTATTATTATTACTATTATTATTATTTGCTTTTTTTCCTTGAATCTTTTTCAGTTCCTCATTAGCCTGACAAATCACAGGAACACAGGAAAGCTTAGTAATATGTAATACTCTAACTACAGTTATAGAACTTTCTCAAAGCACTTGTTATTCGAACTCTTTCACAACTGAAACCACTGTAATCATAATTTTCTTAAGTGTATTGCTTTTTTTCCTTCTCTTACTCAGATATCATGCTGACAGTCTAGATAGCTGATGCACTCTGTAGCACTTATTGAAGCTTTTCTTCTGCTCTTATCTCCTACTGTTCCAAGGGCAGCTTTACTGCTTTTCCCCAGCAACACAAGTGATAATGCTTTTTCTGGCTTTATTTCAGGCATACAATTTTTTTTTTCCAGACTTAGTAGATCTAATTTACTGTCTGCATTTCAGACCATTGTGCCTGTCATTCTAATCAAAGAACAGTCACAAAAGTATTTATGCAAACAAATTTTAAAACACGAATCCTGCATCTATTTGGGATAGATTAAAAGGAATTACAGTGAAGTACTACTGTGGAACTAGGCCAAAGTATTTTTGTTTTCCACTTGAGGTTTTAAGAACCAAGTTCTCCATATCAGTTTATAGTAGGTACATCAGCAAAGACAAGGGTGAAGTTGCTCTGAGATGAAAATCAATTCCACAGAACAAGGGATTGAACACAAAGTTTCCTTTAAATTGTATATTTCCTACTCGTGCTACATTCATGTAAACATCTGGATAGTTTTATACTTTCTATATGTTATTATATTTAATCACGCATAACACAACAGACTCATGTTCTCATCCTCCCCACTCCCTTTTCTTGCCCTTGCAACAACCCAAAGCTTTTAAAATAGTACAATTCTTATGAAGCTTGTGGGAAAAAAACTTTTCCAACTTTTTTTTCACAAACTTGCATGCTCCAATTAAACATGTTTAAGCAGTATATGCTTGACTGAATGGCCAAACATCTCTAGTCAAGTGATGATGATTTTAAGTGAATGCACATACAGTTCTCCAAGCCAAAATATGAACTTATTTGGTACATTTGGCTTCCATTATCTATCATCTTACATATTTAAGACAAAAATATTTAGGTTAAAATTCACATTAACACAAGTTTTTATTGAGAAAGTCTTTCCATTCTTGTGTTCACATGGTTCAGGCTTGCAAAGCATTGAGAGTGTAACATTGTCTATGATTCTTGAATTACTATCTAAACATCTTCTGTGACCTGTATGATAGTTTGCTCTTTTTCACATTTGCATTTTACTCATATTTCTACTTCTTAATCAGCACTTGACCTCTGCCCACGTGTTTTATGACTGCAAAGCAAGTTTAATTGAATAGGGAAGGAGACGAGCATTACACTTTACTGAAAAGAACTCGAACACAAAATTAGCATTCTTTTCAGTGTTGGATCATTTCATTACGGCACAAGGAAGTGACTGTGGATCGATATGGATGCATATGCATCGAGTGCTATTTCAGTTGAACATACTCAAGACACTCTGTGGGATGGTGAAGTACTAGGACCTGAACAGTAGGCCTTGAACCAAAGTTGACCACTAAATGACACAACACAGTGTTATATATCAACAGTATCTGATAATTACTGAAACATAGTATGATCATTAGCAAAATATGCATCTTGGACAAAACATCTCATCAGCAAGAAATGTAGCTCAGATAAAGCATTATGAGAATATATCAATCTTTCCTTGTTTAGAAGCATAGTGCCAAGGCATACTAGTACACAAGCTTCATTGGTTCCTCCCTGAGCCCTGGCCAGGTTTGAAGTGGAATCCAAAGGGAGAATGAAACCAGATGTTTCTACCTAATTGTCATGCAAACTTGTTTATTCAACAATATAAAAGGTGGATTCACTTGCAGGAAAGTTGGGGACCTCACCTACAAGTGAATGCACTGCATAGGACCTCCTAATTGCCGAGAAGGGCTCTCAAAATTCTCGCTGCAACTGATGCTCCTCAGCAACTGCAGATTTGGATGATGGTTAAAGTATTACTGCAATTGGTGACGTATCTTTCTTAATCACTATAGCTATCCTCATGTAGTAATGGTTAGGTGCATTGCCTTCTTCTGTATTATTCTAGCTGTACCATTTCACTTATTATATCAGTGCTTTAAACTTAAGTAAAGATAAACGTACTTCTTTAACGTGATGTCTGTGACCTTTGTGCTGACCCTGTCCTTTGGCAAAATAAATGGGTTGGTAGAGGTTTTGGAGACCTGTGCCCTTGTAGTTGGAGGACAGATGGGTCTGACTCAAATTTAATAAAGATGGCTGAATCCTCCTCTAACTAATTTATAGGATCAATAACCCTCAATTTCTCCTAAGTCAAGAGTTATAATTTTAAACTGGTTCTTCCGTTTCAACTGAAGTAATATTTTACTATTTTAAAAAACATGACTATTGTCTAAATCTTCTAATGGAGGCTTTAAAACTCATCACCACATATCTTTTCAAGGAAAAGGTTTTGCACAATAAACTACAGAGTATTTTTTATCTTTTTTTTTGTTCATTTCTTAGATACACGAACTAGAATATGCTAAAAAAGATACCAAACCACCTTTGGAGCTTTAGTCACCGTATAAGCATGATGGAAAAAAAAAAAACAAAAACAACCAAAACAAAACAAAACAAAAAAAACAGTATCTTCCCTGTAAAGGACTATATCGTCAGTGGAAAACACAGGATATAAATTACAGACAGCTCATACTCTTAACAAACTTTGGCACTTCTGATGAATTTCCAGATTTACAAAGAGGCAACACTAGTGAGTTTTTCAGAGGTAACTGAATTTCTCCAGATATAATCATTATTAAAACAACTGTATAGGTTTTCTTGACTGACTAGGGCTGAGACTGTTCTTGCTAGGTCAGGTCAAAGTTCTCTCTAGCTGAGTACCCAGTCTCCACTGCGGTTAAACAGATGGTATGGAGGTCAAAACCGAAGCAGAGGCTGTACTTGTAGTGAATTTAGGAAGATGCTGCAGTGATGTCAGGGCGTGTAGATGCTTGGCTGACCCTGCTCTCTGCTTAAATTGGTGAAAATCTCTTCCTCCCTTCACATTTAATCTCGGATACTCTGTTTCATCTCTCCCTCTCCTATTTATATTAGGATGAAGAAGTAAAGGCGGACTGAATTAATAAACCATGAATCTATAGCACGTTAAAAAATTCTTCCTCAGGATCTAAACAAGCTGTTCTGAATTGCAGTGCAGCTCAGCAGGTAGTTCCCTGCTTTGTTTTGTCTACCAAGTACTGTCAAATTTTGAAGAGAAGTCTCGGTGTGAACAAAACTTCTAAATAGAGCCCCAAGTGTATCAAAACAGCTCCATTTGGACACTTTTGAACCACATATGTGAAGAGGTCATGAAGTCTTGGGGAGTGGTCTAAAGTTATTTTGAAGCAAAGCCTGAACAGTAAATACCAGAAAATCAGGCCTCAACACAACCTACCTCTATACACTGGACTGCTGATAATACTGCATCACGTTATTTGCAAAGGTAAACATATTCAGTGCTTCCAAACTTTCAGTTTGTGAGATCCAGTTTGAAAGAGAATTCCAGCTTTTTAAATTACAAAAATCCACATGCTGGAATGAAAACATTAGGACTGCATATGTTGCATATTTCAACTATCATCAACTATCAGCATTGTTAAACCGTTCGGGGGCACAAACATACCTTTATACTGCAGATTAAATAAATAAATAAATAAATAAATAAATAAAAGCAGATAAGTGGGACTCTTGATGGCAAGTCATGGTAATAAGAAACAAAAAGATGATTTTAAGCTGAAGTCCTTCCCAGATTACTGAATTTCTTCACCATTTTTCAGCTTCAATTTGAACACAAGGCACAGTGTAATTGTGCTAGCAAAGTTTTACTGGAACAGATCATTAGGTACAGATATAATACCTCTAATAGAAACTAGATTAAGCTAAAATTAATACAGAGTAGACATAGGAACACTTGAGAGAATCAAGAAAGCAGTTTAAAAGCCTATGTGTGAAGTGATCTATAATTTTTCAACAACATTTTGTCTGGAATGTGTAATATTCTTCCATGGGAAAAGGATGGAAAATATAGTCATTTGAAATTATACCAGATGTCAAATCACTGGAGAAGATGATTTTCTCTGCAGGAAAAAAAGCACTGGCAAGAAGAGTGGATTACATGAGCTAATTCTTTTTTGTTCCTCTATTCTCTAATTTCTATAATTCTGTTATCAACGCATAGTTAAGAAAACAGCACTTACTTGCTGAGAGACCTGGTATATTCCAGTAAGAGCTATGATGCACTTTCCTTCATTAAATTAATTAAGCCTTCTTAGACCTAAAGTAATTTGTTTCAGTAAAAGATGTTTTGTACCTTGTGAAATAAATCCATAGAGATGCTGAAGGAACTGCAATTGTGAATAATTATGTACAGTTTAAAATAAATTATCAATATTCTGTGGAAATTGTCTGACAGCATGAAGAAGCTCATACTCCCATTGTTTTGGCTGATACCACTTCACTGGGCAATAGAGTGAGACACACTGCAAGAGGATGTTTGTATGTCAGCAGGAAAAAAAGTCAATGTAAAAGTGACAGAGCAAAAGGTCACCAAGTATTGACAGTTACAAAATGGCTTTTGAATCTCAAGTAACAGCATGAAGGAGAAAAAACAGGTTGCTGTGGACCCTGGTCTCAGATTCCATCAGTAATTGAGAAACTGGGAAGGCCAGTAGAACTCAAAAATGAACAGTGATTTCCTTGGCACCCACAAAGTTGACTGAAATGATATCGGTGTAAAGGTGTTTGCTTGTTTATTGTTTTTGTGCTTTGGAGATGATGTTCAGAAATAATTCATCTTCATGTTAGGAATTTGCAATTAAAGATTTACTGTGCAATTTAGACAGTGATATATTGGCTTACTTATGGCCTGAACATGTTAAACCTTGGAAACATTTTTTCAAACTTTTTTTTCTTCAAGAATTCTTAATATTTTTCTCTCCATTTACTTTTAGTTTTCGTTTCAGACAACCCTTATTCTCTGTACTAAGAGAAAAAGGACAGTTATAAGATCCCTTAAAGACAAAACCTTCAGTCAACTACCAAAAAGGCAACCGTCACTTCAGAGATACTGACCTGCAATCACATCTGCTCTCAGTTATGAATCATGAAATATTAATTTCCATTCTTTTTATATATATATAAATGAAGTTTGCGTATATCATAACTTTGTTTTATATCTTTATATAAAATACAAAGTTCAACAAATCATAGAATCATATCATAGATATAATAAATATCTCTATTGCTATACTAGGTCAGAAAAAAAAAACATTTTACTCTCAGTTCAATTATTTGCTAATTATTTAAGAAGAGAGAGAAGAAATCTGTACCTATCCTGCCAAAACGACAGTAGCATTTAAAACAACATAAGAGGAACTGGCAGTCCATGAAGGAAACTGCTTCCTGGTGAAGTGACTGCCAATATTTTCAAGGACAAGAAGAATGTTGAAATTAAATAAAAACATAAGTGATGGTATAAATATGCAAGTTAGCATTATCTTATCCAAAAGATGTTTTTAGTGAATGCAAACTGAAGATGTGTGGTTGGCAGGAAGAAGTTCTTAATCATGCAGGGCTAATCTTAGCCCTGGAGAGATTTGATCCTGAAATTACTGATATTCTTTCTCTTCTAACCCTTCTTTGTAATTTTGTTGTTGTTGGTGGTGGTGGTAGTGTTTTTTTGTTTTTTGTTTTTTTACTTTTTAATTGATTTGTTTTCCTAGTGCCATGTGTCTTTTAATTAGTATGGTTTTAAGATATATGGCTGACTATATATACATATGCAATCT